>NC_134844.1:34397120-34713137 GCF_965363235.1 Mytilus galloprovincialis | reverse complement strand
TGTCCATGTCTGTGTCTTCATACAAAATCGGGCAAAAACGTCCGTTACATCTGAGAATACTTCCAATGTCTGCCAAGCTAACCCCGTCACTTTCTGGTGAAATACTGACACAATGTCATACATACTTAATGCATGTAAGAAAGGAAAAGCTGCTACACGATGAACAAACGCATGAAATGTACAGGAAGCCATCGAAAGCGTTTATTCCTAAAAAAACGTATCCGCAATTTGTCCACACCTAATCTTGCGAGTACTGCAATTCCAGATGCTACTATATTCTATGTCAGTTCTACTTAAAATTACTTTTAACGACCATTTACAGCAGCATGCTTCTCATGGACAATCATTCGTGCATTTTCATGGTTACAATGGGATATCTAGGAAGTATTCTTATTGAAAAATTTGCAAAGAATATTATCACCTTGAGTAGCATAAACATTTTCTTTGGTCTCTAAAGAAGCAATTCTGTCGGCAAGAAACTTCAAAATTCCGTTTTGTTGTCATCTTCACAGAGAAAACTACACCAAATCCTTGACGTTCTACCAGAACCAACAACTTTCCGTCTAGCACCAGTACTTTGCCCTTTGTTTTCATCCTAGCCATTAAATAATAAATTAGTAAACATCAAATCGATGTATACTCTTGGATACTTATAGAAGGACGATTTTATGTAAGGCAGTATGCTATCATTTGCATAATCATCAAATATGTTTGCTCCAAGTGGTGGCAATAAATTAACCATTGCTGCCCACCAACGATAAATTCGTCAGAATTTGGATCAGTTGATGGCAAATCGCAGAATGTTTAAAGTATACCCATTTGCTGCGATTTAATACCACATCCTGACACAAAGACGGAGGAGCAGTTTGGTTTTCATGGCTAAAGAAGAAATGGAAAGTCTAGAAAAGAGATCGCAATCAGTGTTGAGGTTCTCTAGCTTTGGTTTTTTGGCAAAGAAGTTTTACGTTTCATTTAAAGGCTTTTATATAGAAACGTTCTTTTTCATCTATTTAAAAAAAAAAAGCAGATTTTCCTTCGTTTCGTATTTGATTCAAAAGATCGTACTGTTTGGACCAAATATCTTTGAGTTTATATACATATTTTACCTACTACTATGAATCAACAATTTCCTTGAAAGGGTAAATTTTGCATAAATCTGAGAACTCTTTTTGAAATGGATTTCTAAACTCGTTCATCCTTTTAGAAGCCCTTTAAAGTTTTCGGGGAAATCCTTTTGTGTTTTCGTAGAGTCTTCATGACGTCGTTCGTTTGTTGTAGAATGACTCAAACCCCTAAATCTTTCAAATTTATCTACCAGTCTACTGACTTCTGGTCCATCTACCATCCATCGTCTCGAAGGGATATGCGATTAAACGTACCAACATCGCCGTTCACGACTCATTATTCTGTGTTTGTGCCTGATGAATTGTAATATAAGAAATCAACTTGCTGGTCTTACGTACTGTAAAAATTACCATTTGCAAATTCCATTGGCACCCATGGGTGATGTTTGTGAAGGGAAGCCATATATTTGAAATTAATCGGTAACCATCGAGGTTAATTTACACAATCAAGACCAATATTGGTATCATGCTTGACATGAACTGTTTGTAAAGGATTATATCTGACTCATGAAATAAGCGTACTACTGAAGGCACATAAACTTCTCAATTCATAATTGGTCGCCAGAAATGCAACTGTGGTCGATATGACTCTCTTTCCTTACACCCGTTGATCAAATACTTGAACGTCAGAGTCATGAACTATATTTTCTGTGTTTACGCTTTCATAACGGCTGGCATTATCAATTCAAGCAAACCACATGCAGTTATCTGATGCGCGTGTCTATTTCTAATTACATTTCAATATACATGAAAAGCATCTGCCATTCTAGGTGTTGCAATATTGGTTTCAGTGAGGGCACATGTCCATCCACTGTCACGCAATATATAACTCAGAATTTTAAAACAAGCCATTTTAATATACAATCCACCAAACATGACAATAAACTTATGTTCTCCGTACAAATCTGGCCATTCCAACTGAAATTGCTTAGCCAATACCAAAGGGTTTATCTGCAGCTATAATTGTTGTTTGTCCGATATTTAGAAAGTAAACCACCTTTTTCACCTTATCCATCGAATGCTTGATCATTGCAACTGAAAGGGCGTGTTTTCAAACAGTGACATCAAAGAAGTTACACTTTATACTCAAACAGAAGAGTCTAGATGCTTAGAGGAATGAATGACGACAAAGATATGTTTAAAAAATTCAAATCCCCATCTGTTAGATGAACTACGATTTCCATCATTGTACCCTTGTAGTGCGTGTAATTTGTTCTTTATTAATAAATAGTTTGCGCATGCGCGAAATTGTTAAACGCATATGTATCATTACCTTGAAGATTGTCATCAAACAAATTCAAAAGATCATTAAAAGTTCAAAAGCGCAAAGCATTTAATAAATAGTTCAAATGTTTGTGTGTGAATTTTGTAACATTGTCACGCATGCGCAAACCCAGAACATGTCAAATATTCATTTCTAGTATATACGTCACATGTAAAGAAGGTATCCACCAAACCTGATTATATGATTTACTCAAAGAAGGTCAAAGAAAACGTTTTCCACAAAAATAAGTATTTCACTCTGAAAAAAACAGCCATTTAAGAAAAGGTGGTGGCCATCTTGAAAAAAAAATAAATTTTCTTATGGCCAGCAGCTTTTTCTTAAAAAGTTTATAATAATGATGCTTCGTGCTAATTTTCATGCTTGTATCATCCTTTGCACAATTCCCTTGACTTTACTTGCTAATATCTTCCACTATACCCAATTACACCAATTTTGACAGTTTTTCACCTACGTTTAGTTATGATTGAGAAAAATATTCCAGTCTGTGTTTATTTTGTAGATTAGTATGATAATTATTTTCATTATTTGCACACATTTAACATTGAATTCATAATATATCATAGAAAAATTCGTTTGAAACTACCTCGAAACCACCCACGATTCTATAAATGAGGGTTATCCAAAATCACAGTTGAATCCATGCTTAAATTCGCATACGTAAAAACCAAATAACTAAGATTTTGTCAAATATTTAGAACAATTATAGATATTAGTTTTAAAGATGTTTGTGGCATACTTCATTTGCTCATTTTTATAAGTTAACTTTTTGTGGACGTCGTATGGCGACGTTTCCGTAGAGTTTACTTTTCCCTGAATACTTTATTATACCCCACACAACGAAGTTTTTGACCCGTCTGTCCGTTCGTCAGTCCTGTTTCTTGTCATCGCAACTCCTCTCAAACCACACAACAGAATTGCACGAAACCTTTTTAGATAAAAAGGACATACTATGTAGTAGGAAATTACGATTCAATTTTTTTCTAGGAGTTACGCCCCTTTGAACTTATTTGCTTCAATGTACTACTGCAACAGTTTGTCATCTCAACTCCTCTGCAACCACACAACAGAATTTCATGAAACTTTGTAGATAATTAGGACATACTATGTAGATGTGCATATCGACAGGAAATTACGATTCAATTTTTTTCTAGGAGTTACGCCCCTTTGAACTTAATTGCTTTAAGGTGCTACTTCAACAGTTTGTCATCTCAACTCCTCTGAAACCACACAACAGAATTTCATGAAACTTTGTAGATAATAAGGACATACTACGAAGATGTGCATATCGACAGAAAATTACGATTCACAACATTGAAAACTAAAGAATAATCAACACGAACCACACCAAAACTAGGGGTGATCTCAGGTGCTCCGGAAGGGTAAGCAGGTTCTGCTCCACATGTGACACCCGTCGTGTTGCTCATGTTATAACAATTTCGTTAACAAGTCTAATTCGTTAGGTTACATTCATTAAAGGGAAGGGGATTGTAGTTACTACGTAAGGAATATATTCGATATCATGTGTGAAACAGTTATTCCATATGGACTTTCCGAATTGATTTTCCTCTAAGTTCAGTATTTTTGTGATTTTACTTTTTATTCCATAACGGTATTGCTCATGTTAGTACACATCCGGTAATAAGTATAAATCGGTAGGTCACTTTCGTGAAAAAGAAGCGGGATAGTAGTTACGTTATCAGGAACATATCTGCTATCATTTGTAAGACGGATTTTGCATAATGGCCAATCAACTCGTGATGGCGTCCGTAAAAGTTACGAAAGGATGGTTTGGAACTCTTGGTTTAATAGCTTCCTTGTGAGTAGTAACCGTCTATCAAGAAAATCATGATAGGAAATACAAGCACTGGAATCAATTGGGAGATGTATACTCCGTATTCAGGTGCTGCTGGAATGTTGCAACTTAGAAATGGGACTTTTTTTTCACAATTGGAAAGCTGAAACCATCTCTTTTGTCGTAAAGTTTTGTTTTCCACCGACTCTCATTGTCCATTTCTAGATGTAAGTCAAGATATGAGACCGACTTAGCTTTATCTCGTGTATCCTTTATCTCTAGCTCGACGGGATAGATACGTTCAACATAGTCACCAAAATTTGAGAATTATTTAGTGGAAGAACATCATCTATATAGCGGAAAGTATAGTTAAAGGATATTGCTAACTTCGTATTTTTCTTCCTAAGAAGTAACTGTATGAAGTCAGCCTCAAAATAATAAAGAAACAAGTCGGCAAGAAGAGGGTCTCATTTAGTTCCCATTGGAATGCCGACAGTCTGTTGAAAAACCCGTCCTCCAAACGTAACAAATATGTTGTCAATTAAAAAATCAAGCATCTTGATAATGTCATTTTCTGAGAATTTTTTGTTTGAATCAGAGTGATCCTTTACAAAAAAGGATTTATCCCTCCTTAAGACAAGATAGTTGTATCTACGTTGGCCATTCTTTTTTATAAAACAAAGCAATACCAACTCTTTCAATTTGAGTTCTTTTAGTTTGGTATGTGGAATACTTGTGTAAAGTGTAGAAAAGTCAAATGTGTTAATACTATTGCAAGATGAAAGAGAGTTAGATTGTTTGTACTCTAAAAGACTTCGGAATTTTTTAGTATCCACATCTGATTCACGCCACCTCTAGAATGGGCAGTTTTACAATAAATTTGAATCCCGGCTTTGATTGCTGATAAAATAGATGTTTATCATTAAGAAAGAGGTTTCGTGGAGCACTTGGAAGACCTAGTAATTTACCGTTGTTTGTAAGGACATTTATGTAATCTAGGTATCCAATACAATGATGGAAGATCCAGTTCTTCATCTTTGGTTGAAATTCCAAAGGAACAGACCTATGCATATCCAGGATTTTCTCTTTGGTACGTGTCGTGAGGGTATAAGTTGAGTTTCAAAGTGAATTGTCAATACCTAATTCGTTTATCAAGCAGTTAATCTAATGAGTTTTACATACAAAAACGATGTTGTTTGTGGCTTTATCTGCGGAGACAAAAACATATTTGTCATGGAGTTAGGATAAGTGTTATTTGTGCGACATTTGGTCTTTTAGATTGACGTAGCATAGGCATTGATAGACCCATTCAGGGAAATCTTATTTGGTAGTCGGTGTTGGTGGTAGTTGTCTTTCAGGGTTATAACTTAGTCAGACGGTTTATTTTCTCGTTATAACAATTTTCTCACATTTTGTCATGTCGCCCCATTTCATACCTTTCTATACGGTATAGATGTAGCCCATTGCTGAATGCTCTATAGTGATTTAAAGTTGATTAACAGCCATGTCATCTAGACCCTTGCTGCTAGTTGTTCCATTGGCAATGATTCTACATCTCAATATTCTTATATGTTTATATTTCTGCTGCAGATGCTCATCATATAACTAAATAAATCTCAATAAGTCTATTGTTCTTCTATTTTGAAAAGAATTGTAAAACAATGTTTTTTACATAACTTGTTTTCTTTATAATTATCCCGTGAAAATGGCTGATTGCCCTATAACCATGTTTTACAATTAGATGCACAAGATGATCAAATTTCATACATTCATTAAGGTACACGTCGAGGGGGGAAAAAAACTGGGAAACTCGCCTGAACTCAAAAAGGAGCGAGAGCCGATGCATCTTATTTTTAAAATAACACTATTTGATAAGAAGATGCAGTCGATAAAACCCATTTCGAACGAAGACAAAAATCAGAGTGTTCCCATTACAAATTAGTCTTCCGTGATATATTATCATGCTCATTTGAATAAAAACACTATAAACTAAAAAGCTTTATAATTTGGATGTCTGATATTTTTAGCTTTATGATATGGCTACAAAGTAGAAGTTTTCGACATTTGTATGTCAGCTTGCGTGGGTGAGTGGTATTAGAAAATCAATGACAATAGAATATTATGGTTTACTTTAAACATATTTTATTTGCTTAAATGTGCAAAAGTTACGAGACACAATTTAATCAAACTTATATAGTCTTCTCCCAATATTATGATTGTTGAGGGAAGCAACCGAAAATTAGAATCGTTCAAAGGACATTCGTTTATTTTTAGATATGTTACTTACCTATGGGGAAATTAACCATTGGATATATTATATTAAACATCCTAAAGTTTGTATTATATAAATAGGTCAGATAAATACATTTCTCTGTATATAGATATCGTAAAATATCAGTCGCTCTTTAGCTCGATCGCTACCCTACTCGCCAATAACTAAAGTTCACATTGTGGCACTTGGCTGTTATTTTACGATATTAATGTTCTGAGAATCATGCCGTTCGTGGTTGATATACAAATGTTTATACCTTTTTAAATTAAATCCAATTGTTTCCAACAGATAATGCCTTCACAAAATATAAACCTGAAAACGTACTCAAATGGAACATAACCCCTTAAATACGGTAGGTATTATAACTCAAGAAGAGCATTGGTATATCTTATTTATCTATCAAACACAAGCACTTAAATATCATAGGCAGCTCAACATTATATATATATTATTAAAAAAAATCAAAATGTAAGAGTAAGATTTGTCACATAATGATATTTTCATATTTGTTTAATAACACAGTATTTTTTACATTATATCTTTCATTTTTAGATACATTTAATTGTTTAATCATATTTATATGGTTTTATCAAAACTCTAAAATTGATCTTTCGCATAAGAATGCACCATAGTTGTGACTCCATAGATCTTGCCATGCATAATTATCAATTTTCTTCATGGCGACGACTTCTAAGGCACGAGAGGTTCCAGCATCGGGCTGTAGAGGATGCCAATTGAAATAAGTCATAATCGACCCATTGTTGTAGTACCAATTTTCCTCATTTGTATAATGATATCCTTGGAAAAAAATCCAAATAGTCTGTTTAAATTCAAAGTGATCTGTAAAATTAAAACATATAATATCCTGAAATTCATATGCACCATTATTTCTGGGTTCTTTTTAGTGGTCTTTCTATATTTAAAACTCCATGGGAATATTATTTTATGTTGTATTTACGCCATATTAGTTTAAATATATTTATTTATAGTGGATTGGGAAACAAGTTTTGCAACTTATATTAATCCCTTTCCACTTTGCAGGTGCGAGTGCTGCCTTGTAGCGACATAAACCTACTCTTTTTCGAAATCTACAAGGGTGTTTTTTACGTGCAAGAGATATGGCTCTCTCTTAACACGGGTCAGCAATTTATCGTCCTCTTCCGACGGACTATCATCGTTTCCTCAAGACCATACTCGCAAATGGTGTCAAGGGAGAGCAGAAAATTCAGTTCCTGACATTTTCATCTCAGAACGGGAATCGAACCAGGAACCTTTGTGTTAGTAGTCCGATGCACTAACCACTACACCACGGCTCTCTATTAGATTTAAATAACGAGAGTATCTACGATAGAAATCTAAGTAAGCAACCGCATTTTTTGAGAAAAAAAACCATTACTATCATCATGATTATGATCAGGAGACTTTTCAATTCCGGCATCGGTTCGGGAGATGTTACTATCAGTAGTTATACTGAAGAGGTAAGCAGATGATAATTTCTGTACACTTCGTGTATTGCGCTTAATGTCCCTTCTTAATTCCTACGAAAAGGTAACACCTCCCGAAAAGAAAGCTAATTCTTTCCCAGCTATATAGTTAGGGAATTGGCATCGGCGACTGCGCAATGTTAGAAGTGTTGTCGTATGGAGCGAAAAGTACACACCTCAGGTTTCCGGGTGAGATCGAAAATAACAAGTAAGTCAAGGTTACGTAGTAATTAACAGTTTCAATTGTTTTAGGGTCGTTGATTTGCAATGTTCACCCTGTTACACTTCAACATATGAAGAGCATTTTGCAATCAATTACATTTTTTCTGCAGCTTCAGATAATATAGGCCTGGATTCAACATGCATTTTATGATTTTGTCTTTTTCACAAAGGTGGGTCAACAAATTACTTTCAAGTTTGTCTTCGTCTATTTTTGAATGCAGAAATTATTTTTTATTGGTACATGAATATCTATTATTTAAGCAAAGGTACTCTCGCTACTACTTCAAATAAAGTGGTTGCAAATGTCACACATTTACGCCACTTGTTGAGGTTTTTAATCAACACACATGTCAGTTTACATGGTAAAGTGGTGCTTTTGATACACAATCAAGAATTTTTATCTCACAACATTTAATATTGGAACAAAGAATATATAATTCATACATCTATTATGTACGGAATTATTTATCTATTAAGCGTATTAGAGCCACACAACTTTTAATATTAATATTTCTTCTTATGTTTGCGTTATAAACGCAAACCTTTGCGAAATAAAGCAAACCTTTGCGTTATAACGCAAACCGTTGCGATATAACGCAAACCTTTGCGTTACAACGCAAACCTTTGCGATATAACGCAAAACCTTGATTTCAATAATTCATTAAGTTTTGTATATATATGTCCGTCTGTCATTGATTTCGGTTGTGATTTATACTAATCGTCTAGTAGATAAAAAAAAGAACCATAAATAAAAGGCCAAATCATTATAATAAATATGCATTGGAATAAGGGAATACTTGAAGAATTCAGAATGATTTGTGTCTTAATAACTTTTGTCCATCATTCACGACTGTTAGGAATACCAAATATTTTTGATAAGGGTGAGAACAAAATATATCGCTTTATATTTCAAATTTGCAGACAAAATACTTGACATACGATTTAAGAATTCCCTTAAACTATTGAAAATTTGACGCATGCATTTACGAATCATCAACAATTTCTCAACCCGGTCATAATAGCTTAAGGCAAATTTGGCAAAACTTTAATATTTGTTTATTTTGAATTCTAATGTATTTGAATCGAGCGACATATAATTATACTAAACCCGGGTCTGGCGTATCAAATCATAAACTTGGAATCTTTGCTGATTATGCCATACAAATTGGCAACAGTAGTTTTGTCATAACGAAAAGTGTTACCTCTGGACATTACAACCGATAAACAGTCAAACTCATAACTTTTTAATGATGGCTTTTAAAGTGTCATGTTTAAAGTTTATCAAAAAGAAAACTAGAAGCTAAAATGTATGAAAAAAAGATGTTTGGATTAATTTGAGTAGAAAGACATTAGCTTAAGACTGTGAAAGATGTTTTGCCAGACGATTCGGACAACAATTATTGTTTATTTAAATTATTATCATTTCTAACAAATACTATAGACAGTGTTCTATTTATAGATATTGACTGTTCTGGAAACAAATATACAACACGTCCATTTTTGGGTACCATAAAGAATAAACCATTTACCAAAACCAGCTTCTAAATTGAAATTAATGTGGTACTGAATTAAGGCAAAGATCAAGGCGAAAAATGCCATAGGTATATCCAAACTTATAAGTTGAACACAAACTGACAATGGCAGAGAAGAAAAGAAAAACGATAAAAACAACCCATCAAAACAGTAAATAAAACACAATAAATAAAATTTAAACTCAGCAACACGAACTCCACAAAAACAAAGGGTGATCTACAGTGTGTCGGAAGGGTAGTCAGATTCTGATCTACATGTCTCATCCTTCGTCAAGTTTTGCTCGTGTCAAAATCGGTGAAAAGTCTAATTCGGTAGGTCATACTCGAGGAAGAAATCAGATATTATGGTAACGATAATTGGAACATATCTGTCGTCATCGGTTAAACAAATATTTGAAACGGCCAACCAGTCTGTAATGGAGTCCGTGCAACTTTTGACGTATGATAAATCAACTTTACCACTTGGGCCAGTTGGGTTAATAGCTTCCTTGTGTGATTTGATTTTTTGTTTTGTTTTAAAACCACTTTTAAGCACCGCATTTAGGCTATTTATTGGTGGAGGAAGCCGGAGTGCCCGGAGAAAACCACGGACCTTCGATAGAAAAACCAACAATCCTAGTCAATTAAGATTGGAATCAAGTGCACTCGCATGAAAGGGGTTCGAACTCACAAGCCCAGTGTTGACTTGCTAGTGATTACAGTAGTATCTACTTAGACCACTCGGCCACACCGAGGCCCCTTTTACTTGTGTGCAGAAACCCTTTATCCAGGAAATCATGATAGGAAATACAAGCTCTGGAATACTAGTATTATATCAATTGGGAGACATACATTGTATACTCCATATTCAGGCGCTACTGGAGTGTTGCTACGTGGAAACGGAATGTTGTGTTCGTAACCGATCCTTATTGTCAATTTCAAGATGTAAGTCAAGATATGAGGTGGAAATAACTGTATCTGCTTTTTCAGGCATTTCAGATTCAGTGGGATAGATGCGTTGAATATAGTCATCACATATATCCCTTTAACTTTCACAAACTAGCTGTATTAAACAGTCGTAAATACCTACTGAAATTATTATTTTTGATGTTGCTGTTTGTTCAAAAACCTAACATAATAAATACTTATTGACCTTTCAGTATTTTGCATAAAATTTTATGCTGATTACCTCCGGAACTTCACTTAAATTTTATGCTAAGGGATAAAATGTTTTGTGTCTATCTGTCTTCTGTAAAACAAAATCTTCCTTGTATTGGTCTTATGTGATATTTACTTTTGACTTATATTTTTATTGTGATACAAAGAAAGAACGTTATTTTAACAAAAGTATAAAAGGGGGGGGGGGGGGCATAAATGAAAGATATTTTACCTGAAACAAAAAATACAAACCAAGAAATTTAGCCGCAAACTGTTGTTTTTCATCGGAATCAATTTTCATCAGTTCACCTCCTTCATCTGTACATATACGGTTATAATCTGGGTACCTTAAACTACTATTTGGCAGGTGGAGTTTAAAGCAGCTGTCAAGTTGTCCGATATACACATAACCAGTAACTCGTGGACAGCGTTCTAATAAGGGAAACATATTTTCTATTAAAACGTTTAATTGGTTATACATATTACGTCGCTGGGCTTCTAAAATATTGTAAATTATAAATTTTTCAATAAAAAAATATCTCACAAACAGGCTTTGAAAATTCTGGCAAAATGCATGCATCCAAAATGTCGTATGTGAACTTAAACATTTTTGTAAATAGCAGTGAAATAAAAACTTTGACTTTTCTGGATTATCCAAGAACTTAAACTGTTTTCACAGAAATAAATAAATGTACAATTATTTTTTCCCAAAGCCATTCTACAACGATTTTTAAGTTTTCATACAACATTTTGGAAGCAAACTTTTCAAACAACTGACATTGGCAATTTTGTAATATGTCTTATTTCACACATTTTGATTGGTCTAACTGTATTCTATTTTGTAATACCAAAGATTTTTCCCCGCCCAGACCATTGGTGTCAAAAAGTATTTTTAGCCAAAAAAGTCATATACGACATTTTTAAAGCCCAGCGACAATATGTCTCCTTATGCTCTTTATAAGACTTACAGAACAACAATACATGATAGTTACACAGGTGGAACATAAATTACAAAACAAGACGGGTATGCAAATCCTAAATATTATTGCTAACAAGCAATGACATCAGATAATATTCTAATTTAACAATTGAACTCGCAAGCAATTATAAGAAAAAAAATGTATTTTAAGAAAGAAGACGGTTCATTTGTAAATTAATCTTACAAATGTATGTTTCTGCGGGAAAGATAAATACTTGGCATCTTTCGCTGTGTCAAAGTCTTGATCGTAACTACTTTGAAGAAAACTTGTTTTTCGCAGTTCTTTTACTTTAGAGAAGAATTTCGAAATGAAGTCTTAGAATGTCTTTATGATGCATCTACGGGATTTACCATGGTAAAGTTGGGAAAACGTTACTGTGTTGCATCGGGGTCGTGTAAAATATTTACTGTTATTTGTTCTGTCAGATTATACTCAAATATTATTCTTATATTATATGATTATGTTTCTACAAATACTTAAAATAGGATTGGTCCATTTGAATGTTTCCCCTGATTTGAATTTCGATAGATCATGTTGCCAAAACTAGCTTACCAACGCTTTGTTGATTTCACAATCTTTATTACATAGGATTGCCAGTTTTCCGACAAAAGGTCTGTGTTTCTTGTTGTGCATTCAGGTTTCCTCCATCAATAAAAACTGACCGTCACAAAAAATCAAATAGTAAGTTCTGAAAACGGCGTTAAACACCAATCTATCAATCATGAACTCGTAAGCCTACTTTTATTACGGTTACAACCGTTTTTATTTAATAATTATAAAAAGGTTTTTGCTGATTTATTTTTAAGAAACTTACATCTGTGAAGTCTTAATTTGTAATTTGTAAATTTTAATCTTACCGTCATAAATAAGATAATAATTCCATCCAGTAACGCTATACCCTAATAACGAATGTCCCTCATCGTAACCAGTGTATGTGCCTCTACATTCTGCAGAAGCCTCGTTATGAAATATCGACATACATTCATTTTCAATAGCGCAACGAAATGTGCATTCAACGAGGTTTCCATGAGCTAACAACGGAATGGTTTGATAAATGAACAAGTCTTCTAAAAAATGTTGTTTTTCTGCTTTTTTGACGACCATGCCAGTCAACCACGAAGAGCAAAATGATATCAATAATGACGATAAAAAAACTGTGCTTATTATCATTATTTCTGTTTTCTTCTGGTAGACAAATTAATTGAATTACATTTTATTTCTACGGCTCGAGTCAAAAAGAGTTATATACCACTGAGAATATCTAAAAAGAAGTTATCTCAAATGTAAAAATTATGTTGTTTAGAAAACTTTTCAGTAAACGCTGACAGATAAAGGTTTCAGAGTGCATATACGTCTTTCTTTTATATCAAGTTTTACAAAAAAAAGTATACTATGCTTCCTCGTTAGACGTTCTCTGATTGGATATATTGATCTTTTAAAATCGGGATTGAAATACTCCTCCTTATCTATAAAAAGGCATTATGTAAGAATCGCTATAATAAATTATCAGACTAAATAAAATAGTATTGTGATACTGGTTAACTACGTTTTTGTGATTACTTATTTTTGTTAACTACCTGTGATTTATAACAATTGAATATTTAAGATTTCATAAAAGAACAGACTGAATAAGCTGTTTGCGATATACTATGATCTTAATATGCTTGTAGCGGTTCATACGTTTATTTAAATTGTATAATTTTGTCATATACTTTAATATCTTTTTGTTAACCGCTATTTTGGTTTGTTAAAGGATGCCCGTTTATTTGCTCCAGATGTTGTCTTAATCATTTCAAGTTTATCTTGCTCTGATTCTGATTTTTCAAAGATAAGCAAAACATAACATATATTGGTTTTCTGCTTTTTCGTTCGTTTTTTTAATTTATGACAAGCTACCAAACCTTAATATTTTAACAAAAAGACAGCGTGGTGGAAACCCGAATATGCAAGGGTTCATTGCAACCGAAAAGTATGGTTACTTCATTTTTGTGACCTTCATCAATCTTTAATGAGTCGAATTCATGTTTACAAAAAGATATTGAAGAATCATTTTTGATTTTATTACCTCAAAGATATTTGTGCAACTTGAAAAACCAAAATAAGGCAAAACAGTACTTTACCTATTTTTATAGGATGAAATGTTTTTGGTTTTTTTAGTTTTTAATGTATCATATAAGCCAAAATATTGAAACATTTGCAAAAGAGAATGATTCGATGATGAACATGATTTTTGACAAATATGTATTTATAGTAGATATAGGGTATATCAATGAGACAACGACCTTACTTATAACTATAAAATAACGGTACACTATAGTATGTCAAAAACGTAGAACAACAAATATATAGAATAATTACTGTTTTTTTTACACTGATTTAATCAGCAATAATATCAATCGAACCCGTATCAAATTAGTAACAAACAACGAAATGCCATTATTCTGTTGATCGGCAATTTGTCATAACTCGAATTTTTTGTGGGGTGAAAATATGAAGTAAAATGAAATAGCTAACGAAAATTGAATGTACCAAGGAAAATGCTAGTTGTTCTCCATTCGTTCTGTTGATCGATAAGTTGAACGTTTGATTTGGTTTATTTTATGGACTTTGCCTTATAGATTGGTATTGTTATCATACGTTTTTAATAAAAAAATATGTTGCATTCATAAAATATTTCATTAATACGAAGTCGCCTCAAAATGTACTGATGCACTATTATTGCAGTTAACATGTAAAAACGGTTTGTTAAAGTCTGATTTTTCTGTCTAAATACGGTTTACTAAGATTTCATTAGACAATGCTTTTCCGAAGTTGTCAAATATTACTTGTAGTTAAATTGGATAAGCAAGCGTTACAATAAGCTAAATTAAGGAATCTTACCAAGATGTATTCAACATATTATTAAATAATACGAGCAAATGAGCCCTAATACGGATAAATCAGCATGTGCAATACCAGTGACGTTGTCCTGTCGATATAAATCATGAGTTAATATTGCTTTTCATACAGGGTATATACAGGGGCCAATACGCCTTAATTGACTTAACAGTTGACTTTGGACGTATCGTTATGCATAAAATACATTTCTATTCATATATTTTAACTTAATATTATAAAAACAGTTTAAATGATGTTTAGAGTTTTGTAACGCCTAGAAACGGAAATATTTCTCACCCTTTTCCAGAACGACTTCCGATTGTTTTTACTGTTTCATTTCCGTTCATCAAAACGCAGACGGTATTTTAGCGGTAACGTCTAGAGCATGCATATTTTATCCTGATTAAGTCTGATTTATTCTTCCAAGCTACTTTATATTTGCTAGATAAAATTAATTGTAAAAGCATAATATTTAGTACTTGACTTCAGAAATAACATCTGAAAAAACCATGGACGCAAATGCGAAAATGAATTTCTATATTTTCTTCACGGTAAGTTTCTTATATATTTTTTTCTGATTTAAAATTTTCAAATCATTTGATAAAAGAAGATGAACTGGCTGTTTCTGTATAGGCCCTGTTACAGATTCTCGATCAGCTGAATTGGGCCTCGACTCTTCGAGTCTCGGGTCTAATACAGCTAATCTCGAATCAATAACAGGGCTAATACAGAAAAAAACCAGTTAATAACACTATACATTGTTTTGTTGTAAACGT
The DNA here is from genome assembly GCF_965363235.1 of Mytilus galloprovincialis. Lineage (NCBI taxonomy): Eukaryota > Metazoa > Mollusca > Bivalvia > Mytilida > Mytilidae > Mytilus > Mytilus galloprovincialis. The sequence goes on along the minus strand of NC_134844.1, from coordinate 34,697,656 downwards.
TTGCTAAATGTATAAGTGCAAAGTGGGCCAAGGTTGACACACCAGTATGGCTCAAAGTTGAACCAACTTTTTATTGTTGTATGCAGCACATGGATCAAATGTTGGCTCAGTTTTGGGATAACACAGCCAAGTCTGGATAAATGTTTGGTCAACGTAGTACTATTAAACTTTAACATTAATCACTACTTTAGTTCAACGAATGAATTGTTCGATTCATATTAAGGGTGTTTTTTTTTATTAGGAACACGATTTTAAACCCTACCAAGCAACAACTGACATCATTTATGGTCTATATATACCATGTTTGGTCAAATTGCCTTTGTTATACTTACTTCTTGCTAAGGGAAATGACTAGTTTTGTATACGTTTTTTGGTTTGTTTGATAAATTGTCATGAATTTTTTCGACATTGTATTGCCATGTAATACATGTACCTCCAATGAAAGACCATTAGAAATATCAATATATATAATTCATTATTCGTCATTACAACAAGCAAAATCTAAAACAAATTCGGAAAGTTTTACCATTTTATTGTAATAATATGTTTGCATAATTCTTCAGATTAAGAATTAAAATGTCATGATTCAGTACATGATGATCAATTTATTCACTACTGCATGAAAAGAAAAACATTTAAGTTTCCATTGTATTGTATTTGTCCCTGCCTGACAACATTGTTCAATCATGCACACAACTATATGCATTTATCATCTATTAACGAGCAGTATCAATTTTGTTCCTTTTTGTTTCCTCTCACTTTTTCTGTCGATACTAAACCTTTAATATGTATCATGTATTTGCTAAGGTTTTGGATTCACTGCTCCCTGTTAGAAAGTTAAAAAAAATAAAGACTTGTTACGCCCCTTGGGAATATTCAACCCATATAGTATAAAGTAAAAGTAATCATTAAAAAAAGAAATACAAATTCAATTTTGTATTATTATAGTATTATTATATTGAAATCATATTAACTGTGAACGGTGAAAATCGATTCCAATATATCATGAAGGGAGATTATAACGTCATTTACTTAGTCGTTCATTTTTCAGAATTAATTAAGGGAATACATCTCGTCTTCAAATGCATATCTGTCCCTGATATTATTTCCCACATTACTTCATGCATTGAGCTTCAGATGATCTCCAACTGTCGTACTAAGATACTTGATATAATTTCAGGATGCTTAATATGTATATAAGAAAATTAAAGAAGTACAGCGACAATCAAAGTTTATCTACCTTCAGTTAATTCGATCCACTATACAAGTCAAAAAGTCTGCATTTGTCTTATAAAACTCTTGATTTTTCTTGACATATGTCTTGATAGTATTAACATTGTCTAAATTTTAAACACTTTTTATTTGCTGTTTTGTACTCATTTCTATAATCGCTAAACTAAACTTATAGAAGAATTTGGATACAATTATACATTTCTATTTATAAAAATCCACATTTTGGTACAATAATTGTTTACCATATTAACATTGAATATTATACATGAAAAATGAAATATGTCTGCAGTATGATTGGTTTTAATCATTGAGCAATTATTTATGAATCAACATTTGTAACTGTGTACAAACCCACATTTAAGTTGGTTTATATCAACATACTCACATTTGTATTTGTTAATATTTTAAATTTCGTACCCATATTTGTATTTATACAAATATTTACATACCCAAATTTTTTATTATAAAAATATTTACATGCCCAACTTATGTCTTTGTTGTAATAAGTGTAACTTGAAATAACATATTCTATAAAGAGAAATAAAGATAAAGATATGTCATGTATATTGGTCATGATTTGTAAAACTCAGAATTGTCACACATTTAAGACACAATTAAAAATTCTCAAAATATGTCAAGCCATACTGAGATTGTTCACCGTTCCAGTTGACACATTCTTGGATTTTTATATATACCATCAACCATTAGTATTTCTTGCGGTGTGACTCCCATGTGAAATAATTTACGTATAAGGCTTGAATGTTTACTACATCAAAGGCAGATTTAGTGTCCAGTATGACGAATATTGTTTCCCTTTTAGATCTTGTTTTCTTGTAGCAATTCCTCCATAATTAATGAGCAATATTAAGGAAATCCATTCCTAGTAAAGCCTCGCTAGAGTGGATTTTGAAGACAGCTGATTTCTGGATTTATGCGAAATTTAAGTTCTGTTTCTATGATTTTTGACAGAGTTGAAATTATTGTGATGCCTCTATAATTCGTTGCGTCATCGTTATTACCTTTATTTTTGAAGACTGGTGTTAATGTTCCAAATTTGATAATATCAGGAATAAAGCTGATTTCAAAGGAGCTATTGAGTAGAATTTGTATATATTAGGCAAGTATTTCTCCACCGTGAATTTTTTTTAGATGTGACTTCATAGGTATCTGCGGATTTGTTTCGATTAAGGCTTTTGATGGCAACCTTGACCTCTTGCTTCTTTACTGTCATGTTTGCATTTATCTATAATTTCAGCATATTCTTTGTCTACCTGTTCAATATATGCTTGGTCAAATTGACTATTATCACTTTGTTCAGCAAAACTTGCAAAATGCTCTCTAAAGCCATCCAAGAACCCCCCTTCTGAGTTATGTTTTTGTCTATTTACATTTAGCTGATCAATATGCATACCAAAACTTCCACTTTGACGTCGGATAAGTTTCAAGAATTAATTTGAGTTGTTACGTTTGGCATTGATCAGTTCAGTTTTCATTTCTAACTGTTGATTTGCTAGTGTTTTCCGGCACTCTTTTCTTAATTATATGCTGTTACTTTTTTTCTGTTCTGTTTCCATTCATGGTATGCAATTTTCTTGTCGGTTAAGGCTTTACAAATGTCTTGTGTCATTTCTTGTAGCTTTGGAATCTTCTTCCTTATTCGTTTAGTTGGTCCTTATGTTGTTGCCGCATTGTATAGTTTACTTTAACTAGTTAAAGTCTCTATATGCATGTTCAATATCCTGTATTGATTTGATGTTGTTCAATTCTAATATGCCACTTTCACTTATTGAATTATATTGCTCAATATCTACTTTGTCCAAGTTGATTCTTGAAGTAGGACACATACTTTTGTTAGGTTTGTTTTGCATAAAGTAGTTATATTTAATCCTTGCTACGATGAGGTAGTGGTCTGAAAAGTTTCCAGGTATATTTTCAAGCTTGATGATCTTAACAATACTCCTGCTGGCATTTTCGCTATATAAGAAGAAGTCAATGAAAGTTGAGTCACATCTATTTGGATGAATAAAGGTCAGACCTAGGTCTTTAGTTTATGTTCTTTCATAAATTCCTGAAGATTCTTTGATCTTTTGCTGTTAGAAAATTGGTTTGCATTTTCATTTAGATCTTCTCCAAGCAGTATGTTGTATCTTTAAATTTTAAGCATTTTTCGTGTAGTAGATATATACACTCCTGAAATTCTTCTATACTGTATGTTGAACCCTTATAAGGCAATATACTGATATGATGAGAAGTGGTTCTGCTCCCCTGAATTCAGTGCATTGTATACGTTAGTACCCATCTGGAAGTTATGTGACGTAGCTATCGAGTTGTTTTTTTCCTATATGATTGCGACACCATAATGGCCTCTTAGCATATGTGTTGGTGGAATTGGATCTTTCGAGTCAACGGCTTTACCCGTTCCATTATAACCTTGAGTTAATTCATTTCACATATTCATTTGACAACTAAATAGCCATGTTTCCTGTAGCAAACAGATATCTGCAACTTTATTTACATCATTAGATAAAAGTCCACAAGTATTTAAATGTTTACAGTTCTTTTATTTTTTTGGTATAAAAAATATCCAATTGTGTTTCCTGATTTTTTTCCCTTTGATCTTTGTAATAAGTAGGTTGACCTTCGACAAGTGGAGTGCTACTCTTGTTCAATCCTGTAAAGCCATGCTTGTACTGTGTAGTTTATGAACGATCATGTTATGATCATGTTGCGAGATCTTATTTGTTTTGAGTTTGTGCCCATTAATTCTTTCGTTCTATTGGTGTGACTGATACCTTCCTCTATCGATATTTTCTGTTACCTGTTCTAATTGTACTGTTATGAGGTTGCTATTATTACTATATTCTTGATATTCATTATAATCTGAATAGTAGTGATGGTAGTACGACCAATTATCATGTTGATAGTAGGGGTAATGGTAACTGTACTGATAAGTCGTTGAGAGATCAACTGTTTATTGGTATACAGACCCCTGGAGAGGATGAAAAACTGAAAGTACAAATTAACAATCATAAGCATACTATTAAGTCAACACTTATACAATAAATGTCAAAAGTAGTACATTCACACAGAAAAAGGTTACACGCAAGTATCTATATATGTAATAAAAATGACAGGTTGCATATGTCATGGACTGTACTTTTCATACCGTGCACGATAAAAATAAAATCACACACGATAAAACTGTGCAGTACTGTATTTCTAGAAAATTCGAGCGTGATCCTTGTCTACATCAATAAAACACAAAAATAAATCCTTATATGTGGGATTGACAAATAATGAATGGAATTTAAGGGGCAAATGCATACATAAAAAATACAAACAGTAGTGTAAATTCACAGCGGCAATATTTTTTTTATCTCGTGCGTAAATGAACACCAATAATCAAATATGAAGTTGCATAAAATGTATAATTCAACAATATGCACAACGATATATAAAATGTGCACAAATATAAAAGCTTAACTTACTCAAGTGGTGGATAAAACTTCAAATAGAAAAAAACAACGTGTTTCAGTTTTGACAAATATCGAGGGATAGATGAGACTGTGGAGTGAAATGACAAACAAAAGGACGACATGGTCAATTCGGCACTTTACCAAAACAGTATACTTCTCCTCTGATTTCTTATGAAATCATTACGTTTTCAAATATTATAGGATGTCATATGAAAAATTAACATGTGTGTCCTTAACAATGTTATAATAATTGTTTATGTATCAAATGTGGTTGATTAAACACAATGTCACTATCATAGTCACTCAGCTTCAAGGATCGAAATGGTATAAGTAATCGGTTTTAAGTGAAAGTTTATGTTAACGGTACTTGCACTATACAGAATAAAGTATGTATCTGTGATTGCATCTTTTAAAGCATCTAAAAATGTGTAGTCCTCTTTTTTAACACTGTTTACACATGAAGGTCCAATGTACTTCTTCTGTGTAGGCAAATGTGCATGTTGGTTCAATGAAGGTAAAATTGATTCCCATGTTTGATTTAGTGATTCTGGGAATGGATTATTCCAATCACAAGTAGATAAAAGCCTTAAGGTTGGACTTATAAATAACTTGTCCTTGCTAAGCTAATTTGGTCATACAAACTGTTGACTGTTGACAGAAATCCCTGGCGTGTAAATGGCTTGTAGGTTGCACTTTGTAAATTTTGATTTGCAAGTCACGCCTCTTTTGGGGAGAAATTGAATGTGCATAAAATACTGCTACTGTTTACATAGTTGTTGCCATGGATGCAAAGTAATTTTTTTTTAATTAAGACTTGATTGGAGAATTAAATGGATATAAATAAAAATGTCTATTTATTTAACTTATTTTTCAGGAGGACTGGAAGACATTTGGGTGTTGAGTCAAATTTAATGGAAATATTCAGTGCGAACCTGCAATGTTTATAAATGGAGGGCAGTAAAACTTGAAAATATGCCGCACAGCTATATGTTTTTATTAGTGCAAAAAAAAGTAGTGCATGTCTCCTTTCCAGGGAAATATAACATTCTCCTCAAAATTTCCTGAATGAAGAGTGACTGCATATGCAATTTAGGCAGTTCCTATGGAAAACTGCATTGCTGGTTTTACACAAGTGCAACCTATAAGGTAAATAATGGGAATTCACCCCTCAGCCTCCCTGGGATCCCAATTTCGGACCCCTTTTGGGTTTTCATTTTACAGAAACAACATGGAATCATTGTGGAATGCATTTGCTTTAGCTTTGTCTAAGAAAAGTGAAAAAAAAATATGGAAATTATGACTGTACAGTGTGGGTTGGAGCTTTGAAGCATGGGGTCTATGGGAAAAAAGTTATGAATTGGCCTGATGGCACTAGAACTCTTGAAAGAGCTCACAGATTATCTTATATGCTAGATAAAAGAATATTAAAAGAAAATCTTCCCCGTTTCTCTCTAAACGGCGATCCTTTAGATATTTCACACCTTTGCCATAACCCCAAATGTATTAAACCGGAGCACCTGATTTTAGAGTCGCACAGTATAAACATAGAGAGAATTTTCTGTAGACGGACAAAACAGTGTACAAATAATCATTTCCCGTGTTGTCTTATCTGATGCAGGTAATTTATTTATTTTTAACATGTCTTGATCGGAGTTTTTTGGCAAACGAATACTCTTGAGGCTGTTTTGCGGCCAGCCGTTTTGTCGGTAAAAGTTTGTTTTTCTCATAGTCTTTTTCCTCTTGATACTCATCATATATTTTATATAGTTCATGCTTTTTTGAGCATCTCTGATCTGTGTACTGCTTTGACTGCTTATATAATTTATGTTTTTCATTGTGTTGTTGAATATTTTTCAGACCTCTGGCAGCACGACTTCCTGGTTCGATGGGAACCCCAGCCGCTTTACAGAGTTTAACGATGGATTCTCCAGGGCCATTATTTACATTGTGTATAGCTGTATGTACCCTTCCTTTATAGTTTCTGGTAAATGTTACATTGCTAGGTACAGTTGCACGTATTGCACGGTTAGTTGCTTCAGCTTTTTGTGTGTTAGTGTTTTTGCATGTACGGTTTAGCATGGTAGGTCCAAGGCGATATTTTACGCATTCACGTAACAATGCTGCTGTGTTCTCTGATTTATTTAATTTAAAGTTATTTTTCAGATAAGCTGATTTTTCAGTCCATGTATTCAAACTGTTCCTATTTGAACAAACAAGGGAAGATTTTGTACACCCGTTATGATCACCCTGATAGCAAGAAACTATAGCATGACATGCATATGATAGGTGAACTTTTACCCGTACAGAGTCCATATTGAATTTATCAAAGGCAGCATTGTACTCTGCCTGACAACGTGCTGCCATATCTAATGCAAACCTTTTTAGCATTTTATCTTTCTCTGAAACTAATCGTGCCGGCATTATTTCCTTCAGACCTGACATTTTTTTAATAAAATTTCTATGCTTTGCGGACACATGTCTTGTATCTAGAAAATGAATTGGCTGAGTATTGGTTGTACCAGCTTTAAAAAGAGACTCTGCAGCTCTAAATGCACTGCTGTCAGGGTCAGTGGTAATTTCTTGAACTTCCAGACCATCATTTTTCAGGTCTAACAAGCAGTCTTTAGCCCATCGCTCCTCACTGCCTATGCTGTCATGCATTTCAATGTTTGCGGAACAGTGACCTTTGTGAGATTTAACTTTTGTTTTTGTTTTATGTTCACTCTTATTTGAGCAAAGCTTAGACACTTGTCTTGTGCTTACAATACTGTGCTTATAAGTATTATTTTCTAACATGTTATATGTACATTGGGTAGCTGGTTGAAATGGTGTTTTACCCATTCCGGAATAAATAGGGTTATTATACATTCCGTCGGCCTGAATGTTAATAGACATTTGCGGAAACTGTCATACACCTACGATTAGGATTACAATTACACTTACGGGTAGCATTTAAATATTGGGCTTTCTCAAAGTGTAAAAAAAAAATGTCGATCCAAAACAATGTAATAATAGTGATTTTTTTTTTGTGGTTGAACAACGATTTTTGTTCTTATATATTTGCAAAAATGTGTTAACATTTATTGTTGTATACGGTGTTATCCAGTATGGAAATGCTGTAATTGTACGAAGGAGGATAGAATGAACTAACATTATTTTAAAAATAAATTTAACATGAGACACACAAATTATCGCAATTGTCGTTGCAGTAGCTAGATTTGGACAATTGCTGAAAAAATTCGACAATGAATACTTTGTGTTAGGAAAGGTGCAATCAACCATAGAGCATGCTAGCATGTTTATGCTCAGACTTTATTTTCTCTTTTATTTTGTTTCAAAGAGAATGGTGAAATACAGAGGACGGGTGTTTTTGAGCTATGAATTCTTCATGAAATTACACTTGCCGTTCGGTATAACTTTACAATTTTTTATTTTTCCTAAATAGGACACACACTTTTGTCTACGTTTATGGTTCCAATATAAAAAAAAAAAAACTATTCGAGACCCCCCCCCCCCCAAAAAAAAAAAAAAAAAAAAACAGTTATCAACGAACTTTTCTATGTCGGAAATATATTTTACACTGTTCGCCAGACTCAGTTGAAATGTAGGAGTAGGTGTACCCAAATAGTTAAAACTTTGCTATCTATGTTTTCAACAGCAACAAACAAAAAATGATAAACAAGTTCCAAGTTGTTTTTCTTTTATGCAAGTATTATAATGGAGATCTTGGGAATCATTCAGTATGGACGGTTTTTTTTTTTCGCAGTGTCGATAATTATCCCCTAAGAACATGGGTGGAAATGGTATACTCTCAACATGAGATTTAACCCCTGTTCCGAGACTGGTACTTTTTTCATGAAATTGTAATATATATGAACTGACGACGTAGTAGTCGATCCAGCCATTTTCAAACGGGGGTTCCAACCCAAGATAAAAGGGGGCAACCATATATCCCTATTCAAAAGCATTGATCGGCAAGAAAAGTGGTGTTCCAGCCCCCGACCAGCCCGTAATCTCTCACTGCGACGTTGTTCATCTCACACAAAGTTTATACGCAAATCTATTCAACTGATTGTTAGGGATAAAAAAAAATGCAAAAGTGTAGCAGGCAAAAAGAAATTGTTAAAAAAAATCACAATCTGATTATGTCGGAAAGGCAACAGTTGCTGATACAAAGTTGTAATCGTGCATAACAAAAACGACACCAATATAACTATTTTAAATGAAACATTTTGTACAGTACCCTCTGAATAATATATTGTTGGTCTTAGTATACTAACCATTGCATTAAATGTACCCTGTTTCGCGGAGAAAATCAATTACTCCTGGCTGCACCTTCGGTCCTTATAAATCATTGTCTTCAAATATTCAGCTTTGTGCGGTCCTGAAGGTAAATCCAGCAAAGTGCTTCGGACACATGAAATTTTAACGTGTTGTTTAAATCTTTTTTTTTATTTTTATAGAAGACACCATTTGCTATTTTGTATCTGTATTGTTGGTTTGTTTTTGTATTTTAAGATGACCCCTTGTTTTTGTCACCTGTAATCGTAAGTCTGAAGTGTAATCCTAGGTATAGACCTAGTTTCCGCAAATGTCTATTAATATTAGGATTATCACCTCTTAATATGTTTATTTCCTTAATTAATTTTCTTTTCTGAACCAAATCCTTTTGATTGTACTCTTCTATAATTTCAGAAACAACATTAGCACTGTGTTGCATACTTGAAGTGGAAGGAGCTGGTATATTAGAACCAAGAAATAATTTCTGTAGACCAGTTGTGCTGATAGCTTTATGATTAAGTGCGACTTGTATGGATAGATTAATAGCTGCTGTTCGACGACCACGTTTCTTAGCGATCACCTCATTGTAAAGGTTGAACATTTTTGAATGGTAAGAACACTCATTGCAGCTTGCCTTTTCCCTCCAGGCAGCCCCTCTTTGCTGCTCTGCACTTAAATCCCATGATATGAACCCTGTACACATAGGGGATATTTGTCTGTGTTCTATGAAAACCTCATTCCACATCTGTTCAAGTTCATTGATCCGAAGGAGTCGAAAACTATTTTTCTCTGACCTGAAGTTGAAAAATGTTGCCAAAATTGAAGTGAATTAGTTTTTTTATTTGTTAAACTAAGTTTGGAAAATGTGAAAATAATTTTATTTTGAATTACCTCCCTTACAATAGTGTTTTCTTTAAATAAGCTTTTTGATCAAATGTACTCTCAAAAGTGCATATTTTTTTCTTTGCCTGTGTTTTTATATATATTATATATAAAAACCATGCACTATTTAGCTCTTGAAAATATATATAGGACTAGAAATTTTAAAATAAGTATAATCCTAGCTTGCATTTTCTTCAGATGTCACATTTAAAGAATTGGCATATAAGACACATGCCTTTTTCTTCATAGTTGTTTATAAATGGCTTTTTTTAAGCAAGTTTAATTATTTTTGAAAGCTTAATAACAAAAAAAGTATTCTTACCCTGTTTTTGTTTCATTTTCAGCACATTTTTCAACTTCTGTTTTTGTCGGAGGCTTCGGCCTTAGAAAGCGAGCTGACTTTGTAGAGGCAGGAATTAGTTGAACATTCTTTTTATGAACAGATTTAGTCACTAAGTCATACAAGTCTTTTGGTAGTCTCACAAATTTGCCTTTTTCAGCAGGTAAAGTCTTATTTCTGCATTTTTTCCCCTTATTATATGGCTTGTTTCCTTTAGTTGAACATTCTTTTTATGAACAGATTTAGTCACTAAGTCATACAAGTCTTTTGGTAGTCTCACAAATTTGCCTTTTTCAGCAGGTAAAGTCTTATTTCTGCATTTTTCCCCCTTATTATATGGCTTGTTTCCTTTCTGAAATGTGTATTTCCTTAGACGCCATGGGATTAGACCCATTGTTATTGTAAGAATTGTTTGAAATGCACTTTATTCCAGTATTTTAATATTTAAACATCAAATATAGGACCTTACAACTAAACAATCATGAATGACTAAGTTTTTTGTTTATATCTGATGGAACTGAAGGTGACCCCAGATGTAAGATTTTTTATATAAATCATATAAAAATCATCATGATGGCTAATCTCATTATTTTGTAATTTGACAAGTTCATATAATTTGACCTCTCTTCATTTAATTTTTTTATCAGTGCTGACAGGCTTGTGTGCTATAACATAAACAGAAAGTAAAGATAAGGTGTATGTTTTTGTTATAGGGATAGTTTTTTGAAGCTTGTATGACAACTTTTTATGCATTTTATGGTATAGTACATAAAGAAGACAAAAATTCAACAAAATAAACAGATTGTAGTAAAACTAACCATGATTCAAATAGCTATTACACAAAGGCACAAGAAAAACACAAATATATAATGAGTTTATTAAGTAGACAAAAAAAATAATAATTTGAATAAAAAGAAAAAAATAGTGAACAGGAAAAAAACACATCTTGCCGCAAACAGGATATAGTTACTAGAAGTATTATAAAAATACAATAATGAAAAAACTACCATTGTAACTTATTATTTTCTATTACTTACATAAATAACAACAAGAATATAAGAATATTTTGATACTAAAAGGGGTTTGAAAGTACAGTATAGGTTGCACTTTGTAAATCACGTGTGATTTGCAAGTCACGCCTCTTTTGGGGAGAAATTGAATGTGCATAAAATACTGCTACTGTTTACATAGTTGTTGCCATGGATGCAAAGTAATTTTTTTTTAATTAAGACTTGATTGGAGAATTAAATGGATATAAATAAAAATGTCTATTTATTTAACTTATTTTTCAGGAGGACTGGAAGACATTTGGGTGTTGAGTCAAATTTAATGGAAAAATTCAGTGCGAACCTGCAATGTTTATAAATGGAGGGCAGTAAAACTTGAAAATATGCCGCACAGCTATATGTTTTTATTAGTGCAAAAAAAGGTAGTGCATGTCTCCTTTCCAGGGAAATATAACATTCTCCTCAAAACTTGAATGAAGAGTGACTGCATATGCAATTAAGGCAGTTCCTATGGAAAACTGCATTGCTGGTTTTACACAAGTGCAACCTGTAATCAGAAGACACTCTTAAGGTGAACTCGTCCAGTTCTGTGTCCAAGGAGAGACCTAAGTTCATCTGTAACAAGAGATCTGCCAATACAATGTCGAGGTCCTTGAGATTTGTGGCATGGTCATCTGATTGAAATGCTTCGAGCACTGATCTGCAGTTTGAAGCGACTGTATCTACCACATGAGTGGGCTTTTCAGAGTTGCAAACTAAGTTCATATTAAATGATTTTGTTCCATGGTTTGATATTTGCCTACCGCTCTCTAAAAATGTTTTGTCTGGTATGAACTTCTCGAAAGTTGGGTCTAATCCAACTGGTGTCTCACTATCACACGGAAACAATAAGTAGACTGTACATTGCCGACAATTACGGTTTTGTTCACATTGACAAATTGTTGTTCCTGAATCTTCCAAGGCATACATTCCCCACAATAACCCATCCAAAGGGTAAAAATTGTGCATACGGTACATCGTTGACTCCTACATGGTGTTCAATAACATGGTGTGCTCTAATTAGGTCACGGCCTATTAACATCTGCATCTCAGACTGATTGTCAATGTCAGGAATACAACTCGCTTTGTCCTTCATGTGTGGATAACTAGAAGCTATAACAGGTGAGGGTATCTCCTCACGATTGTTAGGAATGTCGCTACATTCGATTATTTCAGGTACATTCAGACAGGATGACCCATCCAGTGACTCTAGTACGTATCCGAAAGCACTTCTTCCACTTCTGACGAACCTCCCTGCACAAGAAGCAAGTGCGTATTCGATTTCTTTGCCATTTTCTCTGAAGAAATTGAAGAAGTCTGAAGTAGCTAAAGTTCTGTTACTTTGGTCGTTTGTCACGCAGTAAACAGTTTTGAAATGTTCTGGTCTATCAGAATGATATACTTTAGCAAGTACTATCTTGGAGCAAGATTTATTAGTATTGTTTATCGAGTCACATATTTAAGTGCATGTGCTGCTAATAGTCCAGCCGATCGGTGAAAAAATGCTCAAATAATTAGGAAAGCACCAAATTTTGCATGATGGTACATTTTTGTGTACTGAGCAATATTAGCTATGGACCCACCCTCAAAATTCAATATGGCGGCTTATTTCAAGATGGCTACCGTACGTTCTAAAATCTTTTCCAGTATTACACAAATCACAGTGGATTTGATGCTGGAAGCACAAAAATCAACATATTTGAATGACTTAGTGTACTTAGCAAGATTTTGTTTTGATCTATCTTTGAAATACAAAATAGCGGCTATTTTCAAAATGGCCACCTTGAAAAATAAGCAAATATTCATTATTGAGAATTGACTTGAATATAAACATTTTATTGATGTATAGTGTCATTTAGTATATGTCTAAGTTCTGTCCTTTTTGATTTTGCCTTGCTTGTCATTTTATACACAAAGTAGTAGCTTTCATAAAAAAAACTGTAGTAGTAGCTTTCATTAAAAGCTGCACTCTTTGTTGTCTTGGATCACACATAAAAGCTGTGATTTGGAATTTATCTGCCTTAAGATATTATTCAGTGCCTATCTTATCTTAGGTCACAATATTTTGCAATTTGAGATATTATACTGTGAATTGAGAATCATTTAAACACATATCAGTGAAATGGCAGAAATTGAGGACAACAAGGACAAAAATATTGATATGGTAGAAACTTACTCACTTGGGGATATGGAGAAACCCACATCTGAAGACGCTTTAACCGGAGACAGCTCAGAAATGACTATTAAACAATTGTACCAAGAATTTTGAGAAGATAGAAAATCTAATGCTCAAAGAACAGCTGAGATTTACCGGAATATAAAACAGAGCGAAGCGCGAATTGATAAAATATGTGTTGGTCGCATTACGATTCAAGCTGAACAGAAAGAGGCAATGAATATTAATATCGAACAGATGGGAGCAATATCTCAGCAACTTCAGCAGTCTGAAGACAGAATAGACAAAAAGGCTAGTGGTAATTGCTTGGCGGAATTGATGGTCAGACTAATAAGATATTCAATGTTGTGGTGAGACGGATAGACAAGCTGACAACAACTGAGGAAGGAGACACAGTTCAATTTAAAAGTGTATTTGAACAGCAGGGTACCTTCCAACAACTGGCATCTGTTGTAAGTGAATTGGTGGACAAGCGAAGTAAAGAAGTTAAAATTCCTGCAATGGAAAAATCATCTAAGCCAAAATTTGACCTCAGCCAGTACAACGTAAGTTTACTAAACGTACACAACAAAATTCCTGCCTTGGGTCGTTCCCCGATTGTAGTTCGCATGAACCATCAACCGGGCCACTCTGTTGAATGTGTCTTCACCTTAAGTCAAAATTTCTATGTCAGGGCTCTTGGCCCTGCATGAGACAGTTCAAATTATTCAACAACAATCTCAATTTTAGAACATACTAGAAACCTCTAGTACTAACCAATGATACCAGCAAAAGGCTTACGTGTCTTCTTACGCACACGTACCATCTGCTATGAGTCAATAATTTTTGGCTCAGAGCAGCACACCATTTCAGAAACAATTGGCTGCAAGTGGATTCTATCAAATTTCTCCAATGCTGACACTACAAACTCCTCAGAGTCTGAATTGACCAGTTTTTGTGCTCGACCAGTAAAATCAAGCACACATTTTACTCGACTAGTCTCGACATTGTCTCGACTGTACTTAACTGTACTTAAGTGTACTCGACTAGGTCTCGACTTTACTTAATTAGTCTGATTCAGTACTTGATGATCTTTGTGTAGTCTGAAATGGTCTTGACCAAGGCTCGACCTGTCTCGACCTGTCTTGACTAGTCTCGACCTGTCTCGACTAGTCTCAACCAGTCTCGACCTGTCTCGACTAGTCTTGACCTTCAAATTTAGTTTTGACTGGTGTAAATCAGCCCATCTAACTAAATTAAATATTGATTTTAAAAAATTCAAGCTTATTAGGTAGTTTGATTTATTGCTGTGAAATGAAAGAATTTAATTTTACAATATGAGATAGTACACTTTAATTTTTTTAATAACTTTTGCAAATCAACTTGGATTTTCATCAAACTATGCAGCTATCTTACATATATATCAAGCTTACTGAATCCCATTTCATTTAGTTTTTTGTTGTATTGCTGTCAAATTTAAGAATTAAAGTAATCTTGGTATAAAAAGCTAGGATTTGCAATTCGGACAAAATAGAGATAGTACACTTTAATTTTTTTAATAACTTTTTCAAATCAACTTGGATTTTCATCAAACTATGCAGCTATCTTACATATATATCAAGCTTACTGAATCCCATTTCATTTAGTTTTTTGTTGTATTGCTGTAAAATTAAAGAATTAAAGTAATCTTGGTATAAAAAGCTAGGATTTGCAATTCGGACAAAATAGAGATAGTACACTTTAATTCTTTTAATAACTTTTTCAAATCAACTTGGATTTGCATCAAACTATGCAGCTATCTTACATTTATATCAAGCTTACTGAATCCTATTTCATTTAGTTTTTTGTTGTATTGCTGTAAAATTTAAGAATTAAAGTAATCTTGGTATAAAAAGCTAGGATTTGCAATTCGGACAAAATAGAGATAGCACACTTTAATTTTTATTATAACTTTTTCAAATCAACTTGGATTTGCATCAAACTATGCAGCTATCTTACATTTATATCAAGCTTACTGAATCCCATTTCATTTAGTTTTTTGTTGTATTGCTGTAAAATTTAAGAATTAAATTAATCTAGGTAAAAAAAGCTAGAATTTGCAGTTCGAACAAAATAGAGATAGTACACTTTAAGCTTTTTAATAACTTTTTCAAATCAACTTGGATTTTATTAAAACTATATAGCTACCTTGGTGATCTTACTAAATCCCAGGTTGTTATGAAGTTTTAAAATATATTTTTGTCAAATTTAATGACATGACACTATACATGATTTAATTACATCAGTACACGTGAGTTTTACAGGTAAAAAGAAAGCCCTACTTTTCTTAAACTCGTGTATTACATGTACTTATCTAGTGAATTAAAAGCCCTGCGATTTAGATTTAACAGGATGTTGCAACTTTGAATAAATGTTATTTAGAATTTAAAACTCTCAGGTAGATGTGATCTTTTTAATAAGTTTGCCCCAAGCAGAAGGTATTGCTTTATAAATCACCACAAATCAGAAGAACTATTTTAATAATTTCTAATGTTTCATCCCTTTTTGATATATTTATATAGTGTATATCAAAAGGAATAAAACATTAAAGGAATTATATAAATATTTTATGTATACTTTTTCCCAAATTATGAGAAAAGATATATTTCTAATATCGTATCTTTTTGACCTAGGTTAATTAAATTCTTAAATTTGACAGAAATACACCAAACAAAATAACAACCTATGATTCAGTAAGATCAATATATTGCAAAGATATTTGTAGAGTTTGATGAAAATCTAAGTTGATTTGAAAAAGTGTACCATCTTTATTTTGTCAAAACTGCAAATCCTACCTTTTTTTACCTATATTAAATTAATTCTTAAATTTGACAGCAATACAACAAACTTTATAACAACCTGGGATTCAGTAAGAAGAATACATCACCAAGGTAGCTATATAGTTTCAATAAAATCCAAGTTGAATTTAAAAAGTTATAAAAAAAATTAAAGTGTACTATCTCTATTTTGTTCGAACTGCAAATTCTAGCTTTTTTGACCTAGATTAATTTAATTCTTAAATTTGACAGCAATACAACAAAAAACAAAATGACCTGGGATTTAGTAAGCTTAGTATACATTTAAGATAGCTGCATAGTTTGATGAAAATCCAAGTTGATTTGAAAAAGTTATTAAAAAAATTAAAGTGTACTATCTCTATTTTGTCCGAATTGCAAATCCTAGCTTTTTTTTATCAAGATTACTTTAATTCTTAAATTTTACAGCAATGCAACAAAAAACTAAATGAAATGGGATTCAGTAAGCTTGATATATATGTAAGATAGCTGCATAGTTTGATGCAAATCCAAGTTGATTTGAAAAAAGTTATTGAAAAAATTAAAGTGTACTATCTCTATTTTGTCCGAATTGCAAATCCTAGCTTTTTATACCAAGATTACTTTAATTCTTAAATTTTACAGCAATACAACAAAAAACTAAATGAAATGGGATTCAGTAAGCTTGATATATATGTAAGATAGCTGCATAGTTTGATGAATATCCAAGTTGATTTGAAAAAGTTATTTAAAAAATTAAAGTGTACTATCTCTATTTTGTCCGAATTGCAAATCCTAGCTTTTTTTACAAAAATTACTTTAATTTTTAAATTTTACAGCAATACAACAAAAAACTAAATGAAATGGGATTCAGTAAGCTTGATATATATCTAAGATATCTGCATAGTTTGATGAAAATCCAAGTTGATTTGAAAAAGTTATAAAAAAAAATTAAAGATGCCTATCTGAATTTTTATATAATAATTTTTTTTTTACATATTGTAAAATTAAATTCTTTCATTTCACAGCAATAAATCAAACTACCTAATAAGCTTGAATTTTTTAAGATCAATATTTTATTTAGTTAGATGGGCTGATTTACACCAGTCAAAACTAAATTTGAAGGTCAAGACTAGTCGAGACAGGTCGAGACTGGTTGAGACTGAGTCGAGACTAGTCGAGACAGGTCGAGACTAGTCAAGACAGGTCGAGACAGGTCGAGCCTTGGTCAAGACCATTTCAGACTACACAAAGATCATCAAGTACTGAATCAGACTAATTAAGTAAAGTCGAGACCTAGTCGAGACCTAGTCGAGTACACTTAAGTACAGTTAAGTACAGTCGAGACAATGTCGAGACTAGTCGAGTAAAATGTGTTCTCGATTTTACTGGTCAAGCACAAAAACTGGTCAATTCAGACTCTGAGGAGTTTGTAGTGTGAATGCAGTGCCTACTTACGGTTTCATCCCCGTCGAGTCAATGGCAAATCCCACATTTATCACTCCAAAACAGACAACCTCGTCAGTTTCTGGAGCTCTAACAGGCTTCCCGTAACAGCAAGCTGACTCCACTGACCGATCCAGGAAAGGGCAGAGGAAACAAAAAGAGTGTGACAACAGCTCTTCTTAAGACTCCTCATTGGAGAGAGAATATACCCGATGGCTAGAAAATCTTGATGCAAGGGACATGAGCTGAATCCCACAGCTCCCAAAAATTTAAAAAAAATCAATTGAAGAGGAACCTTGAATTGGGAGGAGTTCATTTACCAATTGAACGAACTGCCGGTAGATGACAATGAGATAACAGGAAAAATGTGTGTAGGCCCCAGATTGCTAGGCCGATGTTCGCTTTGCGAAGGCTCGCAAGGTAAACACAGATGATGATTCACAGGCGTTAAAAAAGCATTCTTTTTTAGCACCGCTTCAGCAAGAAAGACGACCAAACCAGATTGGAATGTAAGCATTCCTCCGAGGATGCAAAGATTTTTCAAGGCATGTTATAGAGTGGAACTCAGAAACATTTAACAAGGCGTTAAAACAATTGAAAACCTCAAAAGCAAACCAGATGGCGATAAATGGATAAAAAACTGCCAATTATGACCATCGACAAGTCTTCTTTGCTGATGACGCAGTATCACCGACCGATAAAGGAAATATGAGCAGTCCTTTGGATAATGAGGTGCATAACCTCACACAAATTGTCACAAAACTAGCTGATGTTATGCTTTCAATTAATCAGCATAACCGTAAATTGGCCGATCAATATAATCTTGGTTTTTCTGATCAAATAATCATGGAAGATCACGAGTGCAATGGAAGATCGTCTGATCAATATACACGTGGCAGATCTCCTGAGCAATATAATCGGAGTAGATCGCCAGATAGAAATATACCCAAGCTTGATGCCTATTGATCAGCAACACCCCCACTAAGCTAGAGATCATATAAAGACAATGGTTATCATCTCCACAGACAAAATCCACCATTCCCGGTTATTTCAGACAACGGTCACCTTCACCAGGATACGGAACAAATTAAAGTGCAACCCCAACAATGGAGTCTTTAAGCAACAAAGGGTCGGGCCAGTGGGCCAAGGTACAATTCTATTGGCCATGAAACATCACTTCATCACAAAATCGAACAGAGGCCCACGGCCTCGTCCGATATTGTCATCAGACGAACGATTTGAAAGAGCTTAGCAGTACGAGGTACTATACATGACCAGAATGTGAGCATGACTCTGCTGCAATGATAACATAAGAAAAATGAGAAATTAATTCCGGCAGAAAAATGGAGATTTGGAAAACGTAACGCTACATGGTTTGAGTTAATAGCTTGTTATTGGAAAGATTATAAAGAACGACTCTCGACATTAATAGAATCATACTATGGAATGTGTGCAAAGAGCCATTAACAGACGATGTTATACTTAGGCTAGATATTTTGGACACACTGAGAGCAGTGATAAACCTGAGTACTCCCGCAATTATCATCAACAATAAAGTGATAAATGCGGCATTTGTTAATAGTGGAAACGAAATTTCAACTCAGCAAGTTTGCATAAAACCAACCATCAAAGATCCCCCAAAATCAAAAATGACTGTTACCAGGAGTGTATTTTAGGACCATGCTCGCTGAACAGTTGCGAATTGGTTTTGCACGTAGTTGGAAAAGGAAATAGTTGTCCCTGAACCATTTTAACTGATGGCAATCGTCTTAACCGCCTGAAGAAAGGTACACCTATTGAATAATTTGACGATGTAGTGGGTTAGGCAGATGAAAACGTGATAAGTGACGTAAGACGTGGTATTGAAGAGACACGAGACAAAGTGCCCTCGGCACTGCCTCAAAGTTCAGATGAGTTACCTTCTATTCTACCCATTTAACCGACCTATATTAACGTTCAATCGACTCGTTTCAACCCTTTTTTTCCAACCATTAAAAGTGAAAGCGTTTAAAGAATAATTATAATAACATGTAACATATTAATTAACATTTTGAATTTCACTATTTGTTTTTGTATATGCAGCCATGTTTGCACATGTATGTGTTATAGAAATAACCAAATTATTTTTTTTTATATTTTAAAATCAATTGATAACAAATTAAAGAACATGAAGTCCGTTTTTAAAGAATCATTACTTTAATTTCCGAAATTATATAGAATACCTTTCGGAAAATCTTGATAATTATACCGTTTTTCCGCCATCTTAAAAATGGCAGCCATATTGGATTTTTCAGAGTAGATCCATAGCTGAAATCAAAGGGAATATAAACAAGAACTACTATGCAAAGTTTTATGCTTTCCTCATCAAGTGAGCAATTCTGCTCTATATCTGCACCAATCGGTCGGACTATAATCTGTTCATTTGAACTCTCCTCCTCGTGCTTTTGCTGGGGTTCATTTTCAACGTCTACGTGTAAGGCTGAAGGATGGTCACAATAACCACACACGCTACATTTGACATCCTCTTTACATTTGTCACGGAAATGTCTCTTAGGTCCGCAACACTTGAAACACAAACCCTTCTGCTTAACTAAACCAAGTCTCTCTGATAATGGTTTACATCGAAAACCACGGCACGTGTTGAGTGTATGGTTAGTTCCGTCATTCGACTTCTGAAACGGTGGCCTGTAGTCATTGTTACCAATGTCGGTTTTGATGATTGACACTTGCGTGGGACTTTGAAATATGGTTTGCTGTGATGTGGTTGGTTTTGTGCATTGATTGTCATAAATGAATCCAGGGTTATTAAGAACTTTAGCAATGTTTTGCAGGAATGGCACAAAGAAGGAGAATGGCGGATATGCTCCGTTGTTCTTTGACTTATAACCATTGACGGTAGTAGTCCACCTTTCTTGAATGTTGTAAGGTAGCCTGTTTACAAAACGATTTACACCAAGGGAGGAATCGAAGTAAGCAAATATAGTTGAAAACTTTTCATCTCTACGAATAGAATATATCTCTGCAGCTAAGTCTGCTAAGTCATAAAGTTCCTTTCGGTTATCGTTTGAAAGTTTTGGAAAGTTAACTATACGTGAGTGAAGTGAGAATTCGATCATCTCTGGACTACCAAATCTAGCATCTAAGCGTTCCCATATAAGACGCACTGCAATAGCCGGATTATGAGCATTAGCACATCTTATGTTCTGAGCATGCTATTTTGAGCTTGGTCCCAAACACTTTGTAAGAAGGTCCAACTGTTCTAATGGGTTTGTATCTAACTCAGTCATTATGTGTTGAAAATTAATTTTCCAAGATGAGTAATGTGACGGCTGGTCATCAAATGATATGAGCCTAGATGTGATTAAGTCTTTCTCCACCATGAACTTGGCCAATTCTTGTGCTTCATTTCTCTGGGTTGGAACAAAAGATTGTACTGTAGGATTTAATGGTCTTAAAGAATGAATAGGAATGTTTACATTGTTCGCTTTAAAGTCTTGTTTGCTCAAATGTAAGGAATGATGTGAGCGCTGTTGCTTCACAAATTCTGCTGTACGTTGTTCTGTAATGTTACGTGTATATGGTACGTTTGCACTACGGTACTTTCTTTCAGACATTCTGTCTTCATTGGCATGTTGAACTACTGGATTAGCGATCCTTGGTGGTTCGTCACTTTCACCATAGTCTTTAAGATCGAAATCCAATGCCTTCTTAAAAGCTTGTAATCCCGACTCAGCGTCGTCAACGTCTCGCTTCATAGCGAGGAAGTTTTTCTCTGCTTTGACTGTAGCTTCGCGTTGCAATAACTCTGCCTCCTCTTTGGCATATTTAAGTCGTGTCTTTGCAGTTTCAAGTTTCACTGTTTGTTTAAGAATCTCTGATTGAGCACTTTGTGACGAGTGTCTTGTTGGCCCAGTTTGACGGGAACTATGTTGGGAGTTACGACTTTTATGAGTTCGTTCACTATCTTCTATTGAGCTCATAGGCAGTAATTCGCTTAGATGTTGTTTGACAACTTATATCTTAGCCTTTAAAGCATAGAATGACACTTTAAATGACTTCAAAAGTTCACCTCTGTATGTTGACGCTGTGGAGAGGTCCACCACTGGATTATCTTCTACATCTAGTATAATAGCGTCTATATCTAGTTTTATAGTTCTAATAATATATTGATGTCTTTCATTAGACTGTTGGAAAAGGTGATCTCCATCTGATGTTAGTGTTCTTGAAGATCTTAGCTCTCTTTCAGAAACAGATTCTGACTGTGACATGTTGAATCTATCTTGGGTTCATCTCTTTAATCTAGATTTTTCATTGTACTGATAAGTCGTTGAGAGATCAACTGTTTATTGGTATACAGACCCCCGAAGAGGGTGAAAAACTGAAAGTACAAAATAACAATCATAAGCATACTATTAAGTCAACACTTATACAATAAATGTCAAAAGTAGTATATTCACAAAGAAAATGATTATATAGTTCAATACAAGTAACTCTTGTACACTACACTTCGAAAAACAACATCAATATATCAGAAAAAGGTTACACCCAAGTATCTATATATGCAATAAAAATGACAGGTTGCATACGTCATTGACTGTACTTTTCATACCGTACACGTTAAAACTGTGCGGTACTGTTTTTCTAGAAAATTCGACCGTGACCCTTGTCTACATCAATAAAACACAAAAATAAATCCTAATATGTGGAATTGACAAATAATGAATGGAATTTAAGGGGTAAATGCATACATAAAAAATACAAACAGTAGTGTAAATTCACATATATAAATATAAATGGTAAACTTACTCTAGTGGTGGATAACACTTCAAATAGAAAGAACAACGTGTTTCAGTTTTGACAAATATCGAGGGATAGATGAGACTGTGGAGTGAAATGACAAAAAAAGGACGACATGGTAAATTCGGCACTTTACCAAAACAGTACAGTAACTCTGCTGCTTATTACTGTAATATACATCATGCTGACTATGATTTGGAGTAGAGGAAGATAGTCATAGTATTCATGGTGGTATGTTTCAGCAGGAGTATTGTTTGCATTTTCTTCAAGTCTGACTAGATGTTCTATTTCTCTGTCAAACTTTCTTAAGATATAGCCTGAAAATTTTTCCTTAATAGCATTGACTAAATTATCATAGTTGTTTCTTGTTGAATTTGAAGCTGGCTTACTACTCTTTTGTGTTTCCGTGTTTCTATTCATTGAATTTTTTTCATCATTAATCTTATGATCTTGGGACTTGACTGTTTTTTTCAAGTTCCTTATTCCTGGCTTCAAGTCTATATAGCATGTCGAAGAGTCCAGTTTTTTTCTTTAGATTGATCATTCACCACAGCTTCTGTTAAACGCAGTTGTTTCTCTCGTTTTTTCAGTTTTAGTTCTTGTTGCATTAGTTCTTTTTGCTTACTCTGTTGTTCTTGTTTGCCTGTTAACGTTGGTGTTGTAGACATATGTACTTTCTTTCTCTGAGATGACTTTTGGTGCTGTATTGTTCACTAGGTCACTTGCTGTTTGTATAGTCTGATGCAGGTCAATGCAGGAGTTGGTTTCGTTTGTCATATTTGTTGTTGTCTAACATGCACTATATCCGCTTGGTATTCAATAACTTCGTCGATCTTTCTTTTATTTTTTTTATTGATGTTTGATTCTCAATAAGAGTTCGTTGTTCTTCTTTTACATGGCAGCTGTAACATTGTTCAGAAGTAACGTTGAAGCACGTGTTATGAGAAATAAGGTTTCATGTTGAACCAGCTTGTTTGTCATCAGTCATTTCATCATTGCATACCAGACATTTTCCATGGTCTTTCAACTCCTCTCTTAATTAAACTTCTGCGGTCGTGATAGCATACAATACAGCCATAGATTTCTTGCTACCTGTTTTAAAACTAAAGTCAATATTTGGAAGGTTTTGAATTTCTGTGAGCGATAATATTTTGCAAGGGTAATGTACTCAGTGACCATTTATACACTGTACTGCCCTAGTCTTGCAATCACGTTTACATTGCAAGCATTTTACCGGGTTAGAATCAACAGTATTGTTCTAAATTCTTGCTTTCTCGATTTAGTTTTTCATGAAAATGAAAAAAGGACTGTATTAAAAACTAATAAGCCGCCACCCTTTTACGGTTTGTTGACATAGAGATTGGCCATTTTGGAATCTCGGAAGAAACTTGCTTTCAATATTTTGACAAGTAACCAGCTTTTATATTTATACCAGAATGAATATCAATATTTATTATAATCGGTATTCATTTCGGTATATTTTTATTCTCGTGGGATTTTGTCTGATGCTTGGTCCGTTTCTGTGTGTGTTACATTGTAGTGTTGTGTCATTGTTCTCCTCTTATATTTATGCGTTTCCCTCAGTTTTTAGTTTGTTACCCCGATTTTGTTTTTTGTCCATGGATTTATGAGTTTGAACAGCGGTATACTACTGTTGCCTTTATTTAAGCTGTCTTTCGAACTTTCAACACGTAGACCTACCCACAAAGAGAGATATTGTGGTACATATCTAAAACGTCCGTTCAGAATTAGTCAAGGAAATAATGCAAATCCATGAACGATGAAGAGTTTTATAAATCACGACAATCGTAAAATTATTGTATCGTCTGCTGAACAATTTCTCAAAGAAACAAACAAGGAAAATTTTCCAAAGAAGATATTTAGAGAAAAACCAAGGGCTAGTTTTTACAGGAGTAGATTTCTATCAGACCACCCAGAAATACCATCATTTGACTCAGTCCATTGTCAAAAATTTGAACCTCACCACTCGTATGCCCAACTGAAAACCATTGAAACATCTGATTTTTGTAATGTTGCTTTTGAGTCTGTACCTGATATACAAGTTCATGAAGTTGATGATGAATGTAATTTAAATAATTTTTCTAGTGTTTTAAACTTGTTGTCCATTTAATTTTTTGTCTGTTTTTTTTTTATATATATATATATATATTATCAGGTATGATTCATTCAAGCATAGGTGAAACCTGGTTAAATAGTTTGCTAGCTGTTATGAATTTTCATTGTCCTCATCACAAGTCGCGCAAAACCTGAGAAAATGAAGTTGGAGACATAATAGAGAGACAAGCAGTGGCTTCAGAAAGGAAGTCTTTACTAGATGAAGCATTCCAGGCTATGACAATTGATGCAGGTTTGAATGAAAATTACATAAAATAATTTTAGAAAAAATAGTCATGATCCTGCCATTTGCATATACATGTATATACAATGGCAGACATATTTTACAAATGTTATTTTATATACCTTTTTTTATATATACCTAAATCTTAGTATACAATCAAATGAACACAATTTCTTTTATTTTGAAAAAATCTGACCCCCAAAATTTAATGATAATTCTCAATTTAATATGACTCTCATGATTTTAATGGTTCTACAAATATGTAACAATTCTCCTTTATAAATGAATGTAAATCACACAATGAGCCTATTTCCCATTACTGACACAATTCAAGGTGACCTGAGGAAATTCAAATCAAACTTTGAATTGAACTAGATACTGTCTACATGTATCTGTTTCTCCATGTACCTTGTAAAAAAGTAAAATAACAAAAATACCGACGTCCAAGTAAAATTCCTAATGGAAAGTCCTTTATCAAATGGCAAAATCAAAAGCTCAATCACATCAAATGAATGGAAAACAACTGTATGACAATGTAAAACAATTCAAACGAGAAAACTAACGGCCTAATTTATGTACAAAAAATGAACGAAAAAAAAAATATGTAATACATAAACAAACGACAACCACTGAATAACAGGCTCCTGACTTGGGACAGGCACATACATACAGAATGTGACGGGGTTAAACATGTTAGTTTAGTCAATATAATGAATTGTACTACATTTAAAATAAGGAGATGTGATATGATTGACAATAAGACATACTTTCACCAGAGACCAAATTACATAGAAGTTAACGACTTTAGGTCAACTTAAGCCTTCAACCATGAGCAAAACCCATACCACATAGTCAGCCGTAAAAGGCCCCGAAATGACAAATGCAAAACAGTTCAAACAAAAAAACGTACGGCAATTTTCAGTGCAAAACAATGAATGAAAAAGCAAATATGATTTACATCATTAAACTACAACCACTGAATTACATGCGCCTGACTTGGGACAAGCACATACAGAACGTGGCGGTGTTAATATGTTTGCACGTGCCCTACCCGCCCCAACCTGGGACAGTGGTGTAACAGCACAACATATATACAAACTATAAAAATCAGTTGAAAAGGGCTTAAATCATCTGATTCAGATTGATACAGAGCAGAAAAACAAGTAACAAAAACACAGACTTGATGTGGCAGAATATTTATACATTTATAAATTTATAAATACATGTATGTAATAAAACATTAAAAGTGCACAAAATACTTAATTTCCAAGATTGATTTAGTGAGCTGATATCTAAATATTATAAATATTTAATTTTTAATTCTAAAGTTCTGACGATAAAAATTGAAAGAGTAGATTAATGTTTTTGATTAAATTTCCCAATGCTATATGATGTATGCAAGTAAAATTGTGATTTTTTTGTGATAATGAGTATCTTTAAGCATATTGTCAATCTTAATTGTCATCATGAAAAATCCTCCTGATTTGAAAGACTAACTAGCCAACCAGATCCTAAATCAGCAGCCAGTAGTGTAATAATTAGTAACACAAAATCATGCCATTATATCCTTTTCTCTTTGAAGCAAAGATATAAAGATGATAACATGACATTTTTTTATATCCCATGTTTTATTAGCCCTGTTTTATTGGAAAATATGCAAATTATAAAGTAAAATTCCTAATGGAAAGTCCTTTATCAAATGGCAAAAATCAAAAGCTCAAACACATCAAACGAATTGAAAACAGCTGCCATATTCCTGACTTGGTAAAGGCATTTCCTTATGAAGAAAATGGTGGATTAAACAAGGGTTTTATAGCTAGCTGAAGCTCTCACTTGTATGACAGTCGCATAAAATTGCATTATATTGACAACAATGTGTGAACAAAACAAACAGACATAATAGGTAATAATGTCAAAAATAAGGGTACACAGATGCAGGTCAACAAAAAAAGTAAAATCACAAAAATACTGAACTCCGAGGAAAATTCAAAACGGAAAGTCCCTTAACAAATGGCAAAATCAAATGATAAAACACATCAAACGAATGGACAATAACTGTCATATTCCTGACTTAGTACAGGCATTTTCAAATGTAGAAAATGGTGGATTTAACCCGGTTTTACAGCGCTTAACCTCCCACTTGTATGACAGTCGTATCAAACATTGTGTTATATTCTTAATCACTATAAATATAAACAAATATGTCAACAAAGAGAAACAAAGTAGCTTATAGACAAAGCACATAAGCAAAAATGAAAGACAAGAATACAGAAATGGCACAGCCCAATAACACAATGGTGGGATGTATAAGTACCGTGTCACGCCACGCCTAAAGGATGTTACCACAAATGGACTAAAGAGTAAAGGTTAATAATTAACAAAGACAAATAAAAGAACATTATAACACGTATGTAAGATGATAAACCACGTCAATAACTAGAATAGATATTTCAAGACCATCATGTATTATTTGTGAAGTTGAAACAGAATAATTATCAAAAATTCTTACAACCGGTAATCATGAAATAAATAAAGGGAACAGTAGTATATCCGTGTTTAAAAGTCATCAATTGATTGAGGGAAAACAAATCCGAGTTATACCAGTTTTAAAATGTTTGATGAGAGTAATGTCGTTCAGGGTTGATATATATCTTTTGTAATGGAATCCAATTGCCTCAAACCGAAAAACGGACTACAATGGAACATTAACCCTAAAATACGGTCGCAATTACAACACTAGAAGAATATTTATTTATCTTATTTAATTATCAAACGCAAGACAATGAAAAATCATAGGCAGCTCAAAATACCATCAAAAACAATTTAAAAAGGAAAGGGTCAGATTTGTCACATAATATTGTTTTCATGTCTGTGTAATTTTACAGTATTGGTTACATTATATCGTTTTATTTTTAAATACAATTGATTGCTTAAATATATCAATATGCATGGTTTTATCAAAACTCTAAAATGTGTCTTTCGCATAAGAATTCACCATAGTTGTGATCCCATAGATCATTCCATGCACAATTATCAATTTTTCTCATGGCGACGACTTCAATGGGAAAGGAGGTTTCATTGTTGGGCTGTAAAGGATGCCAATTGAAATAATTAATAATCGATCCATTGTTGTAGTACCAATTTTCTTCGGTTGTATAATGAT
This sequence comes from Mytilus galloprovincialis, assembly GCF_965363235.1. NCBI lineage: Eukaryota > Metazoa > Mollusca > Bivalvia > Mytilida > Mytilidae > Mytilus > Mytilus galloprovincialis. Next base: position 34,669,665 of record NC_134844.1, on the reverse strand, counting down.
ATCCTTGGAAAAAAATGAAATCAGTGCTTTTAAACTGAAAGTGACCTGTAAAATTAAAACAATTCATATCAAGACATTGATTTGTAATCTTATTTCTTTATTTTGTGGCAAATGGATTTTTTTGCATTTACGCCATACTTGGTTTGAATAACGAGTATATCAAAGATAGAAAACTAAATGTGCGACTGTATTAAAAGAAAAAGAGTGATTGTCATTTTCAGGAGAGTTGTCTCTGCCGACTTTGGTTTGTAAAATGTGTTTTGTATACAGCGGTTTATCGTTTGGTCGTTTTCTGTTTTTTATTTTGCCATTGCATTGTTAATAGATAGAAGAAGATGTGGTATGAGTACCAATGAGACAACTCACCATCCAAGTCACAACATGTAAAAGTAAACCATTATAGGTCAAAGTACGGTTTTCAACACGAAGCCTTGGCTCACACCGTACAGCAAGCTATAAAGGGCCCCAAAATGACTAGTGTGGAACCATTCAGTTTGTTTTCGACGACTGATTCTTAATGCCTTTTTGGTAAATTTCGCCTCTCTTTTATATAAGAGGGTGATTTGGAATATAAAAAAAAGCCTATTATGTGGGTGGAAAAAGATAATGAAAGGAACCAGGAATAGGACAGTCCGCTTGATTTTTTTTGATTTTTTTTTTTTGTTGTTTTTTTTGTTGTTTTTTTTTTTGTTGTTTTTTTTTTTTTTTTTTTACAAGATACTTCGGGAACATTGTATAATAGTTGTTTTAGACTGTCCATTAGCTTCCTATGTTTTTTTTATTGTAATTAACATGCCAGTTCTTTTTTGAAATAAAAAAAGAACATAATATATCAACGTAAAACTATGTATTACTGGATAATTAACTGAAAGTAAAAGAAGGAGTTCGTGGCATGTGTTTTTTATTTGATTATGCATATTGAAGTTGAAGCTTTGTTTATTTTTATTGCACTTCAGTTAGTTCACTTCATTGTCTTTTTGTTCTCCCTTTTTTCAAATTACAATATAACCCATTTTATTTTGTATTCCTTATCTTTTAACTTAATTCCAATTGACAGAGCATGCTTCAAGTATTCATTATATTGTATGTCATCATATTTTGAAGACAGATTAAAATAAGCAATGCTGCTTGTTTCTGGATCCAGTTGTTTCTAATGTATTAAATTACATATATATTTATTATGATTTATTAAATAAATAGGTTCGCAGCTATGTCCCTCATCCCGTCTGAAAAAAAGGTTCCCGGAAAAGTAATATCCTTTAAACACGATTGACCATCACACATAGTTGAATTCTAGCATAGGTAGTTACACACGTTTTCATTTGTTTAAGGCTTGTTGATTTGCAATTTTCACCTTATGAAAAGCATTTGGCAATCAAATACATTGTTATAGCTTCGGATAATTCAGACTTGGATTGTACATGAATATAACGATTGCATTATATAATTTTGTCTGTTTGACAGTCAGTGGTGTCATACTTATACCCGACAAAGGTCTACAAATTACTTTAACGTCGGAGTTCATCTTTTTGTTTTAATACAGACATTGGCTTATTTAAATCACACACATTCGTCTAATCCCGGTCATAATAACCTAAGCCATATTTGGGACATTGTTATCAATTGTTGGTTTTTAAGCTAAACTGTGTATTTGATTCGAGCGTCTGCCGTCACAGATAAGTTTAACAAAGACAAAACCCGCGTCTGGTGTGTTAAATTGTAAACCTGATATCGTTGATAATTTTCTTTACATATCATATTGTATTTAGTCACCAAAGATACATGATACATTTGGGCATTACTACCAGTCTCCAGTCTAACTCTTTTTTTATTTAGACTCTTTTAATGATGATTTTTAAAATGTCATATTCACGTAGTTCAAAGTTCAAAGTTGAAACAGAATACTTGTATAGAGCTAAAACGCACGAAACAAAAACTTTATAATCAATTTGAACAGACGATTCGGTAAATACTTAATGTATATTGAAATTGTTATCATTTCTTATCAATTCCATGGACAATGTTTCCATCTATAAATATTTACTGTTCTAGACACAAAGATACAATACATCCGTTTTGGGTACCATATAGAATATACCCTCAGCTCCAAAATTGATATGAATGTAATACAGAATAGGGAAAAAATAGAGGCAAACAATACCTAAGGGATATTCAAACTTATAAGCCGAAAAAACTGACAATGTTATGATAAAACAAGAACAATTATCAAAAGACAAATAACAGGAAGCAAAACACAACATGGAAAACTAACACTTAGCAAAACGAACCCAACTTTAATCCAGGGGTGATATCACATGTGTCATCCGTTATCTTGCTCATGTAAGAAACAAATCGTTAGTAAGTCTAATTTGGTAAGTCACGTTCGAGGAAGGAAGACGGATTAGTGGTTACGATTATTTGAACATATCTGTCGATCGTCATCTTTGAAACAGATAATCCAAAACGATCAACCAGCTCGTGATGGCATTCGTAAAATTTTTGAAGGATGATTTCAACTTCACCACTATGACCTATTGGTTTAATAGCTCCCTTGTAAGCATCACCCTCTATCACGGAAATCCTGATAGGAAATGTAAGCTCGGAGATACTGTTGCAATGAGGAGATATATACTCCATATCTAGGCGCTACTGGAATGATTATATTACGGGTTTCTCATTTTAATGCTGCAGTCTATTCAAAACCAAACACAATAAAATAAATACTTATTGACTTAATAGTATGTTATATTAAATCATGTTTTGATTAACTTCGGAACTTTACCAAATTTTATGTTAAGCTATAGTAAAATTTGTGTCAAACAGTCTTCTGTAAACTTTTTCATCATTGTATTGTTCTTATCCTTTTATCTTAAGATTTTCATTTTAATACAGAAAAGAAGTCATTTGGGGAAGGAGAACACATTTTGCCAGCAATGCATTTTTAAAAATCATCATTATTTCTTTCTTTTATTTACTCTTTTAACAGAATAAGATTCATAACAGACAGACAGACAGACACACAAACACACACACACACACACCAAAATATGTTTCTCTATTTATGTTGTATAACTTTACTTCAACCATTTAAAGTTTCATCTTCAATTGCAATATAAAAATTCTCATGTACTCATTTTACAATATGTATTTTATTTTATTGGTCAAACTTAGAAGGCGTCAAATAATGCTCAAGTGTAAAAACTATAAATATTTCCCTCATCTATGATAAATTCCGATATATATATATATATATATAGCCCAGGTGGTCGTGTGGTCTAGCGGGACGGCTGCAGTGCAGGCGATTTGGTGTCACGATATCACAGTAGCATGAGTTCGAATCCCGGCGAGGGAAGAACCAAAAATTTGCGAAAGCAAATTTACAGATCTAACATTGTTGGGTTGATGTTTAGACGAGTTATATATATACAACTCGTCTAAACATCAACCCAACAATGTTAGATCTGTAAATTTGCTTTCGCAAATTTTTAGTTCTTCCCTCGCCGGGATTCGAACCCATGCTACTGTGATATTGTGACACCAAATCGCCTGCACTGCAGCCGTCCCGCTAGACCCCACGACCACCTGGGCTATATATTCTAAATATTATCATACTAGAAAGGAGTAGGGGCATTAAAGAAAATGAAATGTTTGATAACTTTTTCAAATTGGCACATAATCTTTAGAATTGCATAGGGTCAAGAAATATAAATGAAAAACATTAAGATTTTTATGTGATGACGTCACAATTACGTCATAATAAGTACTGTTTTCACAAAAACGATGAAAATTCAGAATTTATGCAGTTTTCCATCTTTATTTCTGTTGTGGAAACATCGTGCGCAGCCAAGAAACAACAAAATAATTTAACTGAAGCTTTATTATTACTATTGACAAAATATCACCAAATATAAAGTTGTTTCTTGGGTGCGCACATACTTTTCCAATCGAAAATATACTTGAAAATTTTATGAAAAACAAGGAAAATCACAAAATTTTACAAAATATGCAAATTAAGGCATGATCTGTTGCCATGATAACTTGTTCAATGTCCAAAACTATTTTGTTTTTCTGAATTCCTTCTACCTGAGATACTTTTCAGTAATTTAAAAATATGTATGATAACTTTTAAATTTGCAGTAAATTGAGACTAATTTTTTTGGTGACTTTCAATAGAGTATTAAGTAGCTGAAAAATTTACATCCTTTATATATACAAACGTTATAACCGAGTTAAAGCTGGTACCTGAAATAAGGAGAAAATCTACAGAATACTACCAATCATATGTCGTGAAGGTAACACACTGTACAGTATTTGCAAGAAAAGCATAACTGAAAAATATTTTACTTAAAACGAAAAAATACAAACCAAGAAATTTAGCCGCATACTGTTGTTTTTCATCGGAATCAATTTTCATCAGTTCACCTCCTTCATCATTACATATTGGATTATAAGTTGGGTACCTCCGAGAAATATTTTTCAGGTGGAGTTTGTAGCAAATGTCAAATTGTTCGCTGTACACATAACCAGATACTCTCGGACAGCGTTCTAATAAGGGGAAAATATTTAATTGGTTATACATTTGTTTCGGTATACTATTAATAAGACTAACAGAATAACAAAGGTGGAAAGTTCAAACATAAATAACAAAACAGGACGGATATACTATCTAAAATAATATTAACTACAACCAATGAGATCAGTTAATAGGATAATTCAACAATTGAATTCACAAGCAATTGGAAAACACAATGTATTTAAAGAAAGAAACAGTTTCATTTGCCAAAAAACATAAACATTCTGTAAATATCGATAAATGGTACCTGGCAATCTGTCGCTGTTTCAAAGTCTTGATTGGAACTACTTTGAAGAGAAAAGCTTTTCTTTTTGTTGTCCATTTACTCTTCATTGTGTATGTTAAATAACATGATAAAAAAATTGTATTAACACTAGTTCTTTCCTGTTAAATTTGACAATTGCCAATTTTGCTTTACGAAATTCCGACAATATGTCATTCTTCTTGTTTCCCTACATTCTTTAGTTACTGTTATTAACATGCTTTATCATGCATACACGTGAGAGGTTTAGCTGTCTATAAAACCAGATTTACACCAACATTTTCTGCATAAGGAAATGCCTGTACCAAGTCAGGAATATGAAAGTTGTTTTTTATTCGTTTCACGTGTTTGAGCTCTTGGTTTTGCCGTTTTGATTTTTCCTTGGATTCCGGTATCTTTGTTGTGTTTCTAGTATTTTGCATAGATAGAATACATTAAAACTATAGTTGTAATAAAGTTGAGAATACTTTTTAAACTTTAGAAAGGGGTTTCGAATTTACGTTTAAGAATTTCTAAATGTTGCATCTAAGGGATTTGCAATGGTCGAGTGGGATAGTTCATAATGACATATCGAGACAACACTGACTAGGAAAAACATTTAATATTCCAAAAATACGTCTTGGTAGTGTAAACGATTTACTATTATTTGTACTATCAGATTATACTCATATATAGTTTCTATATGATTTGAACATCTACAAATGCTTGAATGGTTCATTTGAAAATTTTCCCATGGTTTACATTTCGATAGACCATGTTGCCGAAACTACTTTCATTACCCATGTAAACACTTTGCCGATTTTAGATTCTTCAATGAAAAGGATTGTCAGTTTTCGAGCCTAAGGTCTGTGGTTCTCTCCGGACACTTCAGTTTCCTCCATCAATAAAAATTGACCTTCACAAAATAGCTAATAGTGCTGAAATTGGCGTTAAACACTAAATAATCAATCAATCAATCAATCAACTATATATTTATAGTATTATACTACAATGACATTTGTCTGAGGATTGCCGCAAGTTATGAACACGTAAGGGTTTTTATTTGATAAATATGTAAAAGCATTTGCGGACTTTTTTGTTTTGAAAACATTAACATCTTTAAAGTCTTAATTTGTAAATTTTAAATTTGAATCCTACCGTCATAAATTAGATAATAATTCCATCCAGCAACGCTATACCCTAATGACGAATGTCCCTCCTTGTTACCAGTGTGTGTGCCTCTGCATTCTCTTGAAGCCTTGTGGTAAAAAATCGACATACACCCATCTACAATAGCACAACGTATTGCGCATTCAACGAGATTTCCATGAGCTACCAAAGGAATGGATTCATAAATGAATAGGTCTTTTATAAATATTTGTCTTTCTAGTTTTTTCACGTGTATTCCTGTCAAAAACGAAGAGCAAATTGAAATCAAGAATGAGGATAAAAAAACTTTGCCTATTATCATTGTTTTCTTTTTTCTCTATTATAGACTAATCAATTGAAAAAAAAACAATGTATTGTTACAAAGTTTAAAGAAAGGGACCACCGAGAATATTTATAGAGAAGTCATTTCGAACGTAAAACTTATACTGTTTTTAAAACTCATCAGAAAATGAAGACAAATGAGATAGTAGTATATTACGTTTGTTTTGAAAAATATCTCAAATAGTTCTCTGATTGGATATATTGATATTTCTAATATTGTGATTGAGATACTCCTCCTTAATAAAAATATAGCCCGATGTGAGAATCGTTAATGAATACACAGACTAAATAGAATATGTATGTGATTCTGCTTAAATAAGTATCTTTTGTTTAACTACCTGTGATTTAAAAAACGTAAATATTTCAGATTTCATAAAACAATGGACAAAATGCGTTCTAATAAATTTGATGATTCGTCATATAGTTCAATATATGTCTGTTTAACGTTGTTTGTTGTTAAAGCATGCTCGTAACTTTCCAAAGATGTTATCTTAAACATTTCTAGTTTATCTTGCACTGATCATGATCGTTCAAAGATTTAAAAGAACACTTACAATGGTGTCGTCATCTTCGTTCATTTCTTTTATTCGTGACAAGACACCAAACCTGTATTTTTTTTATAAGAGGAAATCGTGGGGGAACTAGAATATGCGAGGGTTCAATGCAATCAAAAATATAATGAGGCAAATTTTCGTTTCTAATAAGACATTAAAGCTGTGGTCACACCTTACCGGATAGCACGAACAGACGTCTAAAGGATGAAGAAGTTGTCCGTTGACAAAAGTTTTATCCGCTGATGTACTGACCAAATAAAGCAGACCAGTAACGAATGCATTACGGACACACACCGGATATGCAACGTACGAGAAATGGAAACATACCGGACAGAACGGATGTCGAACGGGCATCCAAACGGACGAGTACCGCATAAAACGGACACCTAACGGAAGCGTACCGGATAAAACGGATGAACAAGACATACGGAAAAAATTAAAGGCGACAATAATGATACATGTAAATCGCATATTCAAAATGTTTCTGTGTAAATGGTTTTGGTTTCTTCTTCAAAATGCCGCCAAAGGGCAGTGTCTGGCATGAATAAGAGCTGCTTGATAGTGAATACGTGCCCTTACTCTAAGATCGATTATGAATAATAAGAATTCATGTACCTCAAGAAATCTGTCCCACCAATAATTGGCATTCCTGACGCGAAATTTTCAATTGGTATTTATCCGTTTCAGATTCGGTCATCATCCGTTTCATCCATTATACGTCCGGTAGAAGTCCGTTTCACATTCGTTCAACATCCGTTTTATCCGTTAAACGTTCGGTAGAAGTCCGCTGGTGAATTTGTCTACCAGACCAAAATTTAACGCTTTAATAAAATTGTTGATAAACTCGTTAATGTAAATTCTGTGCATACGTTGTAATTTCAATCTGCAAATGAACCTAACTGACTATGCGGTATGGGTTGCGCTCATTGTTGAAGGCCGTACGGTGATCTATAGTTGTTAATTTCTGTGTCATTTGGTCTCTTGTGGAGAGTTGTCTCATTGGCAATTATACCACATCTTCTTTTTTATACTTATTAACTGGTTACCTTCCTTAGTAACAGTCGAACAGGAGCAAAATATGAAAATTAAGGATGTTAACCTGAGTGGGCATTACCTTACATCGTGTAATTTACATAGTGGCAATAGTTTACATCGAAAACTCCAAGAAAAGACGTAGATATAGACAATTCTTCGTAATGTTGGGATATTTAAAAAAAAAATGTGCTTGAAAGAAGATCAAATTTCTATTAGTACATATTTTTGGTTAGCAGATAACATAAAGATATCGAGCTTGGAAATAAGTTTAATAAGTGTATTCATTAAGACGGAGCTGTCCCCTTAGTTGTTTTGTTTTTTTACTTTGATTTTGTATCTACTTAATGGGCTTATGAAATTTAAATATCTAAACTACTGTTGTCTCTAATTCATGCAATTGCTTGTTTGATAAATATCCATTAAAAGCATTTTCATTGTTCCCATATGTCACTTTTAGTTGACGTAGACAAGGAAACATCTCAATAATAAACTTTGCAAGCAAGCTAACTAAATTTTTTTCATCCTGCAATTGTATGAAAGCTAACAAAATATTACGGTTTTACTTTGAGCACTAATAGTGTTAAGTTAATTTTGTTTAGTCAAAGGTTTTTGAACTCATTGTCTTCAAGATATTTGTTCTCGGATACGCTCATATAGATTAACTAGTAAAATCTGATAATAGCGTTTTAAATTTTTAACAACCCTGCTAAGCCTTATTTCGTTTTAAAACTTTAAGTGGCTCTGCTATGCCTTTTTTTGTGTTGAGCAGTTTTATTTGCTAAGTTAACCCTCTCGGTGTCGAGAAAAAAATAAGTTCAATAATGAGTTTGATTAAATTTGTTACAATTTGTTTTTAATTTAATTAAAAACAAAAAGTTTCATTTTATTATATACTATTTTATTTCGTTATTTTGAATTTTTATGAAATAATAATTTTTAGTAATTTGTTGTAGGAAGCGGTAATTATTGTGAATACATGCAACACTTAAAATGGCATGAATGTTAATAAATGTTTCCCTTCAATCTAAATTTTTAAAACCTAGCAGTCAGCAAGGGAAGAAAGACACAAACAAATACACGTCAATAAACTAAATATATCATACAGTTTGACAGGTTTATTAACAATAGAATTATCCTTGGCCAATAGTTTTTGTTTTCTTCCAAACAAGTTTTGAAAGTTTTATTTTTCAAACATCAATGACTAATAGTAACGACTAAATTGTCGAAAAACATTCTACTGATTGAATCTTAATGATTTTTAGATCACTTTAAGTTTGCATATGAAATTTAAAATTTTCCAAAGGCACCATCTTACAAGAGAAGAACATTGGTACACAGGGACATCGATGGCCGAGTGGTCTAAGTACATGTAGTCGAACTTCTATTTCACTGGCTTTTCATTAATGAGGTTGTGAGTTGGAATCCGGTTCGGGGCAGGTTCACTCAACTCCAATCTTAATTGATGGTCCTTTTGACTCTGTTAATAGTTTTGATTTTTCTACTCTTTACACTACACTCCCACACTATCTTATTAAACAAAAGTTTTCCTATTTAATTAAATGGTCGTTTGGTAAAGCTGAATGTAGATATATTTGCTGCAACTCACTTAAAGCCTTCTTCTCAAATGAGAAAGGTAAACATGCTAGATATACTTACTGGAGGTGTGATGAGATGATTGAAGCTGTTAATTTTCTCCTTGATAATATTTGTGTACGTTTCGGCAACAAAGTTTATTGAAAGGTAGTAGGTATCCCCATGGGCACTAATTGTGCCCCTTTAATAGCAGACTTGTTTTTGTATTGTTACGAATCCCAGTTTATGACTAAACTCAGTAAGGAACCGTCGAAATTGCATTTAATTGATAAATTCAACAACACTTACCGTTATCTTGATGATATTTTTTCGTTAAATAATCAAGAAATTTCTCAATATACTGCTGAAATTTACCTCAAGGAACTTACTTTAAATAAATCAAATTTATTCGGTAATAACTGTCCTTTCATGGATTTAGATATTTCGGTTTTAAACGGGAAACTCCACACTAACATTTGCGACAAAAGAGACGATTTTTCGTTCCCTATTGTTAATTTTCCTTTTTTAGATGGTGATGTTCCTTTGGCACCATCTTACGGTGTTTATATTTCACAACTTGTTCGCTATACTCATGTCTGTTGTGACATTTTTGATTTTAACGAACGCAACCTATGTATTACTGTTAAATTATTAAACCAGGGATATCGTTACCATAAATTACTTAAAACCTTTACTAAATTTTTCCATAGATATAAAAATTTGGTTTTGAAGTTTGGTTGTACCTGTAGAAAACTTATTTCAAACGGGATAGCACATCCTCATTTTTACGGAAATGTTGTTAACCGTGCACGGAAATTTAAAAATGGTCCATGTAAATTTGTCGCTCCTTTAAATAAACTTATTCTTAAAGGTTACCTATTCAACACTGTAATAAGATCATTGAATATTGTTTTTATTGGTATAAATATTGCTTTTGTTATCAGTAAATTAAAAGCTAACTAAATATTACTAGTATGTTATATACATATACATATTCATGGATCTACAATCTGTTGATACCTGTAACTTGGCATTGCACAAAGTCATGTTTTTCTCTGGCTGTTTATTACGTCTTTACACTAAATCCATTGGATGTTGGATGTGTACGGATTGATAGTTAGATGCATGATTTTTTTTATTAGTTGTTAGTGGCTTTGAACTAGCTGTCAGATAAGTGCGAGTACTCTCAGATCTGTTTATTGCGTCTTTTTGTGTCGGGATGTATAAGTACCCGGCCACGTCCACTTGTATTTTTGTCCATCTGATGGGTTAAGCCTTTTTCAACTGATTTTTATAGTTCGTTATTATGTTGTAATGTTATACCGCTGTCCCAGGTTAGGGGAGGGTTGGGATCCCGCTAACATGTTTAACCCCGCCACATTATTTATGTATGTGCCTGTCCCAAGTCAGGAGCCTGTAATTCAGTGGTTGTCGTTTGTTTATGTGTTACATATTTGCTTTTCGTTCACTTTTTTTGCATAAACAAGGCCGTTAGTTTTCTCGTTTGAATTGCTTTACATTGTCTTATCGGGGCCTATTATAGCTGACTTTGCGGTATGGGCTTTGCTCATTGTTGAAGGCCGTACGGTGATCTATAGTTGTTAATGTCTGTGTCATTTTGGTCTTTTGTGGATAGTTGTCTCATTGGCAATCATACCACATCTTCTTTTGTATATAGGATTGTCAGTTTTCCTATCAAAGGTCGGTGGTTCTCTCCGGGAACTCCTGCTTCCTTCATCAATAATTTCTGACCGCCACGAAGTAACAATAGTGTTGAAAGTGGCGTTAAACACCAATCAATCAATAAATCAACCAAAACATTGGTACACTAACGATGTGTCGATTAAGACTTATTTTGACATCATATACAGCCTGACAATAGTGCCTACTTTACTGTTAAACACATAGATATGAGAAAACGCCAAGTTACGAATGATTTGCTATGTGGAAGGAACCAAACGTAGGTGCATTTTTATGCGAAAACAGAATTTTGGAGCACTGACGAAGTGATATTGGTGGTGTTTCTTTTTTATGTCATAAGCCTTTGAAATGAATCATAATTCAGTGGTCATTTGATTACTACATCATCTGTTAACTATACATTATCATCTAATTGTTCATTAAAGGTGTTTGTAAATTTTCAAAGGCACAGTGGTGAGGTTTTCCTGTTGAAATGAATTACAATGATTTTAAACTATAGTTTAATATTCATTTCGAACATCGTTAAATATCTTTATTATTTTGAGATCTTTCCGTTAACTTTACGATGCTTCGTAGTTTATAAACATTCGAACAAAGTTGTAGCGCCGACCGTTTATTAAGTTTACCAATTTCAAAGCAATGAATGAAAAACTGGTGTAAAATATATTCCGTTTATTATAACAGAAATAAATGTGAAATGTATTGCAATTTACAATAAATATTATTTAAATAGTCTCTATGTGTTTAATTACCTATAAAATAACTAATCTGTGAAGTTATATATATTCTGAAGTTCGTTTCTGAAAGCAGCTGATCGTTGGCAATCCAAATTTGAAACTGACTATAGTCGACCTAGTTTACAAAGTGAATACACAAAAACAGATATTCCCTTCTTCCGGTTAACGGTTACAATGTAAACATGAACGCTGTGTAGCATAAGACTACAATTATGAAAGATTATCGTTATAAATGAATGTGTAAAAGGTAATTCCATACAACTTTAACATATATAAATGATTTGTTATGCAGTTCCTATGAAAATTACTCCGCATAACATCTGAGTAGCGAATGACAACCTAAAATGTGCTACGAACTCCCGGTAAAATCATTACCAAAATATTGCGGGAATTATGAAATACAAAAAATGAACTACACAAATTATTTGCATTAAACAACGTAATAACTTCTATCACGAAAGTAAATTAAGTTAATTAGCTTTGGCACACTACTGCCTCCCGTCAAATAAAGAATTCTGTCCGCAGAATTAAAAATGAACAATTTAATATTAATCAAGCTTTTTGAAAAAGTTATTCATGAATTCTATCAATATTAGCACTAACCAAAAAGGAATCATTAAAATGAAAAATTTAATTAACCTCTTCCTTAAAAATTTTAAGAAACTTTTCTTATTCATACAAATATACAAATATATACATGCGCAATAAAACAATATTCAATATTTAACAACAATGTTTATGAAAATAAAATGTTTATCTGAAGTTAAGTTTTCTTTTTATTGGAAGTGTCACTACACTCTTAATTTTCTTTGTGCAAATGTTTTCATTTTCTAATTTCTTTTCCGCTGACTTCAGCTCTTTCTTTAGCTCTTCTTTTCTCTTTTCCAGTCTTTGTATAAAATTTCGGATTCTTAGGCATTCAAATTTGTGTCTTTCCTCCAATTCTTTAATTTGCTTCTTGTGGGTTTCTTCCATACTTCTGTTATCTTCCCTGTGTTTTTCCTCCATTTCTTTTATTTTGTTTTTAAGTCCCTCAATTTGTTCATCTCTTTCATCTACCTCTACTTCCATAATGGCAACTTCTTCCTCACTGATGGTGATTTCCTCATCATAATCCAGGATGAATTCTTCCTCAAATTTCTCTTCAATTTCTGATTTTTGTGTTGAAGGTGTAATAAGTGTTGTTTTAATAAAAATGTCACTTCCAATCTTTACATTGTATGGGTTTGTGGACTTATGAAAAGTATGTACAGCAGAATCCTCTCTTTTTCCATTTTCCCTCAGTTAGTGCCTTAAAGTTGCAGATATTACATAAAAATGGTATTTGGTTATTTGGAGTATGCCTAAACATAAAATGTTGCATAGCTCCTTTCTTGTTTAAATGTTTAAAATCACAAAGCCTACACTGCCATACTTTGGTTCCTATGACGTCTGACATTCTATAAATAAAAAATTATCAAAAAAATAAAAATTTGTTTTAAAATTTACACATTTTAAATATTCTACTAGTAACTTGCTTTTGCCCAAATTGGCATGTTTTCATTACAGGGTTTTAATCCATCATGGTGAACTACCTCAGTGCGGAATTCACCGCGAATCTCATATACAACGGGGCTGAGAATTTTCGTGATTACAAAAGGACCAAGCCATGGGGAGCGAAACTTTTTATTTACGGTTTTGTCAAATTTGTATACCAAGGCCCCTAACTCATATCTATTGTCAGTCAATCGTGTGTCATGGTCACGTTTTTGTCTTTCTGCATTGCTTTTTAGATTTTCCCTCACAATCTCATAGACGTTTTGAAAATGAGATTTTATTGTTGCAATGTAATCTTCGTTGTTCTGAGTTCTGTTTTCATGACTTCTGAACATTAAGTTCAGAGGAATATTGAACTCTCTACCTAACATCATGTAGTTTGGTGAAAACCCTGTAGCCGGATGAGGGGTACTTCTGTAAGCAGCTAGCAGAAGATTTATGTATTCATCCCAATTTGTTACGTTCTTGTTAACAAAGGTCTTGATTATACCACCAAGAGTCTTGTTAAACCTTTCTATTAAACCATTTGATGACGGATGATATGCAGTTGTTCTGGTTTTGTTAATTTGAAGTAAATTACAAACAGATTTGAATAGGTCACTTTCGAAGTTCTTTCCTTGGTCTGTATGTAGTTCTAGTGGTATGCCAAACCTAGCAATAAATTCCATCACTAGTTTCTGTGCTACCAGGTCAGCATGCTGATGTGGTATAGGGATGGCTTCCATCCATCTGGTAAAATAATCGCCTATAACCAGTATAAATTTATTCTTCTTTCTGGTTAATGTCAGTGGACCAATGATGTCTATACCAATTCTGTCTAATGGGTATCCCACTCTATAGTCCATCAAAGGTGCTTTTGGTTTTTTCCCTGTTCCTTTTATTTTGTAGCTCTCTTACGAAAAAAGTTGACCGTACAAGTTTTTTGCTTTTAGCACACTAACTAAGAATACTTTCGATAAAAAGGTACATAAGTTTTTACATAATATGCTCGTGGTGGTATCTACGATGAGTATATAATAAGTTAATATAGGCTTAAAGCAAAATTAGTCCTTTTTATATTCGTACCATGGTGTCAAAATGTTCGGTATGCAAGATATTTATCTCCCAGTTGTCAATATTGCGACGCGAAATGAATATTTTTTTACATTTGTTACATTACTCTACATGTGTGATTTTTTTTCATCGTTTGCTTTCTTATATCTGGTTGGAGTAATTCAACAGATATCACAAAGTTCATAAAGTTTGCAAAATGTAATCGTTTGTATGTATTAATTTTGTATTCGTATGAAGTTTTAGGTTTTTTTCAGCTTTTCAATTTTTCTGGTTGAAATTTTTCTTGTTTCAGAGTTTTGAGATAAATAATTACGTTTTTTTTTTAGCAAATCTTATTTTAACAATTTCATTGAATATCCTACATAGTTAGTTACCTTTGTTTTTATATTTGTCGTTTATATATTTTAGCGAGCAATAAATCCAGGATTTACTAACCATTTGCTCCGGAAAATGCTTGTACCAAGTCAGGAATATAACAGTTGTTTTCCATTCGTTCTGTTGGTTGATAAAGTCTTACGTTTGATGTTGTCAGTTGTTTTTTTTTTTTTTTTTTTTTTTTTTAGTTTTTTGTTACTTCCCCTTTTTGAATTTACCTCGGAGTTCGGTATTTTGTCATACTTTTTATTAAGGATATGTTGAATTCATAACATATTTCAGAAATACAACGTCGCTTGCAAAAATTCTGATGCTATGTTATTGCATTTGACATGTACAAATGGTTGGGTAAAGGCGGAGTTTCAATCTAAATACAGTATACTAAGATTTGACTGGACAATGGCTGTAAATAGTTTCCAAATATTACTATGAGTTAACACTGCCGAGCAAGGATCATAATAAACTAAACACGCTAACCAAAGTTTGTTCACCATACAATTGTATAAAATTTGTAAACAAAAAATGTCTAACTTAGATATTAATTCTTCAATATCGCTTTCGTATACGTTCATAGCAGTGTGTTATCTTATTTTATTACCATGATAACTTGATTAAATTCCTTTTAAACTTGTAGAAGCTCTTACTCAGACGACATTAGAACATTGGCGCAACAGGGGCCCAACGAATTTCATATCGTTTGCCTAACGTTCTTTGCAAACGTTTGCCCAATGTTTAAGTGCAAAGTGAGCAAATGTCTGCAGAACGTTGTAAGATTGTACGCAATACATAGGTCAAACGTTGGTCCATTGTTGGGACAACACAGTCTATGTTGAATAAATACTGGGTCAATGTAGTACTATCAAAAGTTTACGTTGTTACTGCATTGGTTCAATGTATAAACCGATCGAATCAGGTAAAGGATGTTTGCATTAGGAACAGGATGTCAAATCTATCAACTGACTGGTTTATATGTTCGTTCAAATTGCCTTAGCTTTAGTTGTTGTTATTATTCATAGTAAATTTGGGTTGTTACTATGTTCTTTCTTCCTACATCCTGCCCTGAAAGTTGACTTGTTTTTTAAAAGGTCTCTTTATGTTTTTAAGTACTATCACTTGAAACCAACTGTTTTTAGTTTGGATATATTGTCATGCATTTATTCAATACTGCGTTACCGTGAACTATATTTACCTCTTATGATAGACGATTATAAATATGTATATAAATAATTAATATTTTTTCATGACAACAGATTGTATGAACCAAAATGTGTACAGCCTACTAAAAATTCATCTACATATGTAAAAGTTATCAATATGGTTCAAATATTTGATTTATCAAATCATTTATGTTAACCAATTCTAGATATTTACAAGACAGGTTTTACCAAAATGAGACTAAGTAGTTATAAATTAGAATTTGGTCATAACTCCGCAATCTCTAAAACAAAAATAGACTCTGTAGTTTTTAAAATAATGAAATAAAATTGAGAATGGAAATTGGGAATGTGTCAAAGAGACAACAACCCGACCAAAGAGCGGAAAACAGCCTTAGGCCACCAATGGGTCTTCAACACAGCGCGAAAATCCCGCACCCGGAAGTTTGGAACGCCACAACTGTCTTATGTGGAACTCGGATATTACTTTATGTTGTTTTATTATTACTTAATGATATTTTGTCCTTACTTAATATGGTTTTGACATTAAGTAATGATGTTTTAATATAACTCAATATGGAATAGTCATTACTTAATGATATTTCGATATTACACTATATGGTTTCGTATTGACTTGATATAGTTTTGTCATTACTCAATATGGTTTTGTCATTACTCTATGTGGTTTCACCATTATTTAATATAGTTGTGTCATTATTCAATATGGTTTTAACATTACGTAATGATGTTTCAAAATTTGACAATTTTACACTGCTTGATGTGTTTGTTTCATTATTTGATGTGGTCTTGTCATTCTTTGATGTGGTCTTGTCATTCTTTGATGTGGTCCTGTCCTTCTTTGATGTGGTTATCCCATTCCTTGATGAGGTAAAACCACGTGACCAATTCGGAAAAACCTGTTCTATTTTTAGATAGATTTCCATGTTGTATGTGCATTGAATGCGTGTGGCCATCCATCTTATTAGTGTTCAAATTAAAGTTCGGGTTACTGTTTGAGTTAAACTTTGAGTTAGTTTTCGAATTCAAGTCTTGCTTAGAATTAAAGTTCCCCGCACTCCACTCGTTTAACCGCTCATACCACAAAAAGGATAAAGCTCAATTTTTCTCCCAAAAGAGGAAAAATAATGAAAAAAAAACCTGACCACATGCACACCTTCAATACATGTACAAACAGCTTGCAGAGTGATAAATTCCTAGCATTCAAACTGTAGGAGGAGTTATCTGGAAATGCCCTACTTATGCAAGTAAAGGAGTAGGTTCAGTAAGACCCCTTTTTGGCCCCAAAATATAGCAGTTTTAGAAAATTGTGAAAATGTAATCTTTAAGCTATATTTTGGAAAGTAAAATGCTTCTGCTACATAAGTATGAGCCGTTTTGGACAATACAATGCACAAATATCGCGTTCTAGCATCATTAAGTCATGCTTAATTACTGAAATCTTCAAATTTTTAGCATTTTGGTTAATTTTTAGACGGTTTCCATCTAAAATGAAAGTGGCCGCATTCGTGTTCATTCATAATATTGAAATGTAAGTTGTATTTGATAAAAATACAAAACATATATAAAGGTTGAGGATGAACACGGATGCGGCCACTTTCATTTTTTACAGAAACCATCTGAAAAGTGACGTTTTTTGGCATATTTGATACATTTTTCATATTTAAGCTTGAATCAGAGCGTTTTTAATGACTAAATCAGTTAAAATCTTTCACATACAGTAATCGAATTATCGTTATAAAATAGTTGCCTTGTGTGTATTGGCAAATATACTTTAATTTTATATAAAAGTGATACTTTAGATTAGATAATTTTACATAGACGATCAACATGATCTTCCAAGCTTAAATTTTCATCAATGTCTATTCCAAGTAATTTGAAAGAATGGACATTCTCAATACATGTTTCGTTGACGGTAATACATAATTCTGATAGTTGTTTGAGTTTTTGTTTTGAACCCAATTTTATACACTTAGTTTTTTGTGCATTGATTTTCATACTGTTATTGTTACACCAAGATTGTATAGCATTTAAATCATTTTGCAATATGCTGTTTATTTTTTCAATGTTTTTATCATGAAAATGCAATGTTGAATCATCAGCATATAAATCCATATTGGATTGTTTAACATGAAGTGGTAAATCATTTATATATATTAAAAATAACAGCGGACCTAAAATAGAACCTTGAGGCACTCCATACTTTACAAACGATTTATCAGATTTAATGTTAGCGTATTGGACTTCTTGTTGTCTGTCAGACAAATATGATTTTATCCAATCTATTATATGTTTTCCGATATGATAAAATTTTAACTTTTCTAAAAGTATGGCATGGTTAATAAGGTCAAAAGCCTTACTGAAATCTAAAAACACTGTACCAACTATTTCTCCATTATCTAAATATTTTAACCATTCGTCAATTAGTTTTGTTAGCGCTGTTTGGCAGGAATGACCTTGTCTGAAACCTGACTGGGCGATATGTAACAATTTTTTATTGTTAAGGAATTCATATAACTGTGTACATACATGTCTTTCGAAAATTTTAGATATGGTATTCAAAATAGAAATTGGACGATAATTTGAGGGAATATCTGCGTGAGTTGTGGCTCAAACTTAAAATTGCACAATACAATTAACGAACAAAGATTTGGATTTGCCAGTATTTTGAACATTTCTTGTGAACAATGTGGATAGTTGACTGCATATTTCATATGTCTCAATTATATTGTTCTTATATATAATGTTGCTCTACTTGTGCTAATATCAATTTTAGTTGGTATTATGTTTTCAAAAAAACCTATTATCTGACAAAACGTATAATGAACAGATAAAACTAAATCTTACCCTTTTACTTTGGTAAGTCTCTTGACTTGATAATTAAAAGATCTTCTATAAACACCTGATATTTTAATGCCCGCCCACGATAGTAATTTTTTTAGTTCCGTGTTTCCGTTTATCTGTTCCTACGTGTGTCTGTATACCCAACAGTTTGTCCGCCCGTCCGTCCTGAATCAGATTAATGTTTTTGTGAAAGTTGTCAGAGGACGTCATAGTCACATCGACAAGAAACTTAGTACATATATTCCTATAGATGAGTGATGAGTTCTATATAATGTGCATGCCAAGTCAGAGTTTAAAGTTTGTGGACAAATTTCAATTCTATTTTTCTTTAACGTATACTTTTGTAAAGAAATTATGTAACTCTATGCATTAGCAACCAGAACCTTATTTTTGCAGATTTAATATTCGAGATTTTATTGTACAGTGTTCCCCTGAAATATATTTTATTTGTTAATTCAATAAAGGAATGTCGTTTTCTTTTACATTTTGACGTCACTAATCATTATTCCACTTGATGAATATATACAATACATACATATAAAAAAAAAATACATGTATACGGTAGAAAATATAGTGATATGGAGTAAATGTACATAGGCTAAATAGCACAAAATACATAGAAAAAGTACAGATTATTAATGTACAGGTCTTTTTATTGTTCTTCATCTTCATAGATTACTGTCTTCAACAATGAGCAATCCATTAATACTCTACAACGAATCAAAACTGCCCCTAGTGTCGACTTAGGTGGTACATGTACTATTGGTCAAATATAAACCACAGTTCGCCATCTTGTTCGCCATCCGCCTCGGAGTGCCAAACTGTGTGATGCCTATGTACCACGGTTCTCCTGTCTAGAGCACCAGAGGTCGAAGTAATAAAACTTTACTCAGTGCTCGAAGCACAAAAATCATGCTCGAAACATGAAGTCCAGCATTTTGGTTTGTTGATTTTGGAATGTGAGTATGAAAAACTGACTCGAAAGTTTTACAACTTCAAGGCCAGGTATACACTTATAGGTTAAAAAGAAGTAAATAAAGATGATTTTACGTCCATGATAATAGGTAGAAGCAGAGTATTACATCTATGGTAGAAGTAAATTGTCGCCTACGTAAGTAATAACTTCCTTGAAATCTACATCAACTAATCATGATTCACCGTCTGATGGTTTTTGTAACTACTTGACCATTCTCTTTTCTTGGAACAACTAGAAATAGGCCGAGTAGTTCCGATTGATGCTAAGTGTGAAAAATAAATTAGAAATGAAAGGTGGTTCTAATTAACTCATGTTGATCCGGAATGACAGATATAAATACGAAATATCAAACAAAATAATAAATATCAGGGGCAGATCCAGGATTTTGGAAAGGGGGGGTGAAAAGTTTTTGGGGACCTTTTTGTTTTTGCTAAAAAAACAAAAAATAAGTGTAAAATGCATTTTAGTTAAAGTGTAGGGGCTGGACATTTTTGGTGCCGTATTCTCTACATTGATTGTCCATTATAAAATGATTGAATGGATCCAAAGCTATATGTACTATTTAATATATTTGAAGTGGAATTTGTCAGAAAAAAATGGACATGGGAAATTCCCGTTTGTTGTATGGTTAGTTAGCATAACTTTACAGATTTCTTGTTGTGAACAAGATATACGGCTATTCAATGAAATTTACATTACGACCAACACGAAGAAAAACAAACAAGAAATTTTTATCCATTGAAATGTTTGGTTGAAATGTTTCACCCAACAATGGAAGCGAGGGGTACAAATCAACCAAAAGGCTACGAATGAATCGGACACGAAAATGAAGTTGTGAATAACGTTCGACACATGGAGTCATATAGGCCGCACCCAGCAGGGCGGTTGCAGTCGGGCTTTGAAAAATAATATTCAGTATATCAGTTCGGCAGAACAGACCTTCCGGTCAGATATGGGATTCACATGCAATCCCCCCACCCAAAATAAATATACGACCGTTTTTTTAGAGTGTAATGGAGTATAATATTCTGTTGGGTGGAATTGTGATAAAGAAGTCAATACTTCCTTGCTCAATACTTTGAAGGCGTCATCCTTAGCCTAAACATGTGTTACTGTAATGTGAATTTCAAAATGACTGAGTGACGGGTTTTTTTCGACGTACTTGTCAACTCCAACGTAGCGAATCACATAATTTTGACATAATCAATAATATATTACAGTGAATACGAGCGAAAAATATCTTTATAAGTGGAGAACTGTCGCATTAAAATTAAATACACAGCAAAATACACGAAGTCTAGGCTGATTATTTTAAAATCATTTTATTAAAAAAAAAAGTGCCAGCAAAAAGGGGGGGCGTACGCCCTCTACGCCCCCCTCTGAGTCCGCCACTGAATATGTTGGCAATATATTTATGATTTGGAATTTTTGATACTTAAAAAGTGAAGCCCGTTTTTTACATTGTTTTTTTTTTAATAGTTTGTAATTCCACGGTTTGCATGTTTTGCACTCGGGTTTCACAATTTTGACGAACACAACAGTAAAACTGACGGATTTATTATCTCAAAAAGACATCCTAAAACTGGTTCATTATAAATAAGAAGATATGATATGAGTGCCATTGAGACAACTTTCCAACCAAGTCACAGAGTATGTTTACATTTTCAGCCACACTGTCGCACTGACGGGAAATGTAACGTTATTTCCCCCAACGTCCTAATTTTTGGCGCAATTTGTGAGGCTTACGGCAGGGATTGAGTAAACAATATCATATTCCTAGATTTTTCTCAAAAACGAGTACGGTGACAAATACTTTTCAAAACGTTATGACGTTCCATTTTTTTAAAAGAATAACATATCTTACTTTGGCCAAATCGACACCGTTGGAAATAATATAAAAAATCAAAAATGTGCATTTCAAATGTTCATTTCATGCCGGTTTTTGAGGAAACCATAACGTTTTTTGCTTTATTTGAGTAAGAATTAATGCTTTAAATGTTAAAGTTAGATTTTTCTCACCATCTTGAATTGTTTTGCTTCAATTTGAGCCCTATTTAATATGTAAATGTTGTTTAAAAAAATCATATTTCTTTTTTTTAATAAAACTCGTTTTTTACTCAAAAATTGCAAAACTGTTCAATTTTCAGCAGCATTGTTTGCAAAAACGAAATCGACAACATCTATTTTTTTTTTTGGCAAAATTTGATTCTCTGTCAATTGAAGAATGAAATATCTTAATGGGAAAAAATTCTCACCGTCAGAAATAAACTGTTAGATATGCCCTTAAGAATCATTTCTTAATCCTTTTCAAAACTTTTCATCCAAATGAAAGGTCTATATAAAAAGGATTTGATTAGCATGTTTCTTAAACAATTTGGTTTATATCTTACCGAGCCACCTTTTAAGATATCGTTTTAGAAAATTTCCGGGTAGATCATGCTTGTTTCCGTGTTTTAAAACAATATCTTGACAAAAAAGGGAAATTCATATCCGGTTGTTATAATATAAACCAGAACTATGTCGTTCAGGGTTGATAAGAATATATATTTTTTAATAAAATCCAATTGCATCAAACAAATGAGCCTTCATGATATATCTAAACACGTACAATAATGGAAAATTAACCCCAAAATATGCTAGGAAGTATGACACAAGAAGACCATTGGTACTAGTATATCTTATTTATTTATTAAACGCAAGACAATGTTAGATCATAGGCAGCTCAAAATCCATCAAATACAATTTGGCATACATGTATACCAATGATTTCATATTTGTGTAATCGACACTTTTTTAAACATTAAATTGTTTTCATTTTTGAATAAATTAAATTGTTAAAATATATCAATATGAATGGTCTTAACAAATCTCTAAAATTGGTCTTTCGCATAAGAATGCACCATAGTTGTGATCATATAGATCATTCCATGTATAATTATCAGTCTTTTTCATGCCGACGATTTCATAGTCATGAAAGGTTCCACTATTGGGCTGTGAAGGATGCCAATTGAAATAAGTCATAATCGACCCATTGTTGTAGTACCAATGTTCTTCTCTTGTATAATGATATCCTTGGAAAAAAATGAAATGCCTACTGTCGAACTCAAAATGACCTGTAAAATTAAAAAAAATAATATCAAGCATGTATTTGTAACCTTTGAATAACGAGAGTATCAAAAATAGAAAACTAAGTACAAGTGTATGCAACTGTATTACTAGAATAACAATTATTTGGGATTTTCAGGAGAGTTTTAAAATATCAAACCTTAATTTGATTTTACATTTCGGACCGATTTCAGTTTATGTGGGGTTCGTGTTGCTCAATGATTTCAATATTGTGTTTTGTATACAGATATATGTTTTTTTTAAAGTCGCAGGTATGTTCATCATCCCGGCGGGAAAATGGTTTTTTTTTCCCGAATGAATGATATCATTTAAACACGATTGACCATCATGCATTGAATGTTTCTGATTTTATGTTATGTTTTAGATGAATTTCTATGAAAATTCACTTTGAAAGTTTCATCTTAAAGTGAAAAATGAAAATTCGTATTTATTCATTTTACAATACGTATTTCATTCTGTTGGTCAAATTATATAAAAGGCGTCACATAATGCTCAAGTGTTATAAATTCATATATGTATAGTCTACAATGAAATTTGTTACATGCACACGTATACAAATTGCGGTTTTTATACTGCAACTAGTTATGTTTATTTCCTAAATATAGAACATAGCTATATTTTGTATAATGTCAATTTCATCATGGAACACTTTCTTCCACAATCAGGGGTTCATTTAAGTGATGAAAATAAGTTTGACAATTGTATTACTATTTAAAAAGCTATCAATGTATTAGTTTAAGTTGCAGTATTTAAACAATATTAGGTCAATGTCATTAAGATATAAACTTTTGTTTACTCGGCAGAACCTCGCCCTTCCCCAGTTTCTCAGCATCATACAGAAAAGTTTGTATTTTTCTTACATTGACCTAATATTGTATATTTATCCAACGCAATCATAGGTTTTGAACGTTGTTTTCAATTTAGACGTATATATTATGTATATATAGGCGTAAAAATTTAATTTTTACATTTGCAGATATATATATTCATTAAATAAAATAATTGTATTTAATGAATATATATATACATTAAGTCTCTGAATGATTAGATAACAAAAACTATAACACAAATTTCCATACGTTTCGGCAATTTCGGCCTTCTTCATTGGAATAAATTACAACATTGAAACAACAATTACATCGCTTGGATACTTTACGTTATAATTAATTTATATAATTACATAAGTTTACATTCTTTATAATAACTAAATTTACAATCGAGTAAAAAGTAGCTGAAATAAGTAAAAAATGAACAGAATACTACAAATCATTTGACATGAACGTCACACATTGGAAAGTATTTGCAGGAATAGCAAAACTGGAAAATATTTTACTTGAAACGAAAAATACAAACCAAGAAATTTTTCTGCATACTGTTGTTTTTCTTCAGAATCAATTTTCATCAGTTCACCTCCCTCATCATTACATATGGGATCATATTCTTTGTAATTCCGGGAAGTATTAACCGGATGGAATTTGTGGCAAATTTCAAATTGTTCGCTGTATATATAACCAGACACTCTTGGACAGCGTTCTGATAAGGGAAAAACATTTGCTATTAAAACATTTAATTGGTTATACATTTGTTTAGTTATAATATTACTAAGACTAACACAATAACAAAACATGATGATAATAAAGGTGGAAAGTTCAAACAGAAGCATGATGGGTATACTATTCAAAATAATTTTAACTACAACCGATGAGATTAGTTAATATCATGATAATTCAACAATTGAATTAGCAAGCAATTTGAAAACATACTGTACTTAAATAAAGAAGCAGGTTCATTTCCCATCAAAACTAAACATTCTGCAAATATCGAAAAAAAAGGCATTTGACAATCTATCGCTGTTTCAAAGTCTTGATTGCAACTAATTTGGAGAGTATTTTTTTGTTGTTGTTGCCCATTTACTCTTCATTGTGTATGTTAAATAACATGGTAATTACAGTGTATGAACGTAAATTCTTTCCTGTTTTGCATTACGATATTCCGACAATTTGTCATACTTACTTTTCCAACATTTCTTTAGTTATTGTTATTTACATTTTATTGAATACATGTGAGAGGTTTAGCTGGCTTCAAAACCAGGTTTTTATCCATCATGTTCTACATAAGGAAAATCCTGTCCCAAGTCAGGATTGTGACAGTTGTTTTCCATTTGTCTGACTTGTTTGAGCTTTTGGTTTTCCCATATGAGCAAAAGCTTTCCGTTTTGATTGTTTTTCCTTGGAATTCGGTATATTTTTCCATCATCTTTAGCTAAATTGGTGTCTAGACGAACACACTCGTGTTTGCTTTCTAGATTATCCTTTATTTATTCACTCGGTGACAGTAAAAAATATTATTTACCTTGAATGTTAGTGAACTATTTCTTTAACACAGCGTTTAAAAGGGGGATTTTCCCATGGCAAGCATGATTATGATTAGAATTCTAAATGAGCAGTTGACATAAAACCAATGTAAAAATAACAATGTTGAAACAGATTTTATACTTCTATTTTTTGTACTAATTTCATAATGATAAGATAATTTATATTTCCTGAAATTAATGTAGTCATTATTATATTAGAAAAAATATTGGCAAAGGGTTTTTATTTGATAAATATTTAGAGGAAAATACTGTCTATTTTATTTTGAAAACATTTACATATTTAAAGTCTTTATTTGGAAATTTTCAATTTGAATCTTACCGTGATAAATTAGATAATAACTCCATCCTGTAACATTATACTCTAGTAATAAATGTTCCTCCTCGTAACCACTGTATGTGCCTCTACATTCTCTAGAAGCTTTGTTGTAAAATATCGACATACATCCATCTGCAATAGCACAACGCAGTGTGCATTCAACGAGGTCCCCCTGAGCCACAAAAGGAACGGATCCATAAATGAACAAGTCTTTTATGAAGATTTGTTTTTCTGCTTTTTTGACGCGTATACCTGTCAAAAACGAAGAGCAAATTGAAATCAAGAAGGAGGATACACAAATTTTGCCTATAAACATTGTTTCTTTTTTCCTCTAATAGACAAATCAAGTCATAAAACAATATATTACTTTAGAGACAATAAAGATACCTCCGAGAATATCTATAGAAATGTCATTTCGTACGTAAAACTTGTATAGTTTTGAACAATCGTCAGGACATGGTATTGCCGAGTTATGCAATCACATATATTCAGTTTTCCCCTATTTTGAAGACAAATGAGGTGATAATTTACCACGTGTCCTATGAACAATAACTTCAGACGTTCTCTTATTGGATATATTGAAAAATTTTAAAATGTGATTGATATACTTTTTACTATGTGTCATATGAAAAATGTCTTAAATCGTTCTCTTATTGAATATATTGATTTTTTTAAATTGTGATTGAGATACTCCCCCTTCTTTAAAAAAAGCCTGATGTAAGAATCGTTAATGAATACACAGACTAAATAAAATGTTTAAGTGATACTTAAATACCTATCTTTTCTTTAACTACCCGTGATTTATAACACATAACTATTTCAGATTTCATAATGCAATTTGCAAAATACGTTCAATTTCATTTAATGATTCGTCATTTAGTTCAATATTTGTCTGTTTAACGTTGTTTTTTGTGGTTAAAGAATGCTCGTTTACTTTCTGCAGAAGTTATTTTTAACTTTTATAGTTTATCTTGCTCCGATCATGATCTGTCAAAGATTTAAAAGAACACATATATATATTGGTTTCGTCATTTTCGTTCATTTCTTTTATTTGTGTAAAGAATGGTTTCAAATGGTTGCGAACTATATTTTAGGGACGTAAGGTAAGATTAGATCGGTACTATATACTGAATATATTAATGTAAGCTGTGTTCAAACTTGCTTGACACCAAACCTGCAATGTTTTAATACATCGCGGGGGAACTCGAATATGCGAAGGTTCAATGCAAGCAAAGAATATTATAATTTGAATTTTTGTTTCTAGTAAGACATTTTATATCTTAAATTGTTCTCTTATTGGATATATTGATATTTTTAAAATTGTGATTGAGATACTCCCCCTTCTTTAAAAAAAGCCTGATGTAAGAATCGTTAATGAATACACAGACTAAATAAAATGTTTAAGTGATACTTAAATACCTAACTTTTCTTTAACTACCCGTGACTTATAACACATAAATATTTCAGGTTTCATCATGCAATTTGCAAAATACGTTCATTTTCATTTAATGATTCGTCATTTAGTTCAATATTTGTCTGTTTCACGTTGTTTTTTGTGGTTAAAGGATGCTCGTTTACTTTCTGCAGAAGTTATTTTAAACTTTTATAGTTTATCTTGCTCCGATCATGATCTGTCAAAGATTTAAAAGAACACATATATTGGTTTCGTCATTTTCGTTCATTTCTTTTATTTGTGTAAAGAATGGTTTCAAATGGTTGCAATTTTGCGAACTATATTTTAGGGACGTAAGGTAAGATTAGATTGGTACTATATACTGAATATCTTAATGTAAGCTGTGTTCAAACTTGCTTGACACCCAACCTGCAATGTTTTAATACATCGCGGGGGAACTCGAATATGCGAAGGTTCAATGCAAGCAACGAATATTATAATGCGAATTTTTGTTTCTAGTAAGACATTTTATATCTTAAATTGTTCTCTTATTGGATATATTGATATTTTTAAAATTGTGATTGAGATACTCCCCCTTCTTTAAAAAAAAGCCTGATGTAAGAATCGTTAATGAATACACAGACTAAATAAAATGTTTAAGTGATACTTAAATACCTATCTTTTCTTTAACTACCCGTGATTTATAACACATAGATATTTCAGATGTCATCATGTAATTTGCAAAATACGTTCATTTTCATTTAATGATTCGTCATTTAGTTCAATATTTGTCTGTTTAACGTTGTTTTTTGTGGTGAAAGGATGCTCGTTTACTTTCTGCAGAAGTTATTTTAATCTTTTATAGTTTATCTTGCTCCGATCATGATCTGTCAAAGATTTAAAAGAACACATATATTGGTTTCGTCATTTTCGTTCATTTCTTTTATTTGTGACAAGAATGGTTTTAAATGGTTGCGAACTATATTTTAGGGACGTAAGGTAAGATTAGATCGGTACTATATACTGAATATCTTAATGTAAGCTGTGTTCAAACTTGCTTGACACCAAACCTGCAATGTTTTAATACATCGCGGGGGAACTCGAATATGCGAAGGTTCAATGCAAGCAAAGAATATTATAATGCGAATTTTTGTTTCTAGTAAGACATTTTGGAATCACGGTTGAACTATGTTACTTCAAAGAAATGTATGAAACATAAAAACCGAAAAAATGTAAAACATAACCTTACTACTATAATCAGATATAGAAAGATGTGGTATGAGTGTCTATGAGACAACTCTCCATCAAAGTCACAATTTATAAAAGTAAACCATTATAGGTCGAAGTACGGTTTTCAACACGGAATCTTGGCTTTCACCGAACAGCAAGCTGTAAAGGGTCCGAAAACTTACTAGTGCAATACCATTCAAATGGGAAAACCAACGGTCTAATCTATATAAAAATGAGAAACACTTACTATAAGCGTATCGTATAACAGGAATCCTGGTAATCATTTACAATGGTTCGATAGTGTCCATGATTTATAATACATATACATTTATAGCAGATGTGGAGTATCTATAAATGAGATAGCAACCAAACGACAGCAACATCGAGAAGACATCTAGATCATCACATAAGTCTTGAACAATATACCAGATATTAAGCTCCAGAACTTAATGCAAGCCCTTCCACATAGATCTAACTGAGACTGTATTGAAATATATAAACACAGTAAGAAGGAGTAAACAGAATCACTTGGGCCGTGTTAATAATATATCATTAAATTTATGTTCATTTAAAAGCCTCTTTTTAAGGGTGGTGTTATAAAACTGTGACAAAAGCTTTCTTACTAGAAAAGATTTACCATAGAAGTTTTATGCTTTTAACATTAACACACCTTAGCATATTTTCGATAAAAAAAACTTTGTTTTGAACATATTATATTCATGTGATATATACGAATAGTTTATGATAAGTTAATATAGGCTTAAAACAAAATCAGTGCTTTTTATATTCGAACCGTGGTGTTAAATTGGTAGGTATGAAAGATATTTATCTCCCTGTGATCAATATTGCTACGCCAAATTAATCAAATTTACATGTGTGACCCTTTCGACATATTTGACTCTTCATGTGTTCTCTTTAATTGTTTGCCTTCTAAATGTCTTGTTGGAATACTTCAACAGATATAGTATATATCATGAAGTTTGAAAAATTTAATCTTTTTAATGTATTAAGTTTGTATTCTTACGACGTTTTGAGTTTTTTGTCAGCTTTTCCAAATGGACAATTTAAATCTCTATACATCTCCCGGTTTGCAAAACTTTATCTTTTTCAGATTTTTTCTGGAATATGACAGTTATATCCATTCGTTCTGTTTCATGTTATCAGTTTTTGGTTTTTTTTTACTCCCCTATTGAAATTTACTTCTGAGTTCTGTATTGTATCATACTTTTTATTACGAATACGTTGAATTCACCTTATATTTCAAAAATACAACGTCGCCTGCAAATTTACAGATGCTCTGTAACTACTGTTGACATGTAAAAATGTATGGATAAAAGCGGAGTTTCAATCTTAATACAGTATACTAAGATTTGATTGGATAATGGCTTTGCATATTATTTTATTTAGTTTCAATTTTTTTATTGATCTTTTCGGTATTAAACTACCAGCCACGACATATCCAGGCTTGTGGAGGTAGAACGTCATTATGAGAAAAACGCCGTTAACTATATGTGACTAGCCATTTCCAGGCTTAGGAAATTGTCTAAAATTTGCTTTTTGTATATTTATCTAGAATATTCCGAAACAAAACTCTCTCATGTTATTATGACATATTTGTTGTAATAGCAATGAAACGAGTCATTTCGAATACCGGTATGAAAATGAGACTGTTCTATGACGACTTTTATTTATTGAAGGCACTAATTTATAAAACACAAAATTATTGTATGTATTGGCTGTTAGTGATGTTCAATAGGGTATTTGAATAAAATTTCAAAGACCTAAATTTACTACAATGCAAACAATTCTTAGCTCTATTTTGGAACATGTAATTTAAACTTGTTGAAATGAAGTTAGTTTAAAATGTGTCAAATAAACTCATTAAAGTCTACAAAAGACTCATCAGTGACGCTCGAATCCAAAAAAGTTAAAAAGGCCAAATAAAGTACGAAGTTGACGAGCATTGAGAACAAAAAATTCCTAAAAGTTTTGCCAAATACAGCTAAGGTAATCTATGCCTGAGGTAGAAAAGCCTTAGTATTTCAAAAAATTCAAAAATTTGTAAACAGTAAATTCATAAATATAACAATATCAATGACAATTCATGTCAGCACAAAACGTGACTACTGAGCTTGTGATACTCTCGGGGAAATAAATCTAAGTAAGCTTTAAGAATTCCTTTTTAAATTAAGATTTATTATGTATGTCTCTACACATAGTATGCGACGCGTGACAGTTTATAAGTAGGTGTATATATATGCATTTGATACGGTGCATTTATTATTGATATATTTCAGACTTCATTTATGAAAGGAAATCTATAGAGCAGAAATTTGATTTTTTTTGTATTAATTTAAAATGTAGATTCAAATATTTTTCACTTCAAACGATAAAGTAAAACTTCTTCAAAACTTATATATGATGTATAGTTCGGCGTCCGCAAAAAAGAAGCCAAGGAAAGTGTTTATCTCTTCTTCACAAATACGTATTTCATTGAATCTCGATATTTATCATGTTTATAATTTTTCTAACAATGACGTTCTACCTCCATAAGCCTGCAAATGTCATGGCGAGTCACATATATATTGTTACAAGACAAGTGAATGACATTTATAGCATTGTTATAATTGTTATATTGCTATTATATGAATAAGAAATATATAGTCACATTTTGGTCCGTTGTTAGAAAACCACAGTCTATTTTGAATAGATATTGGGCCAACGTAGGACTATCAATTATTTTGCAATGGTAAATTTGGGTATTGTTGTCTTTCAATTTTTGCTAATTGTCTTGGTCTTGGTGCCATTTTGTTTTTCTTTGTTACATATTTGTTTGTTTTTATAGTGATTAAGATTCTAACACAATCTTGACTGCTGTACCCCTATTTTTGACATTTTTACCTATTATGTCTGTTTGTTCTGTTCACACATCTTTGTCAATATAATGTAATTTGATGTGATTGTCATAAAAGTGAGAGGTTCAGCTAGCTTTAAAACCAGGTTTTATCAACCATTGTCTACATAAGAATATATAGTTAATATCCATTTGTTTGTTGTGTTTGTGTTTTTGATTGATTTTGCCATTTGCTTAGGGACTTTCCTTTTTTAATTTTCCTCGGAGTTCAGTATTTTTGTGATTTTACTTTTGATTGGTAAAAGACTAGATCAACTGTTCAATGAATTTACAATTTAACACAACAAGTGTTGACCATAACAGAAATAGGTTTAACAACTTGTGAAATTTTTATATGGGTTGAAATGAATTCTCGTTATTTGATTTTTAAAACAGTATTAAAACATTGTTGTGACATCATTCTATTATTTTACCCGTTCTTTATTTTAGTGATTTGGACTATCATTTACCTGAAAGAAACCATTTTGTTACCTTCAGCTGTCCAATATTTTTAAGAATAGCCCTCCTCTTTCTTAAAAATATTGGACAGCTAAAGGTAGCATAACTGATTATTACAGGTAAATGATAGTTCAATCACTGAAATAAAAAAAAACTATTAATTACTCCAATTATTTCATCATGTAAAGAGAACAAATGACAATTTAAAAAAAACAATTTATTAAACTCACCTTCCAATAGTTTTATCACTGCCCTTTTTCTCATGTGTGTGGGTTGTCTCTTTAAGCACTTATTAGTACTTCCGTTTATTTTGGCTTGCTTTGCGTAAGGTTATCGCATGAAATTTCGACGTCATTCGGCAAATTCTGGAATACCTCAATGGTACGTTTTTGTTTTGTTTGGATATAAAAGAAAATATAAGAATCAGGAAAATATATAATTAAAAATGCAGAACACTTATTATAACCAAAGCAGTTTTGCAAAGTTTTGAAAATAGTTTTTGTCTGTATGTCTTCTGTTGAAGTATATGATAAAAAAAAAAAACATAACATTGTCATTTTTCATTTCAGACCCATTATCAGCTCAAAGTCAAAATCCTCCCTTGAGGCTGTCGGTTCTCGGGTTGATAAGGGTTCTGATATTAAAAATGCCATGTTATAATCTATATTCATCACATATCATTTTCAAATGCATTTTCCTGTCCCTGATATCATAAATTGTTCCCACATTAATCCTTGCACTGATCGAGCTTCAGATGATCTCCGCCTAACGTACTATAATGCGTGTTCTAACAATTTATTTCAGAATGCTTGGGTTTTTTTTATATTAAAAGTATGTTAAACATTACAACAACAAAGTTTGTCTACCTGGCTTAGAGGTGTATCTTTGGGATGGTATGAAGAACCAATATTCTGAAAGCGTATTTCTGTACTGCCTGAAATTCATATCTTGACTATCTTGTACCAAGGTACCATTGAGGTATTCCAGAATTTGCCGAATGACGTCGAAATTTCATGCGATAACCTTACGCAAAGCAAGTCAAAATAAACGGAAGTACTAATAATCTTGACTGAAGGACGCCTCCGGGTGCGGGAATTTCTCGCTACATTGAAGACCTGTTGGTGACCCTCTGCTGTTGTTTTTTATTTGGTCGGGTTGTTGTCTCTTTGACATATTCCCCATTTCCATTCTCAATTTTTTTTTATCAACTATATGTAGACAATTATTATCGAGATGGTTTTGATATTAATTATGATAAAATCATCTCTCTCACTTAGTTCCGCAGACGGTCACTCGTTGGTTACTTAGTATTTCCTACATATATTTATCTCTCGTCGCTGCGGCTATACAGCATTATTTTAACTTTGAAGTTCGGTAATCAGTTAGTCTGAGTTTATTTTAAGGTCAAGAAATACATACACTATTTGGTATCACAAACATATAAAGATTATGCAAGATATATCGTATACACATATAGCGATTTTAATACGAAAAGTTTTATCCCACTGACGTACGTATTTATCGATCTCTCTAATATGTAAAGATAATGGTACAACCTTTTGGAAGCTATAGGGAACAATTTAAAAGACATCATTGTTAATTATGAGGATTGTGACCTTACAAAAAAGTAGGACCAAATACATTCAATGTTCAACTAGATATGAGGGGAATTAAATAATTAAACACGAAAAAACAAGTACGCTTTGATGAACAAATTAAGCATTTTTTTCGGATTACGTCTATAGGCTTAATATGTTTTCTATAAATTCAGAGCGATAAATTTAAACTAAAGTATCCAAAATTTAATATTTATCATGGAAAAAAATAGAGAATAGAAACATTACTAAGTCTTGTAATTTTCAATTCTAAAATTAGCTTTATTCCTTTGTTGTCCGTGTGTGCAATTAAAAACATTAAATCAATAACAAAAATAAAATGTGGTGAATAGTTTAACCTATGATCTATGGGATGGTTACAGCTATGCACCGATCATCTTTGATGATTTTTTACTGCAATGGAAGCTAACATTATATGTTTGATGTTGATGACATTTTTCAAGTTGTAATATAATAATAGTATATACATTTTTCTTTTAAAGTTTAATGCAGATATCTATTATAGCTTCAAAGTTTATCAATGTTATTTCAACTGTCAATTCAGTTTCAATATCAATAAGTTTTTCATACAGTTATGTTTCTTGTCATTTATACAAAATTTCAGATATTCTCAAAATTTTTAAAAAACCAATGTATTTCAAATTTTGTTTTTCTTTTCATCGTAAAACCCCTTTTTACATGAAAACAAGGATATATTATCTATTTGATGTGATATTTTTGTAACAGTTTAAGTAAATTGATACCTTTGACAATGTTGATGT
The DNA here is from genome assembly GCF_965363235.1 of Mytilus galloprovincialis. Lineage (NCBI taxonomy): Eukaryota > Metazoa > Mollusca > Bivalvia > Mytilida > Mytilidae > Mytilus > Mytilus galloprovincialis. Next base: position 34,635,637 of record NC_134844.1, on the reverse strand, counting down.
TATACAATATTAGATGTTCGCATCAAGTTATCTGAAGAATTATACGGCGATAGAATAAAACTTGATAAACTACTTTACAGTAGTTTTCATAATTAACATGGTTATTTTCTGTAATTTTACAGCTGATCATAAAATTCTACCATATTTCGAACCACTTATAACTATTATTGCCCGATGCATAGATAGCCAGAGATAGCCTTTTGTTAGCTATTATTTGTGTTTCCTTGTCCAATATGTTCTGCTATTTATTTGTATTGTAGTCCTGTAATGTTGTGTTGTCATTTTAATGTTACATTAAACATTGCCATTAAAGCGGGAGGTTTGGCATGTCACAAAACAAGGTTCAACTCATCATTTTTTTTTTAAATGTCCTGTACCAAGTCAGGAATATGGCCATTGTTCTATTATAGTTCGTTTCTGTAAGTGTTACATTTTCACGTTGTGTTTCATTAGTGTCGTTTGTTTCCTCTTATATTTGAGTGTGAATTCACATTATTACAAGACGTGTCACGGTACTTTTCGATCCCAAATTCATGTATTTAGTTTCGATGTTATTTTTTTTATTCTCATCGGATTTTGTCTAATGCTTAGTTCGTTTCTGTGTCGTTGTTATCCTCTTATATTTAATGCGTTTCTCTCAGTTTTAGTTTGTAACCCGGATTTGTTTTTTTTTTCTATCGATTTATGAGTTTTAAAAAGAGGTATACTACTGTTGCCTTTATTTAGCGCTCTTTGCCATCGTTCTTGATATCTCCGTCCAATTGTTTTGGTTTTGACAGAAGCGCTAGATGACTAACAGGGACACAAAACAAGTCGCTATATCATTTTACATTAAATGACGGCAGTTGGAACCTTTTTTTCTAGATAATTTATAGATCTATAAAAATACAATTAAAAAGAGGTATGTTATAAAAAATAAGGTTAAGTCAAACTCATAAATCGAACACAAACTGACAATGCCATAGCAAAAAAATGAAAAACAACGAAAGACAAACATCAGGTCACAAAACACAACATAGAAAAAGGAGTTTTGATATAATCTTATTGCTGATGTAACTCCATTATAAACTAGAAAGTTATAATGTATTTCATGAATATTTTTGCATTGCTCTAAAGACATCAATTTACCCTCATTATCTACCAGATCATTAATCAACAAAATACCGTTATCAGACCAGTTTTTATAGAAAACAGATGTGCTACCTATTTTAATATTTCCATTATTCCAAAGTGAGTCTGTTGAAAATTCTTCTTCATTTTTTGGTATAAGTTTATTTTGCATTTCTGTCCATGCTTTAAAAACCTCTTTCCAAAAGGTTTTTTTACAATTGTTTGGTGGACCTAGAAATACCTGTTTGGGGTAAATTATGAAGTTTGGTTGTTGTCTCAATAACAAATACCTTTATTGTTGTTTGTTTGACAGTGAACATTGTATCTACGTATGCTACGAATATCTTTTGTTAAAGAGGGACGAAAGCTACCAGAGGGACAGTCAAACTCATAAATTGAAAATAAGCTGACAACGTCATGGCTAAAAATAAAAAAAGACAAACAAAAAGACCATAGTACACATGACACAACATAGAAAAATAAAGAAAAAGCAACACGAACCCCACCAAAAACTTGGGGTGGTCTCAGATGTTCCGGAAGGGGAAGCAGATCCTGCTCCACATGTGGCCTTGTAACTGATTTAAAAAGCTGAAGAGGATAGGAATAGTATTTTTATTGAATCTAAAAGTAAATTTTAAAATTTTAAAATTTATTTAATTTTATAGTAGTTAATGAGAATCAAGCTGCACAAATACAATGGCCTTCAATATTATTCATCATTAAGCAATTCTTTTCTAATATTTTTATCGTTAAAAAAATGACTCGGACTTCAAATCAAGTTACAATACCATACAAAATTCAAACTACAGCAAAATAAACAAAATACAAATAAATCTATCTGAAAAAAAACATGATTCGTGAAGAATGAAAAAAAAATATATGCATATTTTTGTCACAAATACAGAGGGCAATCTTTCCGTAAACCACACCATTTTCGAAAAAAAATTTCATGAAAAATGTGATTGCAAATCCTCATGCATAAGTTACCCAAAAAATAAAGTTGTAACGGACATAAACATACAGAACATTTATCGCCATTTGCGACAAGTTGACTGTCCCATTTACACGGCCTCCGTGCGAGGCGGCTCATTTTAGATTGTCTTTGTTTTAACATTTCCTATGCCTGGTGCCCCTGACTGTAAAATCGTAATTATTGGTCCAGAGATGATTGATGTTACTATTATACTTGAAATATACCAAAGCAAAAACGAAATACCATAAAATATATGGAAAGATAAAGACAGACACAGTTTGTAGCTCTTCAAAGTTCGATTGAAAAAAGAAAATTGCAAAATACAATGCATTGACAGAGCAGTAGTAATCATAACTGTTGTAAGAATCAAACTCATGACATATACTCTCTTCTACCATACTGATAGAACATTCACCTCCTCTTGAAGGTTGAAAATAAGAAAAACTGGCGCTACCAACAAGACCACGAAGAAATGATAAATCATCCACTGCTTTCGAGTCATTTCTTTATTAGCAAATACTAACCAACATACTACAATATGTTTAGAAATGTCCATGCTTTATAAAAGGAAAATTTCGACAACTGATCAATATGAACGGAGAAATTTCTACAGAATGTCATTACAAAATCTCAGTCATGCATTACGAAATCACACCCGTGCATTACGAAATCACAGCCATGCATTATGAACAGATGAGAAAGGACATCGTTTAAATCAAAATGCCGTTTATTTCTTTCAATAAGTGAAACTTTTTTTAATTGTTTTTAAACTTAATGTCAAAAAAAAAGTTTAAAAGATGTTCAGTGTTCTGTAACGACTTGAAACGGAAATATTTCACAGCCTTTTTGAGTACGACTTTCGATTATTATCACTTTTTCCGTTGATCAATCATCAGAACGCAGACTATTCAAAGAGGAAGAAAAGTTAAACGATGTCTGATTTATTCTTCTCAGCTATTTCATATTTGCTAGATGAAATTAATTGTAATAGCATAGAATTAAGTACTTGGATGAGAAATCAGAAATTACATATGACAATGTTTACCAAAAACCCATCGTGAATGCGAAAAGACGAGTTTAGCTATGAATCGATGAATTCCTATATCTTCTTCACGGTAAGATTCTCATGATACAAACCAGAATTGTTTCATTTAGGGTTGATAAATATATATTTTTTAATGAAATCCAAAATATATCTAAACACGTACTAAAATAGAATATTAACCCTAAAATACGGTAGGAATTACAACACAAGAAAATCATTGGTATATCTTATTTATTTGTCAAACGCAAGACAATGAAAAATCATAAGCAGTTCAAAATACCATCAAAAACAATTTGTCATACATGTATACTATTGTTTTCATATTTGTGTAATTGCACAGTTTTGTTTTACATTATATTTTTTTTTTTTTTTCATTTTTAAATACACCTAGTAGTTTTAATATATGTCAATACGCATGGTTTTATCAAAACTCTAAAATTTGTCTTTCGCATAAGAATGCACCACGATTGTTATCATATAGATCATCCCATGTATAATTATCAATTTTCGTCATGCCGACGATTTCATATTCCTTGTAGGTTTCACTACCGGGCTGTGAAGGATGCCAATTGAAATAAGTCATAATCGACCCATTGTTATAGTACCAATTTTCGTCTCTTGTATAATGATGTCCTTGGGAAAAAATAAAATCTGTACTTTTGAACTTAAAGTGACCTGTAAAATTAAAATTTTAATAATTAATTAATATTTAGCATTCATGTGTAAGAGAATATCAAAGATAGAAAACAAATTCAAATATGACGACCTTTTGTCATCAACCAGTATAATTACAGTATGTATACTTTTAGCATAAGCGCATACACACACGAAACCGGCTGTTCCGCGTTACACCCAATTGAATTATACTACCAGGTATTCTCAATTTTTGATATCAAATTAAAACCGAGAGTTTACGTAGGCACGGATTCAGATACAATATAGTTATCTCTATTTTACAGCAAAATAAACAAATCAGTCCATTTCAATTAATCTTTCGTAGTACAATTGCACAAAACGAAATTTTTAAATGTAAATGTAAATACCAAGCTTTTTGTATCCCTTGGAATGCAATAAAATTACATTGAAAGAAAATATATAGCTGAAACAAATGCAATTTAAAACAATATTATTGAATTATATAATATTACCAATATAATCAAATGTGGGTAAAACGGAACATCCAAAACATGATCCTGTGTATAGGGCTTTCACGGTTAACAAAATTACCGAATTTGTCCTATTAGAATCGAAATAATTCATGGCAGTCGTAACGCTCAGGATAATATAATCGTGTGTAAATGCTTAACCCATGGTTAAATAAAAACTAATCTACGGCTGCCATGATTTATTTCTTAAATGTGCAACTGAACTATTAGAAAAAGAGTGATTGCCATTTTCAGGAGTTTTCTATTCTGACATTGGTTTGTAAATTGCAAACCTAAATTCGAGCGAGGTCTCCGTTTATTTGGAGGTGCGTGTTGCTTTGCATTTTGTATACAAATATTTATCTTTTGCTCGATTTCTGTTTTTGTTTTGCAATTGCATGATCAGTTTTATTTTGAGGACTGTTTTTGAATGCCCTTTTTGTATCTTACGCTTCCCTTTGAAAAGGGCGTTTCGATTTGGGAGAAAAAAAAATTATGTTGGTGAACAAAAATCGTTTAAGGAATCAGGAATAGGACAGTCAGGCCAAACTTCGGTTATGTTGTATAAAAAATGTCTTATACTGTCCATTAAATTCCAATTTTGTTTTATACTTTTTAAAAGTCGCAGGTATGTCCATCATCCCAGTTAAGAAGAAAGTTTTCCGGATGAGTTATTAGTAACTGTAAAATTTACATTCTTTATATAAACTAATGTAACAATCGAGTAAAAGGTACCTGAAATCAAGAGAAAATGTACAGAGTACTACCAATCATATGTCATGAAGGTTACACATGTTACACACTGTAAAGTGTTTGCAGGGAATAGCAAAGCTGGAAAAATAATTACTTGAAACAGAAAATACAAACCAAGAAATTTTTCTGCATACTGTTGTTTTTCTTCAGAATCAATTTTCATTAGTTCACCTCCTTCTTTAATACATGTAGGATCATATTCTGGGTACTTCCGGGAAATATGAGCCTCATGGAATTTGTAGCAAATTTCAAATTGTTCGCTGTACATATAACCAGATACTCTTGAACAGCGTTCTGATAAGGGAAACATATTTCATATTAAAACATTTAATTAGTTATACATTAGTTACGTTATAGTAATACTAAGACTAACAAAAAAAACAAACATAATGATAACAAAGGTGGAAAGTTCAAACAGAAATTATAAAACTCGACGGGTATACTTTTCAAAATAATATTTAGTTAATATCTTGATAATTCAACAATTGGATTAGTAAGCAATTTACAAACATACTTTAATTAAATAAAGATGCAGGTACAATTGTAATCAACCTGAACATTCTGCGAATATCAAAAAAGGGTACTTGGCAATCTATCGCTGTTTTAAAGTCTTGATTGCAACTTCTTTGAAGAGAAAAGCTTTTCTTTTTGTTGTCTATATACTCTTTATTGTGTATGTTAAATTACATGGAAATTATAGTGTGTAAACATTTTCTACATAAAGAAATGCATGTAAGTCAGGAATGTGACAGTTGTTTTCCATTCGATTTGTCTGACGTGTTTGGGCTTTTGGTTTTGCTAAATGATCAAAGGCTTTCCGTGATGATTTTTCCTTGCAGTTCATTGTTTCACTTGCTTAATTGGTGTCTACCCGAACAAATAAGTGCTTGGTTTCTAAAATATCCTATATGTATATATGTATGTATTAACTCGCTAACAGTATAACAATGATTCACTTTGAATGTATACGAACTATTCCTTTGACACATTGTTATTGTGTGATTTGGCTTTTGAAAATGTGACTATGATCAGAACTCTAGTTGAGCAGTTGACATAAAAACCAAAGTAAAAATAACAATGTTGAAACAGATTTTTGTACTGATTTGATAATGATAATATTATTTATATTTCCTGAAGTTAATTTTGTCATTATTATATTAGAAAATATTGGCAAAGGTATTGTGCATAGATTACTATCTAAAAACTATAGTTGTAATAAAGATTGAGAACAATCTTAAAACTTTAGAAAAGGGTTCTGAATTTACGTTCAAGAATTTCGTAATGTTGCATCTTCGGAGTTTGTCATGGTCGACTGAGATAGTTCATAATGACTTATCCAGAGAACAATTATTAGGAAAACCATTTTATATTCTAAAAAGTTATCTTGGTAGAGTAAAATATTTACTGTTACTTGAACTATCAGATTATACTCTGATATATAATTTCTAAATGATTTGTATATTTACAAATAATTGAATTGCCAATTAATTTTTTTCCCTAGATTTACATTTCGATAGACTATGTTGCCGAACTACTTTCACTGCCTATGTAAACACTTTGCCGATTTCCGATTCTTGACTGAATAGGATTGCCAGTTTTCATGCTGCAGGTATTTGGTTCTCTCCTGACATTTCGATTTCCTTCTTCAATATAAATTGATCTTCACAAAATAGCCTATAGTGCTGTTAGTTGCGTTAAACACCAAATATTCAATCAATCAAACGACTATATATATATATATATATAGTAGTATACTACATTGACATTTGTCTTCGAATTGACGCAAATCATGACCATTTAAAGGTTTTTATTTAATACATATGTAGAGGCATTTACTGTCTTTATTTGTAAGTTTTAAATTTGAATCTTACCTTTTGAATTGATTAGATAATAACTCCATCCAGTAACATTGTGCTCTAATAACGAATGTTTCTCCTCGGAACCACTGTATGTGGCTCTGCATTCCCTCGACGCTTTGTTGTAAAATATCGACATACATCGATTAACAGTAGCACAGCGTGTTGCACATTCAAAAAGGTCTCCATGAGCCACCAAAGGAACGGGTTCGTAAATGAACAAGTCTTTTATGAATATTTGTTTTTCTGCTTTTTTGACGCGTATGTCTGTCAAAAACGAAGAGCTAAATAAAATAAAGAATGAGAATAAAAAAACTTTGCTTATTAACATTGTTTCATTTTTCCCCTAATAGACAAATCAATTGCAAAAACAATGTATTAATTCAGAGACAGAAAAGATACCACCGAGAATATTTATAGAAATGTCATTTTGAACGTTTAAAGTTTTTGAAAAATCGTCATGAAATGGTAATACCGAGTTATGCAATCGCATATATTCTTTTTGTTTTTTTACTTTTTTTAAGATCATAGAGATCATACTATACTTCGTGTCCTATGAAAAATATTTAACGTCGTTCTCTGGTTGGATGTTTTGATATTTTTGAAATTCTGAATGAAATACTCCTCCTTATTTAAAAAAAAGCCTGACGTAAGAATCGTTACAGCAATGTTTCTGGTCAATTATATAAAACTTCAGATATTCTTAAAATTAAAAAAAAAAACAAAACAATGTATTGCAAATTTTGTTTTTCTTCTCAACGTGAAACACTTTCTACATGAAAGGAAGGTTATATTAAAGGATCACTCTGATTCGAACAAAAAATTCTCTGAAACTGATATTATCAAGATGCTTGATTTCTTGATTGACAACATATTTGTTACGTTCGGAGGACGTATTTTTCAACAGACTGTCGGCATTCCAATGGGAACAAACTGTGCCCCTCTACTTGCCGACTTGTTTCTTTATTATTATGAGGCTGACTTCATGCAGGAACTTAAGATAAGAAGTTAGCACTATCCTTTAACTCTACGTTTCGCTATATAGATGATGTTCTTTCACTAAATAATTCAAAATTTGGTGACTATGTGGAACGCATCTATCCAATCGAGCTAGAGATAAAGGATACTACAGATACAGTTAAGTCGGCCTCATATCTTGACTTACATCTAGAAATTGACAATGAGGGTCGGTTGAAAACAAAACTTTACGACAAAAGAGATGATTTCAGCTTTCCAATTGTGAACTTTCCATTTCTAAGTAGCAACATTCCAGCAGCACCTGCATACGGGGTATATATCTCCCAATTGATACGATATTCCCGTGCTTGCATTTCCTATCATGATTTTCTTGATAGAGGGTTGCTGCTCACAAGGAAGCTATTAAACCAAGAGTTCCAAATGGTGAAGTTGAAATCATCCCTTCGTAAATTTTACGGACGCCATCACGAGTTGGTTGACCGTTATGGAATAACCGTATCACAAATGATATCGGATATGTTCCTTACGTCGTAACTACAATCCCCTTCCCTTTCCTGAATGTGACCTACCGAATTAGACTATTTACCGGATTTGTTATCACATAAGCAACACGACGGGTGCCGCATGTGGAGCAGGATCTGCTTACCCTTCCGGAGCACCTGAGATCACCCCTAGTTTTTGGTGGGGTTCGTGTTGTTTATTCTTTAGTTTTCTATGTTGTGTCATGTGTACTATTGTTTTTCTGTTTGTCTTTTTCATTTTTAGCCATGGCGTTGTCAGTTTGTTTTAGATTTATGAGTTTGACTGTCCCTTTGGTATCTTTCGTCCCTCTTTTATATTAGATATTTGATGTTATAATTCAGTAACAGTTTCAGTAAATCGATACCTTTGACAATGTTGATGTTATACAACATTAGATAAAATTTAGAACGGAATTGAGAATTAGATGCATGTATCAAGTTACCAGAAGAATTATGCGGCGATAAAATAAAACTTGATGGACTATTTTACAGTTATTTTCATAATTAACATGATAATTTATGTAAATTTAAAGCCGTTCAGAATTATAAAAAACTACACTAGGTCGAACCACATACGCTTTTATTGCCCGATGTCAAATTGGTCGTAATTGATAGATCTGTCCAATTGTTTTGGTTTTAACAGAAACGCGATATGACTAACGGGGACACAAAACTTAGTAAGTCGCCAAATCAATTAAATTGTCAACGTTACAGTTTGGAATCTTATTTCCTAGATAATTCAAAGATCTATAAAAAAAAAAAAACTTCATACAAAACTAAAGACTGAGCAACACGAACCCCACAAAAATCTGGGGGATCTCAGATGCACCAGAATTTTAATCAGATCCTGCTTCACATGTGACATTAAAAATCATCTCAGTAGAATAGTTGTTGACTTAATATTGCAGCGTGATGAGGTGTCGTATTTTGTGCAGAAGGTCTCATCATGGATTTATAATGAAGAACAGTAACAAAAGCGCTGTTCTTTCTTTTTGTCTTATGATTCATGTTTTGTTTTCGTTTTGGTTTTTTTTTTTTGGGGGGGGGGGGGGGGGGGGGGGGGTAATTGTGAAGATGGGTTGTTGTCTCAATAACAAATACCTTTATTGTTGTTTCTTTGACAACATATTTTATCAGAGAGATCATTACATTGAAGTATGCTGAGAATATCTTTTGTAACAGATTTAATAATCAAAACTTGAAATAAAATTCAAATTTTAAATTGCATGTGATGTTTATTTAATTTGATAATAGTAAATGAGAATCAAGCTGCACAAAATACAATTGCCTCAACATTATTCATCGTTAACAATATATTTTTTCTCATAATTGAATCGTTCAGAAAAAATAAGTTCAAGACAAGTGACAATTAATAACATACAAAACGCAATATACATAAAACTAAACAAAATACAAATAAAGTATATTTTTCTGCGTTTCGTAGTATAGTAGAAAAATAATGTATTGTACGGTTCATCAAGACTAAGTGTAGTCACGTGTTCAGAATGACCAATGGTCAAGGTTTTTTAAGGTCTTCATTCTAGCCGTGGACGTTCGATAGTAAACCACAAATTACAAGTGTATATAATTATATATAAGTATGTTATAAGCAGTGGCTGTTTATTTTTGTATTTGTTTTTTTTAAGCGCTGGACTTGACGCTTTCTCTGGAAGTGGTGTCGGCATTACATCGAGTCACAGGTTTCCATGAATTAAGTTATTGTTTATGGTTTTTCCTGGGTGGCAATTCATCACTAATGACGGAGATGAAGATCCAAGGAATAGAATCTTTTATATTGTTTATGAAACAGACAAATCTGTTAGTCTAATTTATCATTTTCGATTGATGTATTGTAATAAATAGAGAATATCATATAGCTTTTTCAATATCGCATCCGTATCAACCCGAGACACCAATATAATCCCAAGAGCTCTGCTCGAGGGATTATATTGGTTGAGGGTTGATATGGTGTGTGATATTGAAAAAGCCATATCATATACACTTTATTATATACATATACCTCAAGTAGATGTTTTTTATGTAACATGACGTCATACAGATTATAGGTTTGACATGACGTCACACAGATTAGGGATTTGAAAGCCTTTGCAACAGTGAATGCAATCGATGACGTGACGTCATACAGATTAAAGGTGTGATAAAGCTTTTGCAACCGTGCTGATATCGATATCATCACGGGTGGCTGATACAGCACGCTTGCCAATGATTGTATAACACATACAATTTATCTGTATTTACTACTAAGTATATAATGAATATATATATTGTCACATAATGTCAGATAATATCATATTAAATGCCGGCTAGTTCGTCCGTACGGCAAATGCAACATATATTTGTTGAGTTATTATTTAGATTTATATAGTTTGAAGTATAGTTCAATTTGTATTTGGTATACTGGTCAGTCAACATTGAGTATGTTTGGCATATCTAGTTTGGTGTAGTAAATACACTAATATATATGTGTGGAAAACAGGAGTCGTGAAGAATGAAACAAAATACACTGGAAACTATTGCATAGTTTTGTCATATACACAGAGGACAATCTTTCCCTAAACCACACCATTTTCGAAAACAACTTTCATGAAAAATGTGATTACAAATCCTCATGCGTAAGTTACCTAAAGAATTAAGTGGTAAAGGACATAAACATACTGAGCAATTATCACCATTTTTCACGAGTCGACTGTCCCATTTACACGGCCTCCATGCGAGACGGCTCATTTTAGATTCTCTTTGTTTTAACATATCCCATGCTTGTTGCCCTTGACTGTAAACATATACAATTGTGAAAATCGCAAGTATAGATCCAGACAGGATTGATGTTACTAGTATACTTGAAACACACCAAAGCAAAAACGAAATACCATAAAAGATATGGAAAAATAGAGACAGCCCTAAGACACATTTCTTAGCTCGTTCAAAGTTCGATTTGAAAAGAGAAAATCGCAAAATACAATGCATTGACAGAGAAGAAATAACCTGAATTGTTGTAAGAATCAAACTCATGAAATATACTCTCGTCCACCATACTGATAAAACATTCATCTCCTCGTTAAGGCTGGAAAAAAGAAATATCGGAACTAGCCCCAATACCCCAAAGAAAACATAAATCATCCACTGCTTTCGAGTCATTCCTTTACTAGCAATTAATTCCATTAAAACAGGCTCTGCAAGATTATGCATATCATTCAAGATATTAGAAACGATCATAAGCACGCCTGCTATTAAATATTGGTCCTGATTATGAGTATCCATTTCAGAAGATTGTACCAACAGGAAGACCATAATCCATATGTCAGCTAAACATGGGTTTTCTATTCTAATTCGAATTCCTCTAAATCCTCGTAAATAAAATATGCAAGCAGCTATGACAGCTCTTGAAAAAACGAATACACAAATGATGAAGCAACCAATTCCTACCCATGATTTACAGAAAATACTAACAGTTAACTGAATATGTCTTATAACCAACGAGTTTGGGTCATATGTAATCAATCCAGTGAATATGATGTTAAACATAGAATAAAAGAAAATAGAAAGTAAAGTTTCCCTGTACTGAGATTGTGAAAATCTTTTTATATCAAAAGATTCCAGTCCTTGAAAATTTGTTGATTCGTCTAATCTGGCGAGACATTGAACAAAATACCAACCAGTACGAAGTAGAAACCAGAAATATGACAACGGAGCTGATTCTGTATAAAGAAAAGCAGAAATCAACACGCTTTTTATGTATCCATAAATATTGAAAGTGTTGAGATAAACCCATGCTAAAACCGCTTGCAATACCAATAATACGGTTACCTTTAGATTGACACCAGGGGAAGTTATGTACTTAACAGGGAACAAGTAGAGTATTAAAACATGCAAGGTTATTGTAACTGTTAACCAGAAAATCATTTTAGATCTGTGTTCAGCAGCAAATCTGAAAATTAGAATGCCTACATACAAACATGCAAGTACAATCATCATCATAGCGTAGGTAGACACATTTAACGAATTGTTGCTTTGAACATTACAAATAGAATTATTCAAAAAGTACACCCAGTCTGACTTCATCCAAACAATCTTCAGAGGACATTTCATTATTAACATCAGTTCCTTGTCAGAAGAGGAGTTGTTGTTCGTTATATAATGCTTCAAGAAATGGTAGTCCATATTCATTATCATAAAACATGATCCATACCTAAAACATCTGTCTGTAATGGTTGTTGGTAAAACGAGAAGAGAGCATAAAATTGGCAGACCTGAAAAAGAATAAAGGTTAAAGCATAAGAAAACAATTTCTGTCCTTTTTGAAAACATTTATCAAACTACACTCCGATATAGCTGTTAACGACAAATATTTTAGGTTGAAATTCGCTTCAACTTTAATTTTTTGGTGGGTAAGGTTAAAAAAGGGAGAAAGGGTGGGGGTGATGTTATAGACAATTTATTTTTTTCAAATTTAAAAAATAAAACAATCTATTTTCTTAAAAACCCGCGCAATGCACTTGAAATTAAACAACAAACAATATGGAATTTACTGGTTTCATAATTTCCGATTGAAAAAAACTATTTTCGCTTCCCTTTTTTCATACATTTTTACGCTACATTGAATATTACTATAGTAGTGAATGGAACGGGGAATGTGTCAAAGAGACATGCATCAACCCGACAAAAGAGCAGAAATCAGCACAAGGCCACCAATTGGTCTTCATTGCATCGAGAATATTCTGAACCCAGCTAGGGGTTTTAGCTGTCCCCATAATAATAATGCATAATTGTTCAACAAAAATTCGAAAAATACTGCTTTACTTGGTTTGGTGCTTTTCATTCATTTTACGTTCGCTGTATCCAAAACGTATGGTACTATTCCCTAATGAAGGTTTTGACAGTGTGTATTGGTTTTTACACGCCCGTCAAAATTTTGACGGGACGTATTATGGTATGTGTCCGTCCGTCTGTCTGTCTGTCTGTCTGTCTGTCCGTCCGTCTGTCCGTCTGTCTGTCCGGCGTAAACATGTCGCACCGTAACTTGAGAACGACTTATCTAAATTTCATGAAATAGTTGTTTTTTATGATGGTCAAATGATCTGTATACTTTTTGGTGAAAATAAGCGCATGGTCAACGCCTTTACACCCCTATGAAGTTACACATAAAAAGCATTCAATACTTATTACTACATTTTTTTTAGCTGGGATCATAAAAACATGATTTCTATCAAGTTTTTTTTATTTACCTGTGCACTTTATTGTGGGACCTCGTGTCATCTTCATTGTGTAATAGACTTAAGGACGAAGCTTCTTAATGGAGTTCACCACGGCTACATATACTAGTAGTCTAGGTAGACTTTGCCTTAGATGTTATAGTCAAAGTAGTAATTATATAAGATACATGTTGAATTTGAGTTTTCATCCGGATTTTTATATTTTTTCCGGACAAACGAATCAGCAGTAAGAAAGCGGCGACTATAAATGATTATCCTCCCTACATATTTTCGTTAGCTAGTTTGAATTTGTCGTTTTTGTTTTGTTTTTATTGCTTTTTGACTTTTTAAAAAACATTTGGATTTCTAATATTTGATGTTTAACATCACTGATGAACAAGTGTGCAATTAACTATTCAATGGTATTTTGGAGGTTTATAGTGTTTAAAAATTAACGCTTCCTTAAAAATTGTGTTATTGTGTTACTGACATACCAATATAGTCATATACAGTTTGTCCTTGGTCTGGATACAGATGTTGTAATCTTGTTTTAGTGTCCATTGCATACAGCAAGGCTATTCGATAATAGATTCCTGTGAGAAAAGTCATTGCCGCTTCCAATTTTCTGGTTTTGTAATATCAAATCTGGCTGAGCAACAATGAACTAGTATGGAAATATTAAATTTGCATTGGTAGATCTTGGTAAGCTGAAATAAAATATAAAAATAAACCATGATGGGTGGAACTTCTAACAAACAATTTGGATCAAAGAGCAAATGCCTACTTTACTGGCAATGGTTAAATTTGTGATGAGTGTTTAAGATCATGTTTTACTAACGATTTAACATAAACTTAACAATATCAAGATTCATTAATAAGGTTATGGTAGTATGTTTAACCCACCAGACGATTATGTACACCTCAAAATAAATCCATACACACCATATGGTATTCCGTATTAAACAGAAAAACTTAAAATTTACAGATGAACCATGGAATAAGTTCAAGGTCAGATAAACTCTAATAGACAGACATGTATACCTTGCAACTAGTCCATACACAATATATAGTTGACCTAATGCTCTTTAGTATAGTATCTGAAACACATACATAATCCCGAAACTTAACATCGACTATTGAACCATGATAATGGGGTCAAGATCAGATGAACTATGGGAGAGATCCGTTTGCGCCAAATATGCGTCCATTTGCGACATAACTTTTTTCTCTCAAATGCTACGTTTCCGCCACATGTTTTAAAATTGCATGGTATCATTTGCGCCAGTTAGAAGAAAAATTACTTCCCTACTCCATTTTTCGGACTTGAAACCGGTAGTTTACACGCATTGGCGGATCCAGGGGGGGGGTCCGGTGGTTGGAACCCCCCTTTTTTTGGGCCGATCAATGCATTTGAATGGGGAAATATAGTTGGAGCCCCCCTTTGTCCTGGGTTGGGACCCCCCTTTTTTTAAATGGCTGGATCCGCCCCTGTACACGGCAACTGTTTCTTTTTCTGAAACATATCTTTTTCCTACTGCTGCTGCATGGGAACTTCCCAATTTAGTGTATCTAGTAGCTTCTAACTTCACTATATTATCCAAAAACACAAATATTGAAGGATGAAATGCATAAAACAGTTCATAACAAGTGAAACTGTGAGCTACTGCTCACTGATGATACCCCCGCCGCAAGTGGATAATATTAATAGTGTAAAAATATGCAAGTGTTCGGTAAACAGGAAGTTGTCGAGTGATGAATCTGAAAACGCATCACACGGTATAGCTGACTTATAAAAATCCTGAAACCAAATTTCAGAAATCCTTGTATTGTAGTTCCTGAGAAAAATGTGACGAAAATTTTAAACTGTGAGCTACTGCTCACTGATGATACCCCCGCCGCAAGTGGATAATATTAATAGTGTAAAAATATGCAAGTGTTCGGTAAACAGGAAGTTGTCGAGTGATGAATCTGAAAACGCATCACACGGTATAGCTGACTTATAAAAATCCTGAAACCAAATTTCAGAAATCCTTGTATTGTAGTTCCTGAGAAAAATGTGACGAAAATTTTTAACTTGGTTATCATGTGTAAAATCATACAAGTGTTCGGTAAACAGGAAGTAGTCGAGTGATGAATCTGAAAACGCATCACACGGTATAGCTGACTTATATAAATCCTGAAACCAAATTTCAGAAATCCTTGTATTGTAGTTCCTGAGAAAAATGTGACGAAAATTTTCAACTTGGCTATCATGTGTAAAATCATACAAGTGTTCGGTAAACAGGAAGTTGTCGAGTGATGAATCTGAAAACGCATCACACGGTATAGCT
This sequence comes from Mytilus galloprovincialis, assembly GCF_965363235.1. Classification (NCBI taxonomy): domain Eukaryota; kingdom Metazoa; phylum Mollusca; class Bivalvia; order Mytilida; family Mytilidae; genus Mytilus; species Mytilus galloprovincialis. Next base: position 34,619,716 of record NC_134844.1, on the reverse strand, counting down.
GACTTATATAAATCCTGAAACCAAATTTCAGAAATCCTTGTATTGTAGTTCCTGAGTAAAATGTGACGAAAATTTTCAACTTGGCTATCATGTGTAAAATCAGACAAGTGTTCGGTAAACAGGAAGTTGTCAAGTGATGAATCTGAAAACGCATCACACGGTATGGCTGACATATATAAATGTTGATACCAAATTACAGAAAGGGTGGATGTGTAGTTCCTGAGAAAAATGTGACGAAAGTTTCATGGGACGGACTGACTGACGGACGGACGGACTGATGGACGGACGGACTGACAGACAGAGGTAAAACAGTATACCCCCCCTTTTTTAAAGCGGGGGTATAATAATCCTAATTAATAGTAATAAAGCCCATACGCATGTTTTGAACAAAGCACTGTGTCATGAACATATGCTACTAAAACATAATCAGCAAAAGCTTCTATTTTCTTCTCTTTTGGCACATTTCTATTAAATATACAGCAAAGCAATCAGTTTTATTCTATCTCTGTACGTTGACTGTCTAACGCACTTTAAGCCATTTCTCTTCAGATGCTCATCTTCATGGTGAAATATCTCAAAACATATGATACTTTTTAAGCCAAAAATAAGAATGGTAAAATTTGAGAAAGGAAATGGGGAATGTGTCAAAGCGACAACAACCCAACCATAGAGCAGACAACAGCCGAAGGTCACCAATTAATATTTATGATAAACATGTATACAGGTAAATTGGCGCAAATGACTTCCAAATATTGGCGCATTGATACATTTGGAAAACAAAATTTGGCGCAAATGATACCCCTGAAAAAACAGTAATTGGCGCAAACGGACTGCTGCCTGAACTATGACAGTAGATCATGTGCACCTTACAATTATTACATTCACTGCCGAACAAAGTTAAACTACTGCTTACAGTATTTGAGAATCAAGCGTAAAAAGAAAACTTCACTAAGAAAGTAAAGTCAATGTCAGATCAATCCTGACTGACGGGAAATCATCCAGTAACCAAAAAAAAAGTTCAGTTTCTGATTATGATCGATTATAGTATCCGAGAAATGTACCTAGTCACGATAATACTGATACCCATCGCATTCCGAGAGTTTCGACGATGTCCACAAGAAAAATATGACGTTGATTGTTCACACAACAAATTATATTATCATCGTTTAACTTGTGTGCCAAACTTGTGTTAAACCGCTAAGTATGATAGTGCCATGGAAGTGTATGGAAGGACTGTAAGGTATACATGTCCAACTGGCAGGTGTCATCTGACCTTGACCTCATTTTCATGGTTCAGTGGTTATAGTTAAGTTTTTGTGTTTCGGTCTGTTTTTCTCATACTTCATGCAATAGGTCTACTATATTTGTTGTATGGAATGATTGTAAGGTGTACATGTCTAGCGGGCAGATGTCATCTGACCTTGACCTCATTTTCATGGTTCAGTGGTTATAGTTAAGTTTTTGTGTTTTGGTCTGTTTTTCATACTTTATGCAATAGGTTTACTATATTTGTTGTATGGAATGATTGTAAGGTGTACATGTCTAGCGGGCAGATGTCATCTGACCTTGACCTCATTTTCATGGTTCAGTGGTCAAAGTTAAGTTTTTGAGTTTTGGTCTTTTTATCTAATACTATATGTCATAGGTCAACTATATTTTGTGTATGGAAATATTTTATGATCTATATGTCAGTCGTGCAGGTTTTATTTGACCTTGACCTGGTTTTCAAGGTTCATTGCTCAGTGTTAAGTTTTTGTGTTTTGGTCTATTTTCTTAAACCATAAGCAATAGGTCAACTATATTTGTTGTATGGAAGCATTGCAGTGGCGGATCCAGAGGGGGGGTTCCGGGGGTCCGCACCCCCCCTTTATTTTGGCCGATCAATGCATTTGAATCGGGACATATGTTTGGCACCCCCCCCCCCCCCTGCACCCCCCTTTGCCCTGGGCTAGCACCCCCCCTTTCGAAAATTCCTGCATCCGCCACTGCATTGTTAGCTGTACATGTCTACCTGGCATATGGTTCAACTGACCTTGACCTCATTTTCATTGTTCATGTTAAGTCTATGTGACAGTTGTAATAAAGCTTTAGATTAAGGAGTATCAACATAATATCAATGATTAGTAAAGAAGGCGAGACATTTCTGTGTGTGCACTCTTGTTTAAATATTCCATGTGTAATGGCAGTGTTAACATTCAGAGTTTGAATTTATTAGAATAGTAAATTTAACATTTAAGAGAAAGCTGTACTTGTCACAAAGCTGCCACCAAAAAATAGCGACATTGCTTTAATCTACAATTTTCTATGACAATGATAAATGTTCATTAAGAAGAGCAAATTTTTATCTTTTATTCATCATATTTGATTTTCAACCATATTTGTCAGGGTTCTCCAAGGAAAATATGTGCAAAAGCAGAAACATGTAAATACTTTAATTTTATATAACAGGTAACAGGTTATTTACCGAGCGCTGGATTGGGTACATGCGTTCTAATAGGGTAATTTCATCTCTTAGAACACATTGTTACCACAAGAGACATGGACAAAATTGAAAATCCTTTTCTAAAAGGTGCAACGTACAACAAACGTATTAAAAGTGAATAGGTAACATGGTATTAACAGAGCGCTTGAACTGGTGCATGCGCGCTAATAGGGTCATTTCATCTCTTAGAAAACATTATTACCACCAGAGATATGAACTTAATTGAAAATCCTTTTCTAAAAGGTTCTACGTACAACAAACGTATTATAAGTGAATAGGTAACAGGGTATTAACCGAGCGCTGGAACGGGTACATGCGCGCTAATAGGGTAATTTCATTTTTTAAAACACATTGTTACCATCAAAGACACGGACACAATTGAAAATCCTTTTCTAAAAGGTGCAACGTACAACAAACGAATTATCAGTGAATAGGTAACGAATAGGTAACAGGTTAATTACCGAGCGCTGGAACGGGTACATGGGCGCTAATAGGGTCATTTCATCTCTAAGAACACGTTGTTACACCAAGAGACATGGGCACAATTGAATTTTTTTTTTAAAAGGTGCAACGTACAACAAACGTATTATAAGTGAATAAGTAACAGGGTATTAACCGAGCACTGGAACGGTTGCAATCGCGCTTATAGGGTCATTTCATCTGTAAGAACACATTGTTACCACCAGAGACATGAACACAATTGAAAAACGATTTAATTCAAAGTGCAACCGTATACTCCGCGCATTAAAAACGAAGAAGTAACAGATGTGCATATAGAGAAAAAGTATGTGCATATAAAGTAAACTATGTGCATATAGAGAACAAGTATGTGCGTATAGAGAAAAAGTATGTGCATATATAGTAAAACTATGTGCATATATAGAAAAACTATGTGCATATAAAGTAAACTATGTGCATATAAAGTAAACTATGTGCATATAGAGAAAAAGTATGTGCATATATAGAAAAACTATGTGCATATATTGAAAAGTATAAGCGTATCTAAAAACAAGTACACATAAGGCAGCTACGGCGTTCCATATACAGTAGTTGTCGTTTGTTTATGTAGTTCAGACGTGTTTCTCGTTTTATATATAGATAAGACCGTTGGTTTTCCCGTTTGAATGGTTTTACATTACTAATTTTTAGGGCCCTTTATAGCTTGCTGTTCGGTGTGAGCCAAGGCTCCGTGTTTAAGGTCGTATCCTGACCTATTATGGTTTACTTTTATAAATTGTTATTTGGATGAAGAGTTGTCTCATTGGCACTCATACCACATCTTCCTATATCTATATATCTTTGTTCTATTACCATTGTTGGTTCAAAAGTTTATAAAATGAAAGCTTATTATATAGTGAGATATAAACGATAAGATATAATAAATATATACGTATAAGCAATTATTACACATACCGTTCGAGGGGTACTACATAATATACTGGTCCTTGTTCGGGTACATGGTTGCTACAACTTGAGTTTAAATATATATTCTAATGCATTTTGGTGTCCTGAAAATTTTCATGACGTTCATACCTTTCCGTGTATACAAGGTAAAAATACGTGTATTCAAATTAATTTTGGAAACTGGTAAACCCGAAACAAAGACTTTGTACAGATTTAAATGCAATGTTTACAGTAAATGATTAGAATAGTATTTTACTTTCATTTTCGTTTTTGAAAAGTGCAATTTGTCTCTGTTGAGTTGGAATACACATTCATAAAACAAAAAACAAAAAAAACAATATTAAAACTGAAAAGGCAGATGTCTCAACTGTTCATCAATTTAGGCTAGAACATCAAACCTTGTTACTTAATAGTTATGTATCAGAAAACAAAAAGCGTTCACAATGACTCCCCAAAATTACGCAATCATAAATGTTTAAATATAATAATTATTCAAATGTCATTTTTAATTCTATTTGTAAAGACTTTTTAAGTCATTATTATTCAATAACATGGGGACTGGAAATAAAACCATTTTGCAATGAAATTGCAAGGATTTATAAATAACTATAAAAAATGTAGGTATTTCAAAGTTAGCTCTAATTATACTTCAAAATAGTTGGCCCAAATCAACTGAATACATTTATGATCATTGTCAGAAGGCTCTTACGGAGCGATTTGTTTCTCAAGTTGGGGGTCTCAACGTATACAGGTGATAATTTCGTCTCGGCAGTAACTAACTGTTACTCTGAGTGCTTACCCCCTCCTCATCGTATGGAGTTTACATATCTAAAATACATTGGTATAATGATTACACTCATACATTTTTACCCAATAGTGAATTCATTAGCATGGCTTATAAATTTAAAAGTCTACTCCAACAGAGTTATCAGAGAAGAATGATAAAATAGCCAATTTTTACGGTCACCACCACGAATTGGTTAATGAATACGATATATGTCTCAGCAGGGACAATCTATACTAACTAGTATAAAAAGTCCCTGGTCTCAGTCTTAACAAATCTTCAGATGACTTCGAAGTCGACTTATCAGTAATTTTACAGATTGTGTTCCATTTCGTGTAATCTGCTTAAACAAGTCTTAGAGTATACACTGAAATGTCTCGACATTAACTGAATTGTTTGAATGTGTTTCATAAAAGGAAGTTAAAATAATATTGAACTATTTACCAATGAACCATGTATAGAGATCAAATGTTTGCGACTCTTGTCAAACATGTCTGAATTTAGTGATTGCCCTTGTACCTTGGATAGAAAAAAATATGTGCAATGCGGGGGACATTGGGACTTGTACTTTTATTATGGTCCCTGCGCAGGGTACAATAAGGAGCTGCACCATGAGCCAATGAAACACACGAAGCCCTTTATCTTAAATATCTTCATGCTGTTAACGATTTTATATCATTACACAGATGCCCCATACGCACTATCATTTTCTATGTTCAGTGGTCCGTAAAATTGGGGTAAATTCTCTGAATTGCATTTTACAAAGTTTCAAGTCGATTGGACTTCAACATCATCAAAACTTTTAACCTGCAGCAGGACAGACGAACGCATAGACCTTAGGTGGGGCATAACAAATGGAAACTTACTAATTCTTTTTTAAAGAAGAATCAAAGAAGAGTGCACACGCTGAAATGACCTTCTTTGCCAACTATTGATATTATGTAAATAGAATTTTATAGGCTTTACTACAACTATCACATAAACTTAACATGATCAAGGTCAAGGTCAGATACACCAATTTGAAATACATCTGCACTTTAAAATAATTCCTTATACCAAATATGCTTGAAATATAGTAGACCTTTTGCACATTTTAGACACAAACTTAACCAGGAAAACTTAACATTGATCAATTAACCAAAACAAAAATGAACCTTACCAAACAGACATATAAAAAAAAGATGTATGATTGCCAATGAGAGCTCAGACCAAAATGACACAGAAATTAACAATTATAGGTCACCGTACGGCCTTCAACAATGAGCAAAACCTATACCGCATAGTCAGCTATAAAAGGCCCCGAAATGACAATGTACATCTTTCAATCATTACATGCTTTAAATATAGTTGCCCATTTGCATAAATAGTATCGAAGAAACAAACTTAACCAGGAAAACTCGAGATTGACCAATAAACAATGAAAATGAGGCCAGTCAGATAATAATTGCCAGAAAGACCTATACACCTTACACCGAATATAGCTGACATATATATTGCTTAAAGTAGACTAAAATAAAATGCTAAACTGGGTTCAGCCTGATAGACCACAGATGTTGAACCATGAATAAGGGCAAGTTTTGACACAATATTCAAGCTCAATACGGTCTGAATTTCGATCGTGATTAAATTCAGACATGGTCACCTTACAATCCTTCGACACACCAAATAAAGTAGTATTGCTATTAGTATCCAAGATGTGGACTTTACCACCAAAACTCAACCTTATTCACTGATCGACGAACTGCGGTCAAAGTAAGTGAAAACTGTTTGATCGGCACAAGTACCTGGCAAGGTAAGCAGATACAAAATATAGTTATCCTATTACTCATAATAAGAGAGAAATTAACATTACATAAAAATGTTTCTTCCTTGTAGTAACTGTACCATGAAAATGAGGTCAAGGACAATGGACATTTAACTGACAGAAACTTCGTAACATAAGGCATCTACAAAGTATGAAGCATGCAGGTCTTCCACTTTCTAAAATAGAAAGCTTTTAAGAAGCCAATGCCACAGCAGTATCACTACCCTTGTTTTAAGCTTTATGCTACTCAAGTCACAGGCTTGACAATAAAATCCGACAACTTATTTATGGAAATCAAAGTGAGCAGGAGCCAAAGTGTCATGAAAATGGGTGAAAGTGTTTTTAAGTTGTCTGAAGTGATGACAACAGTATACCATAATCTGTCCTGTCCCATTATTGTGTATAAAAACTCATTTCTTTTAATAGTATTATTAATAACCAGCATTCTTGAAATAGCAAAATAATAACCATTTTTCTACAATCATAATAATGTGTCATTTAGTTGCTGGTGGAAAGCTGAATGTCTCGCCTTCTTTACATACTATTGATATTATATAAATATCACAAACCCTTCACCGTCCCTTATGTTGTGGCTACGATCCCCTTCCCTTTCATGAAAGTGACCTACCGAATTAGACTATTTACCAGGTTTGTTATGACATAAGCAACACGACGGGTGCCACATGTGGAGCAGGATCTGCTTACCCTTTATTTTATTTATGAATTTGACCATACCTCTGGTATCTTTCGTCTCCTTGGCAATCATTCCCCATTGTCTTATCTATATATTTTTGTAGGTATACTGTTTGATTGGGATTTTTGATATCAAAGCATTTTCAACTGGAGTAACAGTTGTTTGGGAGGACACTTTGCATTTTTCAGGTCTCTCTCCCAAGCTAATGGAAAGATTTAAAAGATTTCTGCTTAATAACTTAAAGTTGATGCAGATACATGTTGTGGATTCTAATCATACCTAATGTTCATGTGAGGAATGTGTAAAGTGATATTAGACCTTTAGAAAGAGATCTATCTGGGTGAGAACTTCTGTAATGACAAGTGTAAATACAAAACTAATTAATAATTACATACCCAGAAAATTTCCAAAATTTACCACAAGACAAAGTGTCTGAACTCAAGTAACAATCAAGGTCAAGCAATTAAGGAACTTAAAACCAAAGCAACCAGAGTTTTTTCCATGTCATCTTTAAATCATTTGTGATTTGTTATGGTTTCCAAATCAATTCCAGTCTACAGAATGAATTTAGGCTGATATACAGCTGTATTAACAAGACAATATGAAAATAGACACTGAACCCAATGAAGTCTGTAGTTATTTTTATTGACACTTATGCCACTAGGACGCATGTTCCACCAACAGAGTTTATTTTCTTTTCTGCCTCTCGACTGAAGAATCTGGCTTTGACTATCATTGGCTGTTTTGGTAAATGTCCTTTTCCAAGAACTTTGTAGTATCCCTGTAAAAACAAAATGTTTATGATTATCTTAATTTTGCTGACATCTGTTCCTTAAAGACAACTGTCTACAACCATTTTTGATAATCCTATTGTAATTTAATTTGGCCTTTGTAAAAGTGAATTTGACTGTCATAAATACCAGTTTGAATAGCGCTGCTACGCAAAGCTAGGTAATCTCAATTTGCAAGGTAAAGCGTAGCAAGTTAAAGCTTAAAATACAATAAAGTTATGCCCTTATTTAATACTTGATAACCTAACAATGGTAGAAACTATTTTGATTGTAATATAACCAACATTATCATATACTTAGACTAAATAACATATGATTTTAACTGTATGATAATAGCATTAAATTAACGTAAATTCCATATTTTTCGAATTGGTGCTTAGCAGGCCGATATGAAAAGTTTATCACATGCTTCGATTGTTATCACATGCCTTTCCGTAACGTTATCGCATGGCATTCCGGTGATACTTGGCATATTCCGGAAAATACACCTCAATACTACGTTTTCAGTGAAAAACATTACAAAGTAGTGTGTACAAAACAATTATTTTGATAATTAAAAGTATATTGTGTAAAAAAAAAAAAAAAAATAAAATACAAAATAAAAAACAAATTATTAAATAAATGCATTTTTTAAAAGTTTCAATCATAATTTAGAAAGTTACTTTGAAAAAGTTGACTTTTCCAAACAGTGTTCATTATGAATATTGGTAAATTTTATTTTTTTGTCGATTCGTCCATAACAAAATGTTTTTCTTCTCTGTTGAGGCATATGATAGAAAAATTTCATGTCGAATGTACTAAATTTGGGGTTTCGACGTCCGTGAACTTTTTACTCTTTGAACTTCTTTTTGGGAACCCCGAAATAGGATCATTATTTGAATCTTATTTTTCTACATTGTTGAAGCATATGATAAAAAGATCATAACATGTCATTTTTCCGGCTCTTGGGCTGACAATACATGCGATATGAAAAATGCCATGTAATAATCTGATATTATCGCTATTTTGTGCATGTTTCCTTTGATCTTTTTTTGTGATATTTTTATATAATGCTACAAGCTTGAGATGGGAAATTATCGCTAGAAACTAAGGAGCCACGTGGAGTTGCTAATGAAATTGACAATGTCGTCATAGGTAAAACAGCAATAAACAGACTCTCAACTCGATTGCCTTTCTCGCTTTCGCCGTGACAGACTCAAGTGAGAAAAGCAATCTCGTTGAGATAACCAATGATAATCTATAATTCTCTATTGTACAATAACGATTGTAACAGAATCATTGTGAGAATCTTGAGAATTATTTTAACTTGATCTTTTATATTTAGATTCTTATTCTGCACAAAGACAACACTTGACAGCAGTAAATACTGGTACAGTGTCTACTTTTCTTGCATCTTCATACTTACAGCTCTGACTACATCAATGACTGGTGCCTTGTCTTTTTTGTCTTTATACACTTGTCTGGTTTGATCTGATACTAAACTCCATAATCTTTCTATGTTAACAGCAGGACAGTGGAACTTATTTAAGGTCTTGTGGTAGTATCTCATACCTACTTTACCGAAGTAACCAGGATGGCTGTCAAATAATATTGAAAATATATCATATATCATAATTGGTTAAATTATACACTTTAAATTAGCTTTTATATGTTAACATAATATTAATGTTGCTGTAACTCTACTCCTAAACATCTTATGAATTTTCCAAAAACATGATGTAAAAATGATTGCTAATGCAAACGGTTAAAATTGGCACTGTAGATTTTAAAAAATTTTACAAAAAAAAAAACAAGACAAGATTGAATAACGCACACTGGCTCTTTCAAAACATGTTCATTATGTTAAGAATTTGACCTTTGCCACTAAAAAATCTAAATAGTTGTCGGACCAAATGAATATTTGTCTGCCATTTTAAGTCCGACAAAGTTTCGGACACTCTGACCTAATAATCATTGACCAATACTTACTATTTATCAAAGTTGATTCTATGATGATGCTGACCACCAGCATTACCACGACCACCAGGATGCTTCCTGTGTTTGCCTTAAAAGAAAATAAATCTTTACACACTATTCTATGTGTTTACCAACCATTCCAATGCGTCAGAGACGCAATTCATGTAACATGTAGCCTAAACTTGATTTTTCTCTACAAAGTACATTTCATATGAATATATTACAGGGCCAAAATGATTAGTTTCTTAAATCTCCTTTAATTTGGCACTTCAATTTTGGCTTTGCAGTGCATTCATTAAGACCCGGTACCCGGTACTTTTACCCGCCTACGGAAGCGTCTGGTACCGGCAGAAAAAATAAAAATACAAAAAAAAATAATGTGTAAAATTCTTTTGAAGATCGTTCAAATCTAATTTATTTTTTTCCTCAAGTGATAATCTCCGTGTACGTCGTTCATATGTATGTTTATAGGTGTCTTCGTCGAGGTCCGCGTTAAAGTATAGATCTATCTGCCAATTTAGGCACACCTCCAAAGTAGGAGAAGTGATAATCATAAACCATGTGTCTGTATCTGTATCGTAAGAGCGCTTTAAACATTCTATGGAATTCAGAAAATCGTTAATTGTATCAAATCAGTTCGTTTCCCATTGGACGTTGTCACTGATCTCCGTTTTCTCGATATGTGTTCTATGTTGTGAATTTTTAGTGCAAGACTTAGTGAAACAACCTGAAGTAACATAACTGTTACGTTTACAAAATATAATATCTGACGAGATTTAAGACTTTTAAAATTTAAAAAAAAAAAGGACAGCTCTGAAGAAGTGAAAAAAAAAACAACATTTTTACTAACACAATCACCCCTTTATATAAGTTAAGTGAAAGTTAATACATGTTTTTTTATCTGACAAGAACAATCATCACAACACTTAGCGTATATCAAAAACGTTTGTTTGGTGTTTTGCATGAGAGCATGTTAATTTAATAATATATACTACAATGTCTGTAACTTATGAAATTTCTTATACAATATTGAACAAATGCAAAACATTTATTAAAAGTAAAAAAAAACAAACAAAACATTTAAACAACATTTCACATGAAACCCCTGCATTATAGCATGTATAGGTCATACATATTTTATAACTGATTACAAAATAATTATAAGCAATGTATTTTCAGATTAAAGTTCAATTCTTCTTGAATAATTGATAGGTCTTTCCTTCCATTTTGTTTTAATTATACTGTCATTAATAAACATATCATATATATTGATTGATTATTTTATTGATTAGTTGGTTGGTTGGTTGGTTAGTTGGTTGATTGGTTTATTAATTAAACACTTGATCAAGGGTCTCTTGATACAAAAAAAAAAAAGAGACCTTTGATTCCGTATTAAACACATGAAACGGAAACATGCATTAATTAATGGAATGGATTGATTGATTAATTGGTTTGTTGGTTGGTTAAACACGTTGGTTGGTTAAACTCATTGACTAAACATGTTGGTTGGTTAAACAAGTTGGTTGGTAAAACACGTTGGATAAGCTCAATTAAAACAAGCAAAAAAAAATTCCTTGGATCCCGTATGAAACACATGAAACGGAAACATGCATTGATTGATTGATTGGTTGGTTAAACACGTTGACTAAACATGTTGGTTGGTTGGTTAAACACGTTGGTTGGTAAAACAAGTTGGATAGGCGCAATTAAAACAAGCGAAAAAAAAATCCTTGGATCCCGTATGAAACACATGAAACGGAAACATGCATTGATTGATTGATTGATTGATTGATTGATTGGTTGGTTGGTTGGTTAAACACGTTGGTTGGTTAAACACGTTGGTCGGTAAAATACGTTGGATAGGCTCAATTAAAACAAGCAAAAAAAAATCCTTGGATCCCGTATGAAACACAGGAAACGGACACATGCATTGATTGATTGATTGATTGGTTGGTTGGTTAAACATGTTGGTTTAACATGTTGGTTAAACACGTTGGTTGGTTAAACACGTTTAATAGGCTCAATTAAAACAAGCGAAAAAAAAATCCTTGGATCCCGTATGAAACACATGAAACGGAAACATCCATTGATTGATTGATTGATTGATTGATTGATTGGTTTGTTAAACACTTTGGTTAGACATGTTGGTAAGTTAAACACGTTGGTTGGTTAAACACGTTGGTTGGTTAAACACGTTTAATAGGCTCAATTAAAACAAGTGGAAAAAAAACCTTGGATCCAGTATGAAACACATGAAACGGAAACATGCATTGATTGATTGATTGATTGGTTAAACACGTTGGTTAAACATGTTGGTTAAACACGTTGGTTGGTTAAACGCGTTTAATAGGCTCAATTAAAACAAGCGAAAAAACACCTTGGATCGCGTATGAAACACATGAAACGGAAACATGCATTGATTGGTTGGTTGGTTAAACACATTGGTTAAACATGTTGGTTAAACACGTTGGTTAAAGATGTTGGTTAAACACGTTGGTTTGTTAAACACGTTGGATAGGCTCAATTCAAACAGGCGAAAAAAAAAGAGACCTTGGATCCCGTATTAAACACACGAAACGGAAACATTGATTGATTGATTGATTAATTGGTTAATTGGTTGGTTGGTTAAACACGTTGGTTGGTTAAACATGTGGGTTGATTAAACACGTCGGTTGGTAAAACACTTTTGATAGACTCAATTAAAACAAGCGAGAAAAAAACACCTTGGATCCCGTATGAAACGGAAACATGCATTGATTGATTGATTAATTGATTGATTGGTTGGTTGGTTGGTTGGTTGGTTGGTTTCTTAAACACGTTGGTTAAACATGTTGGTTTAACATATTGGTTAAACACGTTGGACACGTTTAATAGGCTCAATTAAAACAAGCGAAAAAAAACCTTGGATCCCGTATGAAACACATGAAACGGACACATGCATTGATTGATTGATTGGTTGGTTAAACACGTTGGTTGGTTGAACATGTTGGTTGGTTAAACACGTTGGGGTTAAACATGTTGGTTAAACACGGATGGTTAAACAAGCGAGAGAAAAAAAGAAATTGGATCCTGTATGAAACACATGAAACGGAAACATCCATTGATTGATTGATTGATTGGTTGGTTTAAACATGTTGGTTAAACACGTTGGATAGGCTCAATTAAAACAAGCGAAAAAAAACCATCTTGGATCCCGTATTAAACACATGAAACGGAAACATGCACTAATTGATTGATTGATTGGTTGGTTGGTTGGTTAAACACGTTCGTTAAACATGTTGGTTAAACACGTTGGTTAAACATGTTAGTTAAACACGTTGGATGGTTAAACAAGCGAGAGAAAAAAAGAAATTGGATCCCGTATTAAACACATGAAACGGAAACTTGCTATGATTGATTGATTGATTGATTGATTGAATGATTGATTGATTGGTTGGTTGGAATTCAAACACACATAAAACTGTTTAAATAGTGCAAAAAACACATAATTTGATGACCTTGACCTTTGACCTTGTGACCTTCGTCAAGGTCATTGCTCCACAAGGTCATTGCAAAAGACTGTATGGGTCAAGGACCTTTTGTTTAAGAGTTTTGCCTAAAAATGGCTTTTTAAAAACAATCGATGGGAGTTATGTCCCTTACATGATGGTAAAATCAATATAGTCATAATGTAAAAAAGTTGCCCCTTCAAGTACCAATCATTTTTCACTGCTTAAATTTTCTGTATCTATAACCGTTCAATAGTTAAAGGGAAATGAAAAACTTTTGAAAATCTAAAATATGACCTTGACCTTTGACCTTGACTTATATTTTCAAGTTTTGGTCCAATGAACTCAAATCTGAAGACCCGCAGTCTTTACGACTTACGGTTCATGAGATTTATATGCATATCGAAAATTTAAATATTCAAGGGGAAATTACTCCTATAATAGGTCACTGGATCGCTTCGGTTAAAGTTATTTGAAGTTGTAACTTTTGGCAAGGAACATTTTAAAAAAAACCATTTGCCGCTAAGTCTTATAGTTTATGAGGAGTAGTGATAACAGTGTTTTTTTGTAATTGGGGAGATAACTCCTATAAGGTAAATAGTAAATCTTGGTTCTTCTAATACAAGATAGATATTATACCCCTGATACATGGTACCAAAGATCATTTGGATATGTTGCATACTTTTCTTGATTTTGAACTTTGAAAACGGACGAGGAAAAAGAATAATAATAAACAAACGAAATACAGTAAGGTCTTTCCATTTAAGAAAGGAAAGACCTTAATAATTACTCTAGAAAAAAAACAATTCAATGTTAACTTACCCAAAATTGAAGCAAATATTACAGACTTTACCCTATTTTTTAAAGTAAAAAATTAAGGCTGAAATCCATAAAATCCAGGAGCTTTGGGGGGGGGGGGGGGGGGGGGGGCTTTGCCCCCTGGCCCCCCTACCAGGGCTAGCCCTGGACCTACTGGGGGCCTTAAGCGGCCCCCAGACCCCTCGCCGTTTGGGTTTGGTTCCCCCTATAATCTCAATGGTACCTCCAGTCTAAAAAAATAAAGAAACCCCTGGCTTTGGAAGCGCAAGTTTTCTCTGTGCAATGCAAGATTTGGCAATTAATTACAGTTTCTATGCTTTCTGTATTTCCCCAGTTTTATTGTTCAACACTGGTTTGGGTATTCTATAGCAGAGATGCAAACAGTTTTTTCCCCCTGTCAGACATTGGGGCCTACAGGTACACCTTCTGCAGAAAGGAAAAAAAATGCCCATCAAAAACCAAGAAAGATTTTATCTTTCTTAAACACAAAATGCATTTAACTTTTATATATCTAGTGGATGCTAGGCATTAAAACTTTCCAAACAGCACAGGGAAATCTGTACTCAAGAGTAGTTTTTGAGGTGAAAATATGGCCATATTTGTCCATTTGTTATAATGAACCTTAAAATGGGAAGGTTCCGTTTCATCGAACTACATGTAGTTTCATTCTTTTTTATGTGCATTCCATCAAGAAGGACACTAGGTCAATTGTGTAAATACTATGTCAAGTTATATAAATTTGTTCAGCCTGTTTCAAACCATCAATCAGGACAATATCGGTACATACACTGTAATCAACATTAATCAAAGAGCTGAAAAGCTCTGAGGGAAAAGACGGCCATTGTTTCAATTTTTAGGGGGTATCTTTTGATAGTCTACATACAAAGAATGAGCAAAAGAACAGCTAGAACATATAGAAAGGCTAACAATAATGAAAATAATTGTTGTTTATTTTTATTTCATTTCCTTAGTCAAGAATTCATCATAGAGACAATTTGGACCAATGAGATCTGCACCTTCTAAATCAAAACATTTGATTAAAGTTGGGAGTTAATTATCTAAAATTCAATTGAATTTAACAACTACTACAATATATCTTAGAATTTTAATTATGTACAACTGAACGGCAGGCTAAGACCATTCTCATTTTTTGTGACAGTATTCTCAAGAAAGTGAGGACTGAAAAATATATTCAGTTTTAATTTTTCATTGATAAAGTTCCTAGTTACAACTCTCATCATAGGGATACATGTACTTATAAAATCAAATATGATTGATATAAGCTGTGTGAAGTTTGTTTCCAGATCCCACATTTTGATATATCTGTAAAATTCATGAATAAATAGCTTTAAACTACAAAAAGCAATATTTAAAAAAAAAAAAAAAAAAATGAAAAAAAAAATGACCACTACAATAATTATGTTGGTACGCAAAATTATTTTTTAATTGATGACTACTTATCATATATATATACTTAATGTGACATTTTTAGTGTTCAGATACATTAACTTTCATTTTAGTGGGTAATTACTCATCAATTGAGGCGCTCCTTAATTGGAGAAAGATTCTAAAAACATAACTTTACAGAAAGAATGAAAACTGCAGTTGCTCTCCCCAATCTCAATAGGTATAAACTACAAAAAGCAACATTTAATTTTTTTTAATTTTTTTTAACCATTTCAATAATTATGTTGTTACACAATTTTTTTTTATACAGAAGACTACTTATCATATACTAAATGTCACATTTTAAGTGTTCAGAAACATTTCCTTTGATTTTAGTGTATAATTACTCATCAGTAGAGGTGCTCCTGAATTGGAGGAAGATTCTAAACAGAATTTTACAGAAACAATGAAAACTGTCGTTTCTCTCCCCAATCTCATGTATCCCATTGACATTGTTTACCGCGAAAGTTGACCTACAAATTATCTGATTATAGCCTCAGATTATTAAAAGCATTGCATGTTGGTGTGTGAATGATCTACACTACAGCAAACATCATTAGGTTTACATTTAACAAATACGGATTTTAAATTAGTATACAAATACTGTGAATGATTTTTATAATGTATACAGGATATCCCTGTGTGGCATTCCAACAATGACGTCACTAGGTTAGATATATGTAGAATATTTCGTAATACTGATTTTTCCGGACTGTAAAAGAAACGTATATAGTGTAAGGGAAAGCTCACTATACGATAATTTCACGAGAAACAGAAGGGAAATGTGTAAAAAATGTATTTAAAGTCAATCTGTTCTCCTTGTCATCAATTTCAGTATGACATTTTGAGGGGGTTTCCAAACTATCAAAACAAAATGATTGACGTGAGGGAATGATACTCTGGCCAACCCCATTAGGGAATTGACAGCTTGAAGCCGTCTTTCCCCAAAAACAATATGGTGATCTCAAATTGACTTTTTAAGGGATGTAATTTGTAATTGTTGTCCATTAGATAAAGATATAAACTTCAAAGAGAAGAAAATCAGTCTAAGCATCATTCTACAATTTAAACTTTAAACAAATAAACATACCAATACGACCATGTCCATGACTGACATGACCTCTCAGCTTCCTGGTCTTCTTATTTTTTGTTGTCTGAAAAAGAATGGTAATTATAAAAGATATAATTATAAATGAATAAGCCCTCCACAAATTTTCTAAATTATCGTGTATGAGGTTAGTAATGCCCTTTAACGTCGGGCATCAAATTGGTTAAAATTTTATCGTGATTCATCAGGTCTCGTAAATATTGTTAATTATTTTTATCTTTTTTTTTAGCACGATTCATTAAAATTAACTTTTATTTGTCATGTAAAAGAAAGTGTTCATTTCATCCTCATGCACAAAAAATTCTTTTGTATAGACTCTCCTTATCTGTTCTATGTAGATATTTGATCTTTTAACCTTATGATTTGTTTAATAAATAACTTATATATTATTTTCAGGTCACATTTTGATGACAAAATAAATTTTTCGGGTGTTCGGTGGTGAAAAGACTTATCGTGTGTTAACTGGCTTGTGATAGTGAAACAGTAGTACATGTACAAATTTATAGACCACTTGGCCATCCAGGCCCCAGGGACTATCATGGCCATGTTGAATGAAGGCATCTTTATATATAATCTAATCTATCTAATAATAAAGTATACAACAGTTTCAGTTAAGCCTGCTTCATATCTAGACTTGTATTTAGAAATTGACAATGACGGTTGGTATATATATTCTGTACAATAAATACTGAAATTTCAGCTTGGGAAATAATTATAAACGTCGCCTCTAAATATATGAGTAACCATGTATTAGTTATTGTAGTATCGCCAATTAATATATATTCCACTTCATTGACCCACTAGTTAACCTAAACTGAACACCAAATAGATTGTTTCAAAAAACACATTTAATTTTCCCTTTAACATGTATAATAGGATAAAAAATGTAACAGGAAACAGCATACACTTTTGATTGTGTTATAAAAATATTTTTACGCATAAAATTATGAAGGGGAAGGCAAGATGACTTCCGATTAGAAAAAGACAGAATAGAAAATAGCCCACCATGTTGACAATATTTTACGGAAAGACCGGAAGCGGAAACGAGATAAGAAATATGGCTCTTGACGGTATAGGAAGTGAATAGTAAATGTAAAGCATAAACATGTAAAAATCCACATAATAAGATAGTTTCTTGTGCTTCTGTTTAAATAAGAATATAGGTATGCGATACATTGACATGCTAAACAAAGAGTTTTGTCAGCATTTTTTACAAAATGAGCAAATGGGCATCTTCTTCTAGTCCGGAATTCAGTTGTTAGTTTTACCAGTTTACTAAATATTGTTTGTGACTAACAATGACTGTGAATGTAACATTTCTGTGGTGGCATATTGCAGAAAATAGTAACTGAGGAAGATTCTATCCCAACATTCCCAATCAGCATGCATATCATTAGAGAATTAATTAATAAACAAAATGATGTATATACATTGTCTTATTTCCTATGTTTCCAAGCTATATATACATATATATGACGTAAATTAATATAGATAAATAAGTAATTGCATATTTATACATAACTGACAGTACTTTACTTTTACCATATATATATATAAGAGAGTGGTAAATTTATGGGGGTATCTTCATGACGAATAACAGTAATAATTCTTGCCAAATGACGTTAACAGTAATTTTTGCTGCATGACAATAAAATGTACACTTTCTTTCAGACGATAAAAAAAATCGGCTGATTTTGACGAATCATGTTAATTTTTTCCTATAAACATGATAAAGGACGTAACGATAATGATTTGAAACCTGTGACGAATCATGATAATAAATATGGAAATTTTGATAAATAAGGGAATGGTCATTATTTATCAGCTGAGGGGGTCGGTGTAAATTTTTGATATAAAATTTTATGTTGGGAACCCCCCATTATTTTATAAAACCACATAATGACCCCCCCCCCTAAGAACATAATTTCAAAAGTGTGACCCCCCCCCAAAAAAAAAAAGAATTCCCAGTTGTGTTGAGGAGATGATGACCAGCTACATAGTAACCGGCTTTGAGAAGCTCTGAGTATAACAAACAGCTTTTCTTCTTGTTTTTTTTTCAAAAAGGAATATCTGACACGTGCATGTAGAAAAATAGAAAAAAATATACAGAAAATTGAATGTTCCAATTTATCAATTTATTTTACTGCAACCTATAATTCTACAAATTTTATCAGTATACTGGTAGATAAACTTTCAATACTGACTGTTATTTTAATCCCAATCACAGGCCCTTGTATCTTATATTTTTTAACCTTTGAACATTAAAATATCTAGTTATGAATGGGGGGATGTTCAGGATTCCAATGTACAAATGATTTAGGAAGTGCAAATAAAATAACGTCGATTAAATGGTTCTTGTCCTTTCTTGATTAAATGTGTAAATGATTTATTTGAGATAAAGAAATATACAACCAAGCCAAGAACCTCTGGCCTTTCTTTGTTTTGTACAGATGTATGTTTTAAGATTTTAGTGTGTTATCAATTTTCTCTGAACAAGTTCACATTTTTTTTAGGGCTCCAGCTGAATATATTTGTTCTTTTTCCAAATCATATAGTGTATTGTTTAGTGTGTGTGAATAACATTGTGCCCATCAAGTATTTTTTCTTTATTAAGGTCTGAAATCTGGATAGGAAAGAATATCGGAGAATGGATAAAATTTACAGAAAAATGGATCAAAATTTTTTTAAAAAAAAGAACAGAGAACACTGGGGTTCAAATATGAATAAAAGGAGAAAAGGGCAAAAAATACTAACGAATAGAAAAATATTACCTTAAAAATTAAAGAATACAGAAGGGATATACCTATAATATCGAGATCATTTTTTATTCTTATTCGATATCTTTGTAATAATTTCATAAAATAGGTATACCAATTACCATGTGACGGACATATAACTAACATGCATCCTTGCTTTCATCAAAATAATTATATATACACACCCATTTCATCTCAAGAATCACATCAAAATGATTTAAACACTATCATGACTATAGAAAGTTAATTATGCATGTCCAGAAACCTTTCCAGCTCATTGTTTCTTGTGGTCAAAACTAGGGAGGTACGTTTCATAGAGTTGTTAATTTATTGATTGTAAATTTACACAACTGTGATAAGGAGTGATCAGATTCACTGCCATTGAGAAATTAGGCATATCCTGCTGCATGGTGCTTTACAGTTTACACTATCAAAGATTTAATAAACAGACATTATTTCACAGATCGCACACTCACTTCAATTTTGCCAACAATTTATATACAAGTCAGACATAAAAACCTTTATTGTGTGACCCCCCCTAGTTAAAATAATTTTTTATGGTAACCCCCCCAGTGGTATGATATTTTTGGCAATGACCCCCCCTAAAATGCACCGACCCCCTCAGCTGATAAATAATGACTGTTCCCTAAGGTAAACCAATTTGCCGCTAACGGTAGCTAAAAATGACCATTTGACGCCTGACTGTAAAGGGCATTACTAGCCTCATAAAAAACAAGGAAGATGTGGTATCAGTCAGGGGACTTACTGAAATAAGTGATTTTTAAATCACTTATTTGAGTAGCAAATTCGAGGTTTTGTCACAAATTGGAATTTTGTAGTTTTTTCAAAATTTTAAACACATAGGTTTAAATAATTTCTTTTAATTAGTAAAATTTAAAAAAAAATAAACTTTTTGCTTCTTTTAAGTAGCAAGGTTTATGACTTTGATGCTATCATTTAGCTGAAAATTCTATTTTAGTTGAAAAAATGCTATAATAATGGCTTTACATAATGAACTGATACTTTTTTAAAAGATTTTTCCCAGCAGTGGGGGTATTTTTCCTGTGAAGTTCAAGGTTTCATCTTTCAGATTGTGTAATAAAATTCTACTGTTCGCGATAAAAATTTCACTGTTCGGGGGTGTTGAAATTAGTGGGGGTTATTAAAAGAATGATACTTAAAGAAGTGATTTTTTTAAGGAAATTGAGGTATGATACTTAAACAAGTGATTTTTATGTCATTGTCCTAGATTCAGTACAAGGTCTTCACCTGACATGACCTGGTCATCCTAGACAACACAGATGTTGGTTCTGATAAGTTTAGAAACAAAATTAGTCCCTGGGTCATTAGTATTCTATATTTAAAGATAAAATAAAATTAAATCACTTCTTATAGTGATTAATTTGTACTACTCAAATAGGTGATTATTAAAGAAAGACAACTCTAACTTCCAACCTTTATGGAAATAATGTTACTTGAATCAGTGATTTAGAAAATCCTTATTTAAGTAAGTCCCCTGACTAGGTATGGTGCAAATGAGACAACTCTCCACAAGAGAACAAAATGACACAAAAATTAGCAACTATAGGTCACTGTACAACCTTCAACAATGAGAAATGCCCATACCACATTGTCAGCTATTCAGGGTTCTCACTAAGGTGAGTCCATGAGTCCTGGACTCATCAAAATCTGTCTGGACTCACCATTTTCAAAACTGATGAGTCCACAGATGCATCAAGATTGAAATATTGTATATAAACTGAACACAGATAAACACAAATATCATCATTTTATAGCAAAAGTTTAAAAGTGATTATTAATTTAATGTCATTTCATTGCTCTATTAGGATATGGAGACTATAATGTTACATTATATTGCAATAAATTATTTTCTTCTAGCTGTTGGACTCATCATGGCCAAAAATGACGAGTCCCTGGACTCACCTTCAAAAATCCTTAGCGAGAACCCTGAGCTATATAAGGCCATATATATGTATTGAAATTCACTACCTAATGCAGAAAACTATTAAAGGAATGTCTTTTTTTTTCCAGATGCAAGATTTAAAGATTTGTTAAGGAAAATGAAAAAGAAAAGAGAAATTATGCAAAAATATTCAATATGGGATTTTTTTCTAAAAGCAAACATTATCAAATATGTCTGAATATGTGAACCCCAAAACAAGTGTACGTCAATTGAATGCTGGTCAGATGGAAAACATCCGTAAAAGATTTGAAAATACTGGAGAAGGTACGAACCCAAAACCTCCAATTAGTCCAAAGAAAATTCCTAGACCAGTATCAGATGCTGTGTCAAATTCTAGCAATGTAAGCCCTAAAAGGACCTTCCCAAAACCTCCATTGACATCACAAAATGGGAGTAATAATGACAAAGGAGAATTGATATCAATGCGTGAACAAATTTTACATAAACGTAGACCAAGTAGTGAATCTCCAGCAATTAGTAAATTAGTTCAGAATTTTAGTGAGGGTAATACACAGCCTACTGGAAGGTTAAAAACTGTACATTCAGACAATGATATCGCCTCCGAAGTTTTGCGACGAAATCCTGTATCAAGGTTCACTCCCTCACGGCCAGTTTCCGTTGCAGAAAGAACAAAAAGGTTTGAAAGCATAGACAATTCTGAGGATACCTTTGTTACAGGTCAGTCTACAGTTTCCTCATTACGAACACCTACTATTGCTAGAACAAGATCACAACGTATTAGTTCTTCAACTGAGGGCACAGAAGATGACCATAATGTTGTTAAACGAACACCTACTGCAAGACCCAGATCACGACCAGTTAGCTCTGAGGTTGATTCTAAAGATATAAAACCAACGCCACCAATCAAACCTCGTTCGCGACCTCCCAGTCAAGCTCAGGATGAAGATAATGAATATGGTGCTGTATGGGAGTCTGGGCCAACAGGTCCAAATCCACCTCCTGTTAAACCCCCACGGACAGGTGCTCATGATGATTATATGAAACTTAAAGATTTGAACATACAAGACAAACAAATATCTCAGGAAAAATTTCATGTAAAACATCATTATGAAACCGTTCCAGATGATTTCATTCCAAGTACGGTAACACCAGTATATAAAAGAATTAACAAATCTGAGGATGAAAATAGAAATAGTGTTTCAAAACAAGCTCTGAGGCCAAACAGACCTCCACCTCCTAGAGACAAACCAGACACTGTGGCAACAAGTACCCCTCAAAAATCTAATTCATTTTGTAAGAGGGAAAAGCCAGAAGTACCAAAACGACCATCAGGAGAAACACTCACTGGTAATGTATCACCTCTTTATGAGGAACTTGATTCAGTAAGAAATTCTAAGTTTGATCTGAATAAAATCAAACATTGGGATCGACCTGATGATAACTTATCTGAAGGAAGTGGCAGCTTGAAAAGAAGTTATAGTGCTGAATGTTTGCGGAGAGAGAACTTTTTTGATGATCCTATCTATGTTGATCCTATCAAGGTCAACTTCCGAGATGACACAGAATGTGATGTTTATGTTGATCCATCAGGTTACGCTGTACCCTACAGACACAACATGCACAAAAGACTTCAACAGACAGCTTCCACACCAGCAGTAAGTTTTAATTGATTTAGATTACAGCTTGACACATTGTAAATCCTTTGACATATGCTTCAATACTTCTGTAGATGTATAAATTTAAAATTATGCCTACATGTACAAGCACAAATGTGCATTCTTTTTGTACATGGAAAGAAGTACTTGTTTTCAATGTTTCTCAGTTGCACTTTCATATTGTAAGTCTGTAACTTCAAATCTTTAAGTAAATAGGGGCACTTAACATGATATGTGTACATTGTAAACCAAAACATTACACAATTATGCATAGATTAAGAAAGTGTATATATAGCATGTATAGAATGATAAAACTTAAATATATTTTGGACAAAACTGTAAACAGAGAAAATTTTAAAGTTTATTTCAAATGTTTAGATTAGAGTCTTGGAAAAAAATTCATCATTGAAGTTGCTAATGTAAAATAAAATTGTCAGTTAGTGATGTCTTATGCATGTTTAATTTCACATACTTTGCCAAAAATGGCCATTAATGTGTAATTTCCCACCAAATTAGATATGAGCAGCTCAGCCTTCTAATGTTCTATCAGGCTATAACCCCAAAAGATGATTTTTTTTTGTCATTTTGTAACAAAACATCTTTTTGGGTAAGGCTGTGGCTCTTATCTAAATATTAATCAGTACAGTACATAACCCTATTAAGTTATTAAAGAAGGTTTTTAGCAGTTAATTATGTTATATCTTTATTATCATATGATTATTGTAGAAAAACTTCATGAGTGATCTCCTCTTTCTTTAATAAGTTGGTGTCAGCTGTAATAACTCATATCAATTATATTATGAATGATTCAGCTTTCATCGACACATTATCATGATTATTGCTGTAAACCAACAAATTTTGCGAGTAATTTATTTTGTGTCTTTGCATGTCAAAGTTTGTTTTTGAGTATTATGAATGCAGTGCCAATATGTCAACATGCACATGATGCATGACATGGTTAAACTAGAATCTTCAATATATATATATACATATAAAAACTTCAAGAAGAAAATTAATAAAATCGCATAAAAAAACACTGTCATGACTGTCTTTGTTCAAAGAATGCTGAATGCTTATTTAAATATCCATGTGCTCAGCTCTAAGCACACAGTTGAACAATTATATTTGATAAATCTGATACACATATTACAGCAATCAAAGAAAAGTAAACTGTACCGTCAGTTAAGTATGGTAGGTTTGGGATAGTTGTTTACGTTTGGTACTAACCTGTGACACCATTATTAGTTTTTGTGAACCCTTTATGCCATTGACCTCATATATATTGTTTAACCTTGTGTGTTAGTTCTGTTTGTTTGTTGTTTGTGTATCAACAAATTGTCCTTGTCTGGCATATATATCTAATATACATATTTTTGTGTGTTAATAAACCTTTGGGTTGTTGGTAAAGTTGAGTTTATAAAGCAAGGTATTTAGTATGATTTACATGTAGGTATTTAAAAAAATTAATAATACATGTATAATATAGCTCAACATGCAGACTTTTAATACGTTCAGGTATTTCACATCCAATTTTTTATGGTAATATTCTTTATAAAGCACAAAGGTGTCAGTATTCACCTCAGAAACTTACAAAACCTTTGAATAGACTTATTAAGAAGGGATATAATTACGATACTGTTGTCAAGTCATTAAAGATTGCATATTTTGGCGTTAATATTGAGTCACTGATAAGGTCTTTGCATCGGAACTAAACACATTTATTCTAAAAACAGTTGTTGGCATGACACGGGTTATGTTCTTCTCATATATGTTATGATGGTATGATACTAAACCCCTAACGGGAAGGATTGTGCCTGATGTTCATATGATGAAATCATAATCTTTCAGTCAGTTTAGTTGAAGTCTGGAGCTGGCATGTCAGTTAACTGCTAGTAGTCTGTTGTTATTTATGTATTATTGTCATTTTGTTTATTTTCTTTGGTTACATCTTCTGACATCAGACTCGGATTTCTCTTGAACTGAATTTTAATGTGCGTATTGTTATGCGTTTACTTTACTACATTGGTTAGAGGTATAGGGGGAGGGTTGAGATCTCACAAACATGTTTAACCCCGCCGCATTTTTGCGCCTGTCCCAAGTCAGGAGCCTCTGGCCTTTGTTAGTCTTGTATTATTTTAATTTTAGTTTCTTGTGTACAATTTGGAAATTAGTATGGCGTTCATTATCACTGGACTAGTATATATTTGTTTAGGGGTCACCTGACGGACGCCTCCGGGTGCGGGAATTTCTCGCTACATTGAAGACCTGTTGGTGACCCTCTGCTGTTGTTTTTTATTTGGGCGGGTTGTTGTCTCTTTGACACATTCCCCATTTCCATTCTCAATTTTATACATGTACATTTTGTACATGTGTTTGTATTAACATCAAATGAACATGCTCAGCATCTAAAAAACATGGGTTGATCATATATGCATGTTGATACATGTAGGGCAAAAATATTTTTTTTAAATTTGTAACTTATTACAAAATATTTCATTTATAACATGTATAACCTGATTTACCAAATGATTTTACAATAAGCACACTAATGAGATTAGCTAAAAGACAGGTTTTCAAAGCCTTTTAACATTATTATTTACCAACAGTACATGTACTTAGTTGGATCATGATTTCTGTAATCATTGGCTTAATTTGTTTTTCTGAATTCTGTTTTTAAGTTGCTGTCTCATTAACATATACAATGATATATAAAAACAACACCCCTTATTCATGTTATTTACATATAAATGAATAATAAAATATTTTTCCTATCAATCATGAATGGTTACTCATCACAATTTATAAGCCATCCTTTTTTTTTAGGTTTATATTTAATTTAAGTAAAAATGAGATTCATTACTACTCCATTGGACTTTGTTGATACACATTCAGCCAGTTTTTGATCATGTTGATACTGGTTACTGAACATGATAGTGAAATTTTGAAAATACCTTTATTGGTTGTTGGTAACATCGATCCTACATATAAATGTTTAAAATGTTTAAATGGCAACATAACTACACACTTAAGAAGGGAATTTGATTGGTTCATACATGTATATATTATATTTTCAATAGTATTATAGTTTAAAACTTAGTGGCAACAAACATCAAAAGTATCAACCGTATATTTTCTTCTAAAATTAAGTGACAACTAACCTCTGAAATATCAACATGTACAGCATCCACATGGTACAGTATATATTTTTAAATACACAAGCTAATACTGAGATAATTGTTCATTTGTAAAGAGACGGTAAAAACATGCTGCCAAAACATGAAAAATGCGTAAACATCCAATATTATTTTCTTGTTGGTTTATTGAATAGCTATTTAATTAAACTTCCTATAATCTGATAATTTTAGTAAGACAGTGAGTACTTAGCAGAGTATTGGGTGTTTGTTAAATAAATTGAGACCTTCATCCTGTTTCAACATATTTTATTGTTGGTCAATATTTGTGCAACATGCACTTTCGCATCCTTGATTTGAAATATATTTTTAATGTAGTTTTATGTAAGATTTTCAATTTATATATATTCTAATGCAGTTTGTATGTAACAATTTTTTTCATTGGCTAAAAGTTGCCGTCAAATCCACAATTGACCAGGCGTAACTAAGGATGGACAACCATTTTGAAATGATTGAATCAACAAATGTTCAATTACTACTATATATAATCCAAAATAAAACAACTCCTACCTCGAATTCGCCGTTTTAAAGTTATTTTATCCGAATTTGAAGCGTTCAGGTAACGTAATAACCTCCAGTTTGTAAGTTTTTATTTGTATGACGTCACGTTTACCCATGACGTCTTTCATGAAGTTTTGCAGATTTTTTTTTTATTTTTCAAATTTAGACATTTTTCCAAGTTTTATCGTATTATTTCTTTTTGAAATGCATTAGAATCGGAATAACAGTACTGTAGTTGAAGAGTTGCCACTGTCAATTTTGATTTGACGGTCGCAAATCTCCGTTTTACTGTCTCCACTACGCATCGCCAGTAAAACTGCATTTGCGACTGTCAAATTGACGGTGGCAACTCTTCAACTACAGTACTGTTATTCCTTAATTTTAACGTTAACAGAGACAAAAGTCATGAATTGAAAATGATAGCAGAATTTTTGTGTGGACTATGTTTAAAATAAGCATTTCATACATTTGGTTCAACTTATATAATTATATTAAAGACAGTAACACATTTACATTATAGTGATCTGAAGTCAGTTTGTTTAAAAAAAAAGTGTGAAAAAAACATAATAATGATACGATATACTTTGAAGTTTAATATGATTATCCATGAAATGAGAAAAGGGATTTTGATTTTTGTTGATTTATTTACAGGAAGCCAGACCTATAAGTCAAGCAGTCAAATGCAAGCTGGGAAACTTGAGGAAGAGAATATTCAGTCAAGACACTCATCATTTAACAAAAGATAGAAAAGAATTTGACATTTCCAAGAATAAAAAGAAACTACAAAGCGTATGTAACATCTGCTGATGACATTTATATTTACTTTATTACCTTCTGACTATGCATACATGTATATATATGGTATAAAGTTTAAAAAAAAAGTACAAGATTGCCGTGAGTCAAATTAAAATCAAAAACACAAACATTCTACAATACAAAAATTTATTCAAAACATAATGTGCATGACAATTATAAAAGACATGTAGTTTAAAAATAGTAGAAGTACTAAAGAAAAAAACCTAAATGTATTATGAATACTTTGGGTCTCTGATCTATATGTACCCAATATCACATAATTATGATTAAACTAATGTTTAAGTAATAAATAATCATTATTCTCTCAACTCATTGCACTTTTCAATCAACAACCTACCAGATAGATATACATTGTATACTTACACTTTTACGTATATATTTTGTTAGCCAGGGGTTGATACATTTCCAAAATACTAATACATTTAAAAACGGGAAAATAGAAAATAATCCAATACATGCAATATAAACATTTTGACAAATAATTTTATTGCTGTAATTTATTGTCTGTCATGATTGCTACCTATATAGACAAACTGCATGTCCCCTAACAAAAATCATATATAAGTCAAGGAAAAACACAAAACCCTGACAAAAAAGAAAGACAAACAATAACCGATAAAAAACAACATAGATATCTCTAAGACTGGGTTGGCAGATGATGATTATTTACATGATTTAGAATAATTTTTTAGGGTGAGATACAATGTAAGATTTATTTTAATCTTCAGTAAAATCTTTATCAATCTTTTAAAAGAAAAATGTGTTGACTTTGTTTTTGCAGGTTAAAATGAAGATCAATATAGCTTTTGCAATAATGAGGAAAGCAAAGAAAACAGAAAATGAGGACCAAGAAGGATCTCAGAGTCCTGACTTAGGTTCTGGTAAGTCGCTATGCATATGATACATATAAACATGATAAATATAAATATAGCTTTATTTAACAACAATGAGGAAAAATCATGACAAGGTTGCAAAAAACAATTCAAAATTAACATATGCTCTTAAGTAAAAGACATGTGCAAACAATTAAGGGATTTTAATTTCTAAATCTTAAAATCTAAAGTATACACATATCGAGATTAAATCCAAAAGAAATGACCAACAATGTGAAATCAACACTGAATAAGCAGAGATACCCACTGACAAGATTTTTTACTGGGATAAGAGTGAGATAGATAATTTAACTAGTTTTGATTGGCATGATTGGTGACGTAACTATTTTACATTAAAAAAAAACCAGAAAAGGGATTTCAGAAGAAATATTTAACTTATCAGCATTTTCTTATTAGTTAGATTATAAGTTCTTTGAATTGATAATAAAACTTTACATAGCATTGATAAATGAATAATAGTTTAAATGGTGCTAGGCTGCAATTTAGAACTCCACAGCAATTGTGTTTGTTTTCAAGGTATGTCTGGTTGAATTCTTAAGAAAAATGGTAATTTTCTATATTTTTTTTATATATATATATATAGAATGTCATTACTTACAACACTATTGTTCCAAAGCATATAAAAAAGTGTGTGAATTTACATTTACCAAACTGCTTGTGATGGATTTCAATTTTGAATCGATGTTCTTTTATAAAGCATCACAATTTGCTTTTAAAATATTATGTTTGTCATGGGTTATGTCATAATGAAATGACAGTAAATTCAGTAATGTGCCACAATAACACAAAATCTTTGCTATTGACATGTGCATTTTGAGAAATTGTAAAGTGCACAACCATTGGCCAAAAAAAAGAAATTTACATTAGCAATATAGGTTTAATTCACTGTCATTATTGTGCTTGTGCTCTATGTTAAAACATCAAAGAAGGGCGTAAATGGGGTATCTGCACAGAAGAACACGAAATAAAATTGCCATTTCATAATGAACGAAAACAACTAAAAATTTCTTGCACATTGTTGTTTTTACCGATTTTTCAAAAAACAGTGAATAACAAACCTTTTTCAGGGCTGCATGTGAAATAAAAATGGTGAAACACATTGCACGAAAATAACCCTTAACCATACTCATCAAAATATTTCTGCATTATGTCAGTTTAAGTTTAACAAACAAAAACTTTATAACATCACGTTAATGCATCCCATTGCAAGTGTTCCTTCTAGGAGCTTATATTCTAATTTAATATAAGCCTTTTAAAAATCCTGATTATTAATTATCTTACATTGCATGACCATTTAAGTGTTATTTAAGACTTATTTTTAAGACCCAGAGCTTGTTACAAAACAAATTACATGTTAGATTGGTAAGGATTGTTCTTCGTCACAGGTTCCAAAGAAACAAAAAAAATCATAATGTACAAAACAGGAGTTGTTTACTATAAACCAACATATTTTTTCAGAGACGTTTATTATTGGGAGTTACAAAACAAAAACTCACAAAAATTGTGTGAATGAATGGCTAGCAAATATTAGTAGGTTTCTTAAAAATAAAGATATTTCACTCATCAGATATAAAATATTACAATATCAAAGTATAGTACAAAATAAAAATTACCTAAATTAACACACTCCCACAATAAAAATATACTTACCATATATAATAAGTATTGGGGAAGATTTAAAAAAAGAATATTTAAATTTACATCCATTTATAATTTCAGTGGAATCTGACAGTTTGGTAGATGAAAAGGAAATTGAAAAGAGAAAAGATTACTGTAGTATTGTTAGGAGAAATACAGTTAGTATATAAACTTTTGTATCACACATGAAAAGAGAAAGGATTACTGTAGTATTGTTAGGAGAAATACAGTTAGTATATAAAGATTACTGTAGTATTGTTAGGAGAAATACAGTTAGTATATAAACTTTTGTATCACACATGAAAAGAGAAAGGATTACTGTAGTATTGTTAGGAGAAATACAGTTAGTATATAAACTTTTGTATCACACATGAAAAGAGAAAGGATTACTGTAGTATTGTTAGGAGAAATACAGTTAGTATATAAACTTTTGTATCACACATGAAAAGAGAAAGGATTACTGTAGTATTGTTAGGAGAAATACAGTTAGTATATAAACTTTTGTATCACACACAGGAAGAGAGCATAGATAATGTTTATGACTTTATATATAAATTGTCATCTGAAATATTGATGCAGTTAATGGAATGGTATAGATTATGAATAATAGTTAAAATGGTGCCTCTTTTTTTTTGTTACTGTTCAGAATTGCAGATGCAATTAATTCTATACCATTACAAAGTGTCTATAATGATGGAAGACTTGAAATTAAAAAAAAAAAGAAACCTTTATACAGAAGAGGAACAAGATTCAAACATAACATCCTAGAAAACATACACCAAGTTATAATATTTCATAGCGAGAAATGTTCGAGTCACTGTGAAGGATAATGTAGAAGAGATATTTACACTATATTCTCAAGCACAAAAGTTAAACCTGTATAAAAGTCATACTTTCAGAACAGCCAAGAGCTCAAGAAACAATTCTGAAAAGATGTGTAGGTCACCAGACACCTATTAAAAAGCTGAATATTTTACCTATTCTTTGCACTCTTAATTCTGTTTCCTGTCAGAATTGAACTTGCAAATTAGAGATTTCTCATGGTTCAAAAAATTTACAAAACTGTTTTGTTCAAAATGCTCCAAAATCAAAAGTATACCAACTGTTTTTGTATTTTAACATCAAGTTATCAAAATAATGTTTAACTTACAGGCCAAGAAGAGAAAAGACAACAAACAAGCCCAGTCAGTAGCCTATCCTCAGTTGTTTGACTTTGCCCTGATTGTAGGTCTTGAGCCCGTCTCTGAAGAAGGTGGATACAGGCCATATATTATATACAAATTTCCTGAACAGGTATAAATACTACAATTCTTTTAAAAGATTTTCACAGTTTAAATTCAAAGGTTGTAACTGATACTTATAGATTATCGTTGATCATCTCAACGAGATTGATATTCTCGCTTGAGCCGGGATGGCGAAAGCGAGAAAGGCAATCGAGTTGAGATGATCAATGATAATCTGTTTATTGCTATTTTACCTATGACGATGTCAATTTCATGTCAATTTCGTTAACAACACCACATGCCTGCTTAGTTTCTAGCGATAATTCTTCATCTCAAACGAGTAGCATGAAATGAAAATTATCACAAAAAAAGATCAAAGGAAAAATGCACAAAATAGCGATAAATTTTATTACTTGAACAGATTATTTAACCAATGAAAAGTTTCTGCTTATTTTAATTTTTTTCTCACATCATCAGCTTGGTATTTAAACCTATAATCAAGTGTTATAAAAGTCATATTTAAAATATAATGCAGGAATGAAGTGTTACTCCCAGGCCTCAAACAAAAGCTGTGTACTTTCTGTTTTGAATTTTACACAGAGAAAGGGAAAAGGTATTTTTTTGTGAAAATCAATTTCATTCAAATAATAATTCTGAAAAATAAAAACATTTTGTTGACTGTTTGTGATGATGGTTTCTATTTACCATGACAATATCATCATCTCCTTTTTACATTGGTGAACATCATAATGAATTTAGAAAAAAAATGTTTCAGTGACAGTTTGGTCAAATTTATATTTACTGTAGCTACAGCCCTAATTGAAAACTAATATATTTTGATATTTTAACTGGAGATAAATATATATATAGATAAAGTAAAACATATCATTTATTGGCAAATGCTCACCGGGAATTTCTCTCAACTTTTTTTACAAATGATAATACATGAAGGTAGATTCATTTACCACTAGAAACAATAAATTTGAAGATGAATGAAAATAACTCCAAAATATAATTTCCGCTCAGGATTGAACCAAAAACATAGGGGTCTGTAAGCGGGAAAAACTTTCAGCATTATTTCTGATCTTTATTCTTTTTAAAGTCATAGATGGTTATCATGTTTCTTCAACTTTGTTAAATAATTTTGGAAAAAAAATCTTTTTTTTTTCTTTTCGATTTTTAAAAAGTTTTGCCTTTTTTAAGAAGCAAGACATTAAGTAATTAATAATATTTGAAGAAATAGTTATATAGATAACCAAGGAAAAAATAGAGATTTTTAGAAAATGGCAGCTTTTCTTAAATATGTATTCTTTTACATTTTGTTTATTCTTACTACTGAAAGAGGAACATCAAAATAACTAAAAATGGTCAATTGATATTCTGTTCTTGTGGGGTAAGTCAAATTATGTTCTTGTTCGGTAAGTCAAATTATGTGCATGTTGTTCATTTGATTTCTAAGTTTTCAATAAAAACTGAGCACCTCTAGTGTTATTCCTATGACACAACCACCAGTTCATAAAAAGCATCTAGATAAATCACTGGTCAGTTTTAAATTTCAATAAACACTAATTGTGGATTTCATGCATGTATGTAAAGCATATTTGTCAGTTTGTTATTTTACATATTTGTTGTTTCCAGTTGTTATACATACATTTGTAATTGTTGATTGTCTTTTGCAGTTATTGAATGCATAGTTGTATTGTATATATACAATTTGTAATTTATCTCTTAATTCAACATTTTGCCATACTAAAACAGGCCTATATAGCTGGCTATGTGTGTAAAAATAAACTTTTACTTTTTCAAAAATAAGTTCATGATAATCTAGTTGTACTATAAACGAATAATAATACAGATAAGTTTACAGTTCATTTTTTATGTCCACTGTATGGTCCATGTCATAGTTAATGTTGATTTATTGGATAACAAGACAGGTGTGTGGAATGAATGAATGCTAATTATTGTATGATACATTTCTGTAAATGCATGTACTGTGGATTCATTAATATTCGTTGGATACTAGCTTTTGTTGATTTTGTGGGTTCATTTTATAATTACAAATTTTCTTAAGGAATGTATGCAGACTTTGCCGAAACCAAGAACTTATATTTCCACCAAAAAATATGCAAGTGTTTCTAAATCCACAAAAATTAGTACCCACATAAATAAATGAATCCACAGTATAATGTATAAGTATTTTTGTCTATTTTGGTACCTATGTTAAAAACTATAAAAGATAGAGAATTGTAATAGCAAAAATATACAAGAACACAAAATTTATATATAGAAGTTATTGGCCAAGGATCTGGAATTTTTTTCACACAATTTTGGTCATTTTGAAATGATTGAAAAGTTGGTGCTCCTTTTCAAATTGTTGATGTCAACTTGACTAGATTCATGGCATCAAGAAATTGTACTGTTGTTTCATTGCATTTCCTAAGTAAATGTCTTACCATTAGTAAATGTCTTACCATTAGTAAATGTCTTACCATTACCTTCAAGAACAGTTTAGGGAAGGCTACAGTTTTAAATTGAAATAATTTTAGTATAATAAAACAGTATAATAACAAGTTGTATATTACTGAAAGGGAGCATTATTGTTTGAATTTAAATGATTTCAGCCTGCAAGAGATGGAAAGGTAAATTTAGATGTATTCTTTTGTAAGTTAGTATAAAACCTGCATCCATATAAAGCCTTATTTACTCAGGAAATATAGATAAACATGGGATTATCTCCCTTGTTTATATATGTATCAATGAAATATTTTTGCATTTATGGTGAAAGAATAACCAACTTGCATGACAATGGGAACTGATTAATATTGTTATCGCTGTTTAAATTTTATTTTTTATTTGTGTATTTCTGTTTTTCCAAATATAAACGGAGTTTTCAGATTTCTTCTTTGTATATTTTAAATGACCATAAGTTGTTCATTTTTGTAATGTTCAAGCCCATATGATAACTGAGCAGTGGGTGGGAATAGAATGTTAGCCTGACATAAGAAAACATTTGCAGACTCTGTATTAACCCAGTAAAATAATATGTACATCAGCTACATAATCCTTTAAGTTACAAGTTTCATTTTATCAGTCGCTGTGACATAGCCTTTTTTTGCTAATGCAGCGTAAAGCAAACAACAATCAATCAATCATTTTACCAGTATCTTTTATTTGTTTAACATTGTATTTATTGAATACATGAAGATCATTGGATATCTTATTATGATCATTTAATAATTATATGTGCATGTGGAGATAAAGATCAATCTAGGGAATAGCACAAAAAAAAAGATTTTGCATGATAAAACCTTTGCATATGATTCAAGAATGAGGCTACTAATTGTTCAGATCTGACTAACTAACCTGTTAATTGCCAGGTACAAGCAAAGAAATGAAAAACATGTTTTTAAGTATTATGTTCAAGAGTAAAGGGCCACCTTTTTGTTTCACGTCTTAGGTTTATACCAAACATGTAAATAATTGAATTGTTTAAATATAGCTAGAATTTTAAGCATGGTATTGTTTAAGATGTAGAAAAATAGTACTTTTTTAATATCAGGAATATTTATTCATGTATCATACAATATACAATATTATTCTAGTTAAGATAGTCTTTTCAGACTTATTTTTAACTCACCTGGCTAATAAAGTCAAGTGAGATGGAATCACTTGAGCTCTTTGGTCCACTTGAAAACTCTTAAAACATTTTCTCATATGAAGCTACTGATACTATTTAAACAAAACTGGCAACCTTTATTAAAGATGTAACACCAGATGCCTTTGTAAGCATGCTAACAATGAATCTATTACTACAAATAAAAGATAAATAAGGAAGAATCCATTTTTGAACCATCAGACCATAACTTTGATAGGGTCAAAGAATTAAGAATCATTTTATCTAATGTTTAGGAATTTTGCAGAGAAAAACTTACTCTTATCAAATTTCATCTTACTTTTCAAATCTAGTATTTCAATTTTGAAACTTCTAACCAGTAAGGAGATTGTCCATTATGATTAGTCTTGAAATTACATTGTCTCTGATATGACTGTTTTTAACATGAACAATGAAAAAGTAAATTATGAAATCAGGAAAAGAATTCTTAAACAGGTTTAAGAAAAATGTTTTGTGCAATTGAGGTTAAAAATTTGAACATGAGCAAGAAATGGGATTGTCTTGTAATTGCATATTTTTTGTTTGTATAAAACTTAGAAAATTCTATTTTACTGAGGCACATTCATAAAAAACTTTAAGCCAGGTGATCTTTTCAGTTCACTTACAGCTTATATACCATTAAATAATGCATGATGAGGGTACAAAAGGTGCTATAGTATGAACACTTTTTACTAAAGTAAAAAATTGAAAACCTCAATCAGACGGTACAATGATTATAAATGAAACGACTTATTATATATTTTTTTTGTTTTCCAGATAGAGAGCAATATCTCCATTCCCCAGTTCTGTTTTCCTGATGCATTAGAATTTGATGTAAAAACAGCTTCTCCTGCAGCACCAAGGTTTGTCAAATTATTTTAATGGAAAAGTTGACTAAGTATTAGATCATGTTAAGTAACCGATATATCAACTAAGTACTGATAGTTCATAGTGATACAGTGTATAGGTTGCCTCAGTGATCAAGTGGTAGCATGCTTGCCTGGAGTGAAACAGCCAAATCCATTCCTGGTAAGGCCAAACCAAAGACTTCAAAATTGTTGGTTTTTTTTGCTGCTTTGGTGCTTAACATTTGGCGAAAACAAGAGCAAAGATAGGTCAGCTTGACATCAGAATTGTGAGTCCTGGTTTAATAGGTGACGTGCATTCCTGTTAACTGGTACCTAATGATTAAGCTCTTCAAATTCTGACTAAGCATGTTTGTCTATATACAACTCAGCTTTCATATTCAAATCATATTAACTTCTTGTTGGTCTGATAGTGATATGCATGTAACATATGCCACAACTAGACATTAAACAAGAATCCAACTATAGATACGTAATAGTTATATGGCCAATAAAGGTCACAGGTCAATATATTATTGACCAATAAGAGTAAACAAAAACATGGTTTTATGAAGTGATTTTGCTGTAATGGACAAATGATTAAACTCTTAAATTGACAATTTTGACTATATTTTATTTGATAGCTCTATAATAACATCAGATAATATAGTTTGTCGATGATGTAGCAAGCATTTTAGTAAAGTTGTTTTAATTATGATATATATATTTGCAGTGAGTCTTTTTCCTTTGTACTGACCACCTTCGATGGACAACATGTATATGGATACTGTAAAAGACTTGTGGTAGGTTATTTTTGCTTTAATTAAAAATATCATGTTTTTGTTAATATTTGATACAAAAAATAATAATCCAAACTTAGCTGAAATTGTTTTATTTAAATATTCTGATAAAAATTACAAATTAGAGTTATGTTGTAAGATGACTGAATACAAA
Source organism: Mytilus galloprovincialis (assembly GCF_965363235.1). Taxonomy (NCBI): domain Eukaryota; kingdom Metazoa; phylum Mollusca; class Bivalvia; order Mytilida; family Mytilidae; genus Mytilus; species Mytilus galloprovincialis. The sequence goes on along the minus strand of NC_134844.1, from coordinate 34,582,871 downwards.
CATTAATTATGCATACTAAATCTTAGACCAAAAGTGCCTGAACAGAATCAACACAATCACCAGAATAAGATTTGCCTGAGGTAGTAACATTTAAGTTTTGATACTTACAAAATTTATAAACCAATGATTAAGTATTGTTTTACTAGTGGAGTATGAACAGAGTTAAAATAATTTCTGGATATATTATTTAAGGTTTATCTTATTTCATAATTACAGTTTAAAAGCAGAACTTATTTATGCATAGCAAGATTTTGGATGTCCATATTGGCTTATGTAATCACAATTTTTTTTAAACAAAAAGATGTATAAAAAAGAAGATGTGGTATGATTGCCAATGAGACAACTATCCACAAAAGACCAAAATGACACAGACATTAACAACTATAGGTCACCGTACAGCCTTCAACAATGAGCAAAGCCCATACCACATAGTCAGCTATAAAAGGCCCTGGTAAGACAATGTAAAACAATTCAAACGAGAAAACTAACGGCCTTATTTATGTAAAAAAAAAAAAAAAAAAAAATTAACGAAAAACAAATATGTAACACACAAACAAACGACAACCACTGAATTGCAGGCTCCTGACTTGTGTATGTTTTCCCAAGAAAAAAATAGAAAATAATTAGGTTGGTTGGTTAATTTATTCATTAAAGTTAAAGATGACAATATACTATTTTTATTTCAGCCTATCGACACACCAGCTGGTTTACCAGAGGTTATTTGTATTGTTAGTCCTGTAGATGCTTTCTCTATGTATAACGATGTAAGATGAAGAATATTTTTTATTTTTTTATGTTTTCTGTGTTGTATTTTAAGTTTTATCTATCTTTGGTTAGTGTTTAATGTCTTACACAGGTGAGTATACTGGATGGTTATATTTTAAGTAATAATAAATAAGAGAATATATTGATTGTAATACTACGTTACAATATGAAAGTCAGATTCATACAGAAATGTACAGTGAAAATCTGCAAAAATATATAACCTTATATTGTACATGTCCTATATTGTTTATGAATTCTGCAAATTCAGAATAAATAACTACATTATGAATTTTAAATCTTCTAAAATGTCATGAAGTAGCATATTTCTATAAAAATATGTTTGATGTTTAATATTTTAAGTTTTTATTATTATTATGCAAAATATAATAATTTACTTAAGAAATAAGATATTTGTCACATTTCAGAATCTACAGACCAAATATCATTTTCTATGTTATTTCCCCAAAATGAAACATGTTATTTTTTTACCTGTTAGCAAATGAGATAGTTTGAGCCTATGATCTCGAAAATGTTACCTTGAATACTACAGATTCAAAATTGACACAAGCGGGATATTTGCAAATATATTGATATACAGTTAACTCTCGTTGTCTCGAACTCGGTTGACTCGAAATTTCGGATGAGTCGAAGTTTTCACGTGGTCCCGAACTTTATTCCATACGTCATAGGTATGTAATTCAACTCCTGATGAGTCAAAATTGGATGAGTCGAAATTTCGGTTGAGTCAAACTAAATTTGTGGTCCCAAGGTTAACAAAAGCATTCAAAATTCATTTTTTATCTCGAACTAATACACATACCGGTATGTCAAAATATGACCTCCGGGATTAAATGGATTGAATAGTTAATCTGACAATACACATGTAATTAAATTTCCGGTCACTGACGACTGTATTGATTTATGACATGCTATTTCCATGAGTGTTTACGTATTAAGATTATCTTTTATAGAATTTTGATAAATAATTAGGGATACATTGTTAATGTTCATGAAAAAGTATTTGAAATGTTTACAAAACAATTAATTTGTGATTTACACTAATGAGCTTGGGTGTGTATAAAGCGAGGATTATGGCTTCTGTTGATGATCACATAGAAACAACTCAATCGGCGTCTTTAATCTTGTTATATTTTCTTTTGAAAAAAAAAAGAGTGAGATAAAACAAAATGAATAGAAATCAAACTTTTCTTAAATCTCTTGTATCCGAGAATAAACAGTTTTGTCAGCTATAACCGACCTGAATAACGAAACTATCGATTGGAAATTACTCTCTTAGAAAAGCCATAGTAGGATTTTTTTTTAATTGAAACAATTGAATAAGTAAAAATAATGTTATTATAATAATAAAGACTGTGACGTACAAATACATCGATCCGATACTAGAATATCGATCCCCTTGCCATATTCACTGGGATTTATTTTAGCTTTACCAAGCTAAGCAAGAGTTGTGTCACTTAGATTGTCGAACTTCCGGTGTTCGTTTGAGTCGAACTACGTGTATCTCGAAATATTTCTCTGGTCCGGCTGACTTCGACATAACGAGAGTCGACTGTAATTTAATTTTGGATGTAAAGCATCTTCAGATTGGCTGACGTTATTTTGTTATGAGCCCATATACATAATTTAGTCATGTGACTGTGACGTCATCAACGTTTTTTCATGGTTTTCTACGGTTTAAAATAGAATTTAGAATTAATTTATAAGAAATGACTGTAATATTTTTTCTGTCTATTCGAAATAACATAAAAAATGTGGTGCACACTGTTAAATTACCCGCTATGCGCGTTATTCAGTGTGCACCAAATTTTTTATGTTATTTCTTCATAGACAGAAAAAATATTACAGTCATTCCTTAAATAATAGTTTATATTTTAAGGTATATTATGTACTTGTTTACTTTATTTCTAGTTGTTGGATGAAATTGAAGACAAAAGACAACTATCTTTGACCATGGCGAAAGAGTTGATTGTAGCAGCATTTGGTAGACCCTTACCAGAACCAGGAAAGATGGTCCATGTTAGGACATTGGTATGAAATCTCAACTCATAGGTTTAAAGAAAGCTCCTTAAACAGATATTTAGTCTTGTCTGGGAGTCATGGGGTAACCTTTTGTTGCTCTATTAATAAGTGGTAGTTCAGTATCTCTGTAAATTTTACTAAGAAAAAATGATGACCTTAAGCCATATTGGTGAGGAGGTTTATTCTTTGTGCATTGCTATTAAGAATCATTGTTTCTAGTTTGGTTCAGTTTTGATAAACATTTAGAAATAGTTACTTAATTTATTACTTTGATTTATAAGATTAGAATACATGAACTATATTTCTTGTTCCTATTTTAAAGATGTAAATAAGTTAACCAGAATTATATTTCTTACTTTTACGTTTAGGATGAGAATTGGGAAACATGAACTATGTTCCTTACTTTTTTTCTTAGGATGAGAATTGGGAAACCAGAACTATATATTGCTTGCTTTCTTCTTTTTTTCAAGATGGGAATTGGAAATCAAGAACTATATATATTTTGCTTTCTATTTTAGGAGAAGAATTAGGAATCATGAACTATATTTCTTGTTTCTATTTTTAGGATGAGAATTGGGAAACAGGTACTATATTTCTTGCCAGACCTTCTGACGACAGAGTTGATAATGTAAGTAAAATAAAGATAAACGTTTTGTAAATGGATAAAAGATAGATTTATGGAAAAAACATATTCAAATAATGCTTCTTTATTATTTAGAATTTGAATAAAAAGGGATAACTTTATGTATCCCTTTTCAATAATTCATTTTAACTGGTCAGCTAATATCCATATAAAATACAGTGTGTTATTTTAACCCTTTAAAAGCTATACACGGCATATGCCGCGATGACATACGCGGTACAAGGTCTCATTTGCGCTTGAAATCCTGGCAATTTTTATTGTAAAATCATGCAGTAGAAGGAAAATAGAAGGAAATTAAAAACAATATTTTGACAACTGCAAATGGCGGAAATCGGAAACGAAGCTATAAATATGGAAATATTTCAGCATTTCTATGGCGAAACTAACAACGAGGATTAGTTAAAAGGTTTCTTGTTATCTCGATGTGTTTATTACATTTAATTCGTGTGGGAAATATGATTTGATCGATCATTACGAGACGTAGAAAAAGGGGGGAAAACAGAGGTTGACTGAAATTTTTTAGGACAGAGCCATTTATTTGTGTCACGATTACATAAAACATTGTGTATGGTAGTCTTTATTCAAAATTCAATACAAATGTAATAAATTACACCTTTTACCTGTTAATTACCTGAAAATGCAGGTAACCTGATAAAAATTTCATTAAAATAATTGCCTAACATTACAGTTCATGCTCTCCTGAGCATTTTTCATGCAATAACTTTCTCTGTATCTCATATAATAAAAAAGATACAGCAGTCTGAAAAAGAATATACTGTTCTAATGAATGAACACAAAAAAAATGCAGCAGCAGCAGCCATTTTTCTATTTTTTTGTGTAGCGTTGAAAGGGTTAAGTTAAAAATATAAATTAATGAATAAGATATGGGAAAATGGGACAAATAAACTACAATCCAATTTTATTCTTTAGGTCATGCTTCTTTCTTTCTTCCAAACTTATATATACCAATAATTTTATAGTTTACTTTTGGATGCATATATATATTTTTATATTCTGTTCATTACTATATATCATAGATGATAAGAGTGAGTACTTTTTTGACATATATATGTGCATGATTTATTTCAATTCACGCTTGTGTTACTATGATTATGTCGATTGAGTTTAATTTCTTTTTATTATGCCCCACCTACGATAGTAGAGGGGCATTATGTTTTCTGGTCTGTGCGTCCGTTCGTCTGTTCGTTCGTCCGTTCGTTCGTCCGTTCGTTCGTCCGTCTGTCCCGCTTCAGGTTAAAGTTTTTGGTCGAGGTAGTTTTTGATGAAGTTGAAGTCCAATCGACTTCAAACTTGGTACACATGTTCCCTATGATATGATCTTTCTAATTTTAATGCCAAATTAGAGATTTTACCCCAATTTTACGGTTCACTGATAGAAAATGATAGTGCAAATTTCAGGTTAAAGTTTTTGGCTTCAGGTTAAAGTTTTTGGTCAAGGTAGTTTTTGATGAAGTTGAAGTCCAATCAACTTGAAACTTAGTATACATGTGCCCTATGATATGATCTTTCTAATTTAAATGCCAAATTAGAGTTTTGACCCCAATTTTACGGTTCACTGAACATAGAAAATGATAGTGCAAATTTCAGGTTAAAGTTTTTGGCTTCAGGTTAAAGTTTTTGGTCAAGGTAGTTTTTGATGAAGTTGAAGTCCAATCAACTTGAAACTTAGTATACATGTGCCCTATGATATGATCTTTCTAATTTAAATGCCAAATTAGAGTTTTGACCCCAATTTTACGGTTCACTGAACATAGAAAATGATAGTGCAAATTTCAGGTTAAAGTTTTTGGCTTCAGGTTAAAGTTTTTGGTCAAGGTAGTTTTTGATGAAGTTTAAGTCCAATCAACTTGAAACTTAGTATACATGTGCCCTATGATATGATCTTTCTAATTTAAATGCCAAATTAGAGTTTTGACCCCAATTTTACGGTTCACTGAACATAGAAAATGATAGTGCAAATTTCAGGTTAAAGTTTTTGGTCAAGGTAGTTTTTGATAAAGTAGAAGTCCAATCAACTTGAAACTTAGTATACATGTTCCCTTTGATAAGATCATTCTAATTTTAATGCCAAATTAGAGAATTTATTCCAATTTCACAGTCCTTTAAACATAGAAAATGATAGTGTGAGTGGGGCATCTGTGTACTGTGGACACATTCTTGTTTTTATGCCCCATTTAGGGGCATTATGTTTTCTGGTCTGTGCGTCCGTTCGTCCGTTCGTTCGTCCGTTCGTCCGTTCGTCCGTCTGTCCCGCTTCAGGTTAAAGTTTTTGGTCGAGGTAGTTTTTGATGAAGTTGAAGTCCAATCAACTTGAAACTTAGTACACATGTTCCTTATGATATGATCTTTCTAATTTAAATGCCAAATTAGAGTTTTGACCCCAATTTTACGGTTCACTGATAGAAAATGATAGTGCAAATTTCAGGTTAAAGTTTTTGGCTTCAGGTTAAAGTTTTTGGTCAAGGTAGTTTTTGATGAAGTTGAAGTCCAATCAACTTGAAACTTAGTATACATGTGCCCTATGATATGATCTTTCTAATTTAAATGCCAAATTAGAGTTTTGACCCCAATTTTACGGTTCACTGAACATAGAAAATGATAGTGCAAATTTCAGGTTAAAGTTTTTGGCTTCAGGTTAAAGTTTTTGGTCAAGGTAGTTTTTGATGAAGTTGAAGTCCAATCAACTTGAAACTTAGTATACATGTGCCCTATGATATGATCTTTCTAATTTAAATGCCAAATTAGAGTTTTGACCCCAATTTTACGGTTCACTGAACATAGAAAATGATAGTGCAAATTTCAGGTTAAAGTTTTTGGTCAAGGTAGTTTTTGATGAAGTTGAAGTCCAATCAACTTGAAACTTAGTATACATGTGCCCTATGATATGATCTTTCTAATTTAAATGCCAAATTAGAGTTTTGACCCCCAATTTTACGGTTCACTGAACATAGAAAATGATAGTGCAAATTTCAGGTTAAAGTTTTTGGTCAAGGTAGTTTTTGATGAAGTTGAAGTCCAATCAACTTGAAACTTAGTATACATGTGCCCTATGATATGATCTTTCTAATTTAAATGCCAAATTAGAGTTTTGACCCCAATTTTACGGTTCACTGAACATAGAAAATGATAGTGCAAATTTCAGGTTAAAGTTTTTGGTCAAGGTAGTTTTTGATAAAGTAGAAGTCCAATCAACTTGAAACTTAGTATACATGTTTCCTTTGATAAGATCATTCTAATTTTAATGCCAAATTAGAGAATTTATTCCAATTTCACAGTCCTTTAAACATAGAAAATGATAGTGTGAGTGGGGCATCCGTGTACTGTGGACACATTCTTGTTTTTAATTTTTTTAACACCAACAGTAATAATGTAAGATTGCAAACCTATGACCGCAAATTATATATTCAACTTGCTTAATTTTGCTGCATTTTGTCAATACAGGAAATAGTTACATTTTGAGACACTGAACAAGGACATGATTTTAGCAATAATTTTAAGGTGTTTTACATGTTGGCATGTTCTTTGATTTCTTGGACTGGTAATAATTTCACATATTCTTACAACATTTTAATGCAATGTAAGGCTCCATGAAGACTAGCTACTTTTGAATGTTTATGATTATTAGATTAGTTGTTCCAGAGTTCTGGGACTTTAATCCAAAAATTCCTGTATATCTTAACACTTTGAGCATGCATACTCTCACAGATCTATTTATTCTTTCTACAAAATGTAAGGTTTTGAACTTTCAATGCATTGCAAGGTTTTAAGATGGGCAAACAATTAATTTTTCAAATTTATTGATATTCGGGTAAGTTATTTTTATGCCCCACCTACGATAGTAGAGGGGCATTATGTTTTCTGGTATGTGGCTCCGTTCGTCCGTCCGTCCGTCCATCCGTCTGTGGTTCCGTTCGTCCGTCCAGGTTAAAGTTTTTGGTCAAGGTAGTTTTTGATGAAGCTGAAGTCCAATCAACTTGAAACTTAGTACACTTGTTGCTTATGAGATGATCTTTCTAATTTTTAAGCCAAATTAGACTTTTGACCCCAATTTCAAGGTCCACTGAACATAGAAAATGAAAGTGGGAGTTTCAGGTTAAAGTTTTTGGTCAAGGTAGTTTTTGATGAAGCTGAAGTCCAATCAACTTGAAACTAAGTACACTTGTTGCTTATGATATGATCTTTCTAATTTTAATGCCAAATTAGATGATTACCCAATTTCACGGTCCATGGAACATGGAAAAGGATAGTGCGAGTGGGGCATCCGTGTACTTTGGACACATTCTTGTTTTTTACATGTTTTATTTCTGTAAACAATGCAATTTTCATGTGACTGTGTAATAATAAAGCATACAATTGGTTTCTCTAAAATCAAATGTACATTTTTTTTTGCAATAATAATAGGAACCTTGTTCTATTTCAATCTTCATTGACTAGGATTGTAGGTTGTCCTGCCAAGGTCGATTGTTCTCTATGGGCATTCTGGTTTCTTCCACCAATATAATGTAGTGTCATAAGATAGCCTATAGTGCTGTGGCATAAAACACAAAACAATCAATCTATCAATAAATATATAACTAGACAGTGTCCAATCTCATTGACTTGGGGATGGTTGTATAATGCTCATTTCAAGATTCAAGATTCAAAGTTTTTTTTTACAAGTAAATATTTAATAAATTACATAAACACAAGCTCTAGTGAGCTTTTCAAATCGACTTAATAACAAAATACAATACACAAACACGTCTGGCAAAGTAGTTTATATATTTGGTTACTTTTCTTCAAGACATTAACTTTTAATAACTATTACCACAAAAAAAAGAGTGAGTACCTAAGAAGATAACTTGTTTTTTTTTATTGATTGTTTTCTTCGTGTATTGATGTAAAGTTAAACAAATCCTTGGTGCACACACTAAAAATTTTAAGTATATCATATGGAAAAGTTTTTAGTTGTTTTTTTATTTTAGAATTGGTTGGAATGCCTTTCTGTTAGTCCTGATTTTATTTTATTTTTAAAGGATAGAAAAGATGAGAAAGTGCTTTTGAAGCTAAATGATTTTTTGATGGCCTAAATTGAAAAAAAAATGCAGAAGAAAATTTTTGGACACTGTAAAAAATTACAATATAGATAGAGATATTTATGATCTCAACAATAGTTTATGTAATTATAAGTTAAAATTTTTAAAATTAATTGCAAAAAGCTATTACATGCTTGCCATTCCCTATTAATGCCTTCATTGTATACATACATTGTTAATAAAGTGTACACACAGATTTTTCTTTTTATAAATCTGGATTAAGTATTGTTATACGACCACAAAAAAAAGAAATTGGGAGGCAATTTTTCTCATTACAAATTTCAGAAATCAAAAAGAAAATTTCTTCTAATATTTTTTTCAGTTTTCAGGGGGGGGGTTGGGGGGGTTAATAAGAAATAATCTTTCGTCAGTTTTCTGTTGTATTGGTAAAAATTAGATTGATAATTTCTGATTTATTATTTATGAGGAGTTAAGCTATCCAAATATTATGTGAAGACTTTGTTTATGATCAGATTTATGTTAATAGAATTGAGAATGGAAATGGGGAATGTGTTCAGTATATATTAACTTAAAAAAATCTTTTTAACAATTTTGTTTTACTTTTTTTCAGGCTAATAGAGAAACACTGTTACATAAGCTTGGTGTAGATAAACTAATCAAATTATTTTCTGTGATGTTACTGGAGAGAAGCATTCTTTTCTGTGCCAAAAACCTTGGGTTTGTATTTATGACTAAAGATAGCATAAACTGTAAATTCAGAATTTTTTTCAAGTTTTTTAATGAATACATGTATTAGTATTGCAACTATGTAAGTTGCTGGATAATAAGAAATCCCCACTCTGATATCTGATACATATATCTATATTCAATATTTTTCTGAAAAAGCAAGATCTAATCAAGAATTTTTGAAAGTCATTTTAACATGGCAATTATAAGTGTCCTAATTTCAGAATTGACAGTATCGATCAGTACACAAGACATTAGAAAATAGTAAGAGTACATAGCTTCCTATTTGTCATTAATGAAAATTCTAGATTCTTTCTTTTAAAATTCCATACTTATTGCATTGTAACAAGCAATATGTTCATAGAACATTGTATAAAGTAAACAGAACTGTTAAAACTTCTCAAATGTTTCTTTTTTGTATAAATAAAAGATGTGGGATACAGCTCAATGAAACACAAACACAAATTATCAAAAGGGATCTGTGTTTGTTATATTTTTCAAGAATCTATAATACTGCAGTTAATACATTTAAATCAGTTGATTATTTTATTTTAACTTGTTTTATAGCTATTATTGTTAAGACTACAATTACACTTCTTAATTATATATCTGATGTTTCATTTCAGGATTTTATCCCAGACAATCCATGCTATGAGATCTTTACTTTATCCATTCTCCTGGCCACACACATACATTCCTGTATTACCAGATACCATGTTAGATATCTGTTGTTCTCCCACACCATATGTTATTGGTATACTGTCATCACATCTACAGAAAGTTCTTAATCTGCCACTTAGTGAGGTGAGAATAAATACCATATACCTGATATCTAATATGATCGTTATTTTATGAAAATTTCCTTTGATCTTACTGACTGAAAATTTCCTATTTCAACACAGTAGAATGATATGGAAAATTATAGCTAGAAACTAAGGGCGCATGTGCCATTTTCAATGAAATTATCAACGTCATCATAGGTAAAATAAAGATAAACAGGTAATCATTGGTCATCTCACTTTCGCTGTATCTACTCGAGTGAGAAAATTAATCTTGTTGAGATTACCAACGATAATCTATAATTCTTTAAATTCTGGAATTGGATAACATGGAGAATAGTTTGATGTTATTCATATTTCACATTTATATTTAGATTTCTTTTCTTAGATGTTGTTATCATTACTGAGGATTTTTAAGTGATGAGCTGAAGTCCTTAAACTGTAAAACTATATATGCTTTTGAAGATGCATAGATAATATAAAACAATTGCTGAAGCCTTTCTGCAATACTGATAATTAGATGCATGTAAAAAGAAATTTTATGCCATAATTACTTTAATTATTTAAAATTAACTGTACAAGTAATGTTGAAAAAGAGGCTATTTTAAAAATTACTTATCTGTAACTTTTCTAAATATTATTTTTATAGGTGTCCAACTAAATAGATATTACTAGCTTTAACAAATGTTCATGGTCATCTGGTTAATTTCTCCATGAAATATAAAATCTAATCTTTATGAAATACTAATTGCCTTTCTGACACATTTATCTTTCATATCAAACCCTTTGGGTCAAAGATTGGACTATTAAGATATCATATTCCTCAAAAATCTTGATGATTGACAGATATAAATAGATAGAAACTTGTGAATTAATTAGGACGAAGTGATTTATTATTTGTCGCCTAAATCACTTACAGATGTTCCTTAAATAAGTGTTATTACTTATTCAAGTAATATTTTTAGTCATTGTTTTAAAAGTAATCCTTTATCTCTATACTACTCTAAAATCTAATGAATTCTTCATTTCATGATATAGGTTTAGTTTGTATGTTTGGCAGAAGTAACTGTTTGCTATTGTCAGAAAATAAAATTAAAGACAAGCAAAAATATAAAAAAAACCAACAGAATATGTCAGACAGCAATGCTACTTATTGTTTTAAGAGATACTTTTCTGTATTTTATTTTGTTATTAGAATTAAGAGACTTGACTATTACTTGCCAAACAGCATTTTGTTACCATTTTAGATATTTATATTTGATCTTGATAAAAGACAAGTGATTAAATCACAAGGAGATGAGGATACATTGCTGCCTAAATCTGTACAGAAAGCATTGAAAACAGTCCTAAACATGTGCAAAGTTGAGGGAGGTATGGAATATGAAGTTTTAAAGTTCCATTTTACATGAAATCTTATTTGAATATATTACATTAATTCTTGTCATAAACTGGTCAGTGTAACTTATTATCAGTTTATAAATTATTTTTTTCCTTCTAGAAATGGACTAGATAGTTTCTCATTAATGCGTTTAGTATGGATTGTAAACCCCTACCTATAATGGTTCACTTTTTATACGACCGCAAAATTTGAAAAATTTTTCGTCGTATATTGCTATCACGTTGGCGTCGGCGTCGTCGTCGTCGTCGTCGTCCGGCGTCCGAATACTTTTAGTTTTCGCACTCTAACTTTAGTAAAAGTGAATGGAAATCTATGAAATTTTAACACAAGGTTTATGACCACAAAAGGAAGGTTGGTATTGATTTTGGGAGTTTTGGTCCCAACATTTTAGGAATTAGGGGCCAAAAAGGGCCCAAATAAGCATTTTCTTGGTTTTTGCACTATAACTTTAGTTTAAGTGAATAGAAATCTATGAAATTTTGACACAAGGTTTATGACCACAAAAGGAAGGTTGGGATTGATTTTGGGGGTTTTGGTTCCAACAGTTTAGGAATTAAGGGCCAAAAAAGGGCCCAAATAAGCATTATTCTTGGTTTTCGCACAATAACTTTAGTATAAGTAAATAGAAATCAATGAAATTTTAGCACAAGGTTTATGACCACAAAAGGAAGGTTGGGATTGATTTTTGGAGTTGAGGTCACAACAGTTTAGGAATTAGGGGCCAAAAAGGGGCCCTATTAAGCATTATTTTTGGTTTTTGCACCATAACTTTAGTATAAGTAAATAGAAATCTATGAAATTTAAACACAAGGTTTATGACCATTAAAGGAAGGTTGGGTTTGATTTTGGGAGTTTTGGTCCTAACAGTTTAGGAATAAGGGGCCCAAAGGGTCCAAAATTGAACTTTGTGTGATTTCATCAAAAATTGAATAATTGGGGTTCTTTGATATGCCGAATCTAACTATGTATGTAGATTCTTAATTTTTGGTCCCGTTTTCAAATTGGTCTACATTAAGGTCCAAAGGGTCCAAAATTAAACTTAGTTTGATTTTAACAAAAATTGAATCCTTGGGGTTCTTTGATATGCTGAATTTAAAAATGTACTTAGATTTTTAATTATTGGCCTAGTTTTCAAGTTGGTCCAAATGGGGGTCCAAAATTAAACTTTGTTTGATTTCTTCAAAAATTGAATAAATGGGTTCTTTAATATGCCAAATCTAACTGTGTATGTAGATTCTTAATTTTTGGTCCAGTTTTCAAATTGGTCTACATTAAGGTCCAAAGGGTCCAAATTAAACTAAGTTTGATTTTAACAAAAATTAAATTCTTGGGCTTATTTGATATGCTTTATCTAAATATGTACTTTGATTTTTGATTATGGGCCCAGTTTTCAAGTTGGTCCAAATCAGGATTCCATATCAAGTATTGTGCAATAGCAAGAAATTTTCAATTGCACAGTATTGCACAATAGCAAGAAATATCTAATTGCACAATATTGTGCAATAGCAATTAATTTTCAATTGGAGTTATCTTTCTTTGTATAGAATAGTAGTTGATAATATATGTTGGAAATTTGCCAGACATGACTATGATGTCATTTTCTATTTTTATTTGCCAATAACTTTATGTAAATAACTTCATTGGAAATTTGCCAATATAAAATGTTGCTGATGAAGCTTTTTTTCCTTATCTTATCTAAAATGTTTTAGATAATGTATGTTGGAAATTTGCCAGACATGACTATGATGTCATTTTCTATTTTTATTTGCCAATAACTTTATGTAAATAACTTCATTGGAAATTTGCCAATATAAAATGTTGCTGATGAAGTTTTTTTTATTGTTTTATACAATAAACAATGTATATTCACTTTTACTACCAACCAATCTTTACCATTCAGTGATAACAAGCACTTTATTTTACATTTTAATATTTTATGATGTATTTAAAAAAGTAGTTATTGTTGCAAACTCCATTAGAAATTTGAATTGATATCAGTTTTGGAAAAAGGGAAACGGGGATGTGAAAAAAAGGGGGGGGGGTTAAATTTTTCTCATTTCAGATTTCATAAATAAAAAGAAAATTTCTTCAAACATTTTTTTGAGAGGATTAATATTCAACAGCATAGTGAATTGCTCAAAGGCAAAAAAAAACTTTTAAGTTCATTAGACCACATTCATTCTGTGTCAGAAACCTATGCTGTGTCAACTATTTAATTTTAGATTTAAATAAGAAGAAATCTTTAATTGATTTGTAAAATCTTGACATTTGTTTTGTGTAAAAAAACCCATGTAATGTCAAAAATTTGATCACAATCCAAATTCAGAGCTGTATCACGCTTGAATGTTTTGTCCATACTTGCCCCAACTGTTCAGGGTTCGACCTCTGCGGTCGTATAAAGCTGCGCCCTGCGGAGCACCTGGTTGCTAATTGTGACTTAAATGGCAGTCATACCACATCATCTTTTTGATATTTTATGCACTGTTGCATGTTTTATTCTAAGATTGTATGAAATTACTTGCTATTGTCAATTTTTGGTTAGGCAATTACTGTAGATTCATTTATTTTCGTGGATACCAATTTTCGTGGTTTAAGGAAAATTTGCAATTCGTTTAATATTTAAATTCGTGTTTTCCATGTACCAACGAAATCCACGAAATTTGGTATCCAACTAATATTAATGAATCCACAGTACTCATAATAGTTTATTATATTTTTCCATTGATATATTTAATAAGATATGGAGAACTATATATTTTATGCCTGGATCGCCTAGGACAGTAGAAGGGCATAATGTTTTATGGTCTGTTGGTCCATTTGTCTGTCTGCTTGTTCATCCTTTGTACCTATTCATCAGATTTGTCTGTCAATCCCATTTCAGGTTCAAGTTTTTAGCTAATGAAGTGTTCCATGATGTTTAAACTTGAACCACCAACTTAAGAATTAGAACACATGTTCTTTGTTGGTTAACCTTTTTTCAATATTATGACATTATGATTTTGATTCATATTTCTTGGTTTTCTGAACACAAACACATGATAATGCAAGTGAGGCATGATGTCCTATGGACAAATATGTTTGCCTCCCAGGTGTTATGGTTCTTGATAACTGGCACTTTATGTTGTTTCTGTGCAATTGATTATAAATTCTTCAGTCAATGCTCATAAAATTTGAATATGCTGGTGACTAAATGGTGGTCAAGTTTGTTATTGAAGATTATCAATATTGCCGTTCAGTAGGTCTTTGATGGATGATGGATTGGAAAATAGGAGGTGGTAGGTAAAAAAAGCCTGAATGTCTGTTAAAAAAGGGAAAACCCAATTTGCTATCAATTGGACAGCTCATTCCTTGTTTTCCCTTGAAAAAAGGTAACTTAAAGGTTTCCTGCAATTATTTGCATTGCCTTTGCAGAAAGACTACAGATTTTGAATTATCAATGCTAATACTTTCAGATCTGAAAAATGCCCAGAACTTGCTGATATCAGAAGCTTTTCTAAGATTTTTTGTTGAAGCCATTGGACATTATGGAAACCACATTACAACTCAGCAAAATGGTCAGCTTGTTTTTGAGGTATGTTTTTGTGTACTTCTTTTTAAGAAAAAATAAAGATGATAGGCCTTCTATATACCTGAAATCACAAAAATAATTCATTTTTTTTTAGTGTCTATAACTTAAACCTGTTCTGCCTAGGCCATTCGGAATTAAAGGTTACAATGTGTATTATTCCTTTGTTACCCAATCTTAAGTCTCTAGCATACGTTACAAACAAACATTTTATCATGTTTTTAAAAAATCACTTGCAAAAAAAATAGCCAATTGAGAAATTTTCTGCTAGCGCTCTGAGGCATACTTTTAAGAATACAAATTAGCAAAGCAATTTAGGTAATAAATGATATCTATATAAACAATGTGTCTTTTAGAGAGATAGTTTTGTAAAGAATGCACAGTCCTCTAGTATGGAACAGTTCTTAGAATGGTTTACAGAAACACAGATGTTTGAAGTATTCCTCACAGATAAAGTGGAAACTAAAAACAAATCAAAGACGAGTACACTAAGTAAGTTTTCAAAATCAAATCACAGAAATAAAAATGCTGTTATTTTTTTTCATGATTTAAAAATGACATAATATATACTTTAAAAAAGAAGATGTGGTATAATTGCCAATGAGACAGCTTTCCACAAGAGATATCAATTCCATTCAATATGTTCATAATATAGCATACCATTGAAAGTTTAAATTTGTCATGCCTTTGATAAGCATTTTTGATAAACCTCAGTTCCCAACCGAGTGCTCAGATTGATAGACATCAGTTTCCTATCAAGAGATGAGGAGAAAATGTTGGTCACAGAATGAAATGTACAGATCTACAAGTATTCAAAATTTCAAAACGAGGCTGAAGATTACTGAGTTTGTTAATTCATTCCTTACCATATGTTCCGCATATGTTTTAATCGAACAGTTCTTACTCAGAAACATTCCTAAAATGTTTATTATTTTAGAATTGTTTGCTAAGAATATTATTTTCAGTTTTAAGTATTTCGCTGCATGCAACAATTATTCTTAAAGTATTCCTTATTGACAGTTGGATTGATATGACAGAAAATCTGAACTGTGTGTTCTTTATCTGATAGAACTAGAATTATTGTGTTTAAAGACTTAAGAGTAAATTTTAAGGTTTTATATCTTATTCCTACAGTATACAAGTGATTTCCCTTTAAATGTACTTGTGAAATATAAATTTATGGTCTGTTTAATAGTGGTGATATGCTTGGTTAAAATTGACTGACAAGGCTAATGAGAGCAGGATAACTGATAACCTTGGTGAGATAAGGAATAGGTTTAATTGTTTACAGGATACTAATTGACAGGTAGTAATAAGTTATTTCATTTGTGTTGTAGATATATTCAACAGTCGTATCAAAGAGTACAATGAGGAGTTAGAAGAAGCCAAGAAAGACAAGAAGAAGTCAAAAGGATTTCTAAAATTACTGAAATAGTCTCAGTCATTCAATGTCATAGTCACAAAATATCAGTATATTTATTTATCTGTAAAAAATTGTCTCACATCAAGGCAGTAATTAGTTATACATTGGACATAAGCATTATCAATTTATTCATTAAATATATTTATACATTTTATGCATGAAATATAGAGTCATTGTATAAAAAACAATATTTCATTTCCTAACAATTGTACTAAGACTTAATTCTTCAATGAACTTTCTGCTAATAATCTAAGAATTTTTCATGGTATCATGTGTTAACTCGATACACAATATTTTTGTAATTTTATAACATGGAAGTTGATAAACAAATTATGACAAAAATAGGAGAATAAACAAAATAGATAAGTGTAAGTTTTAACTTATCTCAAAATAAATCAAACTTCTGATAACTAGCAATAAGTTAAGTTTCAATGCTTGATATAAGTCTAACAATTTTATTGAGCTATTTTTACTCTCCTCATTAATCCTTTGGTTGTAATTCACTGACTATATGAATGCTTTTCATGAAAAGAAGATCTTTTGTGTTTCTATGATATTAACACTAACGTGAGTTTCAAACATTTATATACAAAGAACATATCACAAATATTCTATGATCTCTCTCAAACTTTAAGAAGTTTTTCATCATGCATAATTCTGACATAAAAAGTGCAATGCCGATATGCAATAAGGATTTTGGTTTTGATAATTGGAAACATGTTCATACATCATTTATGTCTAAAAGAAAAGTAAATAACACAAAGACATTTTTAGTAAGTTCTGGAAAATTATATTTTTAAGAAGTGTTTTGAATCATGATTTGAAATAAAAAGATTGAAGCTTAGTATTATTTGTTGTGCCCCTTCCCCCCCTAAAAAATAAGTAGATATACATAATAATAAATAACTTTCTTGTTACCCGTAAAGTAATTATTATATGACTTTGGGAATTTCAGTGCAGAAATTTTGATATGTTGAAGTGATATGGTAATATGAACAGACACAATTAATTTGTTTTGAGAAAAGATCCTTACCCCATAAAGTATTTAAACCTCAAAACAGGCTTTATGAAATGCTCTATTCAACAAAATATCTTTTTCATAAACTTTCTACTTATACCTGAATGTGGTGCTGTTAATGGATATATTACTTTCAAGGAACCTCAGCAAATATATCAGTCAGGGGCGTTACTTAAACAAGTAATTTTTTTTAAGTTACTTGTATAAGTATTTTTTGTTTTTAAAAATAATAAAATAACTTAATAGAGTTATTTTAAATTCTAGCAGAAGCATAGACTAAATGTAGTTTGAATGAGTTTTTACATCATTTAAGAAGAATTTATTAGATTTGAGAGGAGTATAGAGATAAAGGGTTCCATTAAAAGTTATTACAAAAGTGTTACTTGAATCAGTTATTTTATACATTTAAAAAAAAAATAGAAATAACACTTATTTAAGGAACATATGCAGTTGATTTCGGTTACGAGTTATAAATAACTTCAAATCTTAATTAATTCACAAGTATCTCTCTATTTATATCAGTCTTCCTTCAATATTTTGGAGGAAAATGATAATTTAATAGTCCCAAGAGACCAATCTTTGACCCAGAAGCGTCGGTATGAAAGATAAGTGCGTCAGAAAGTTAAAGAGTGTTTCAGAAGGATTAGATTTGATATGTCAGGGGAAAAATAACCAGATGACTGTAAAAAATTGTTAAACCTAGTAAAATCTGTATTATTGGCCATGGACACCTATAAAAATAATATTCAGAAAAGTTACTGATATAAGTAATATTTAAAATAGCCTCGTTTTCAACATCACTTGTATAGGTAATTTTAATTGTTACTTGTTTAAGTAATGCCCCTGACTGTATATAGTAAGTTTTAAAACTTTTTTTTATTATTTCTTTTTACAAATTTAGTTCTATAGAGTATCTTTTAGAATCTTGGGAAATTTTAGAATAAAGGTACAAAGAACAGCAATAAATCTATGTTTTAACTACCCTCATTTTATTTTGTGTGAATAATTTTTATTGATTGAGGACAAAACTTTTGTTGATTTTTGAATATTTTTTTCTGCAAAATTTGGAATACAAGTCTCTAATGAAATTGTATATTTATAAACACTGGTATACCTGGCTCACATATGTCAATGACATTTAATACTCCCTGAATGATAGTCAATCAACAGTTGTTATTTGGAATTTTGGGCCCTTTATGCTCTTCAACTTTGCATTTGTTTTGCTTTCTTACTATTTTTCATCTGAGCTTTCTGATGAGTCTTGTGTAGACAAAACATGTGCCTGGTGTAACAAATTATAAGCCTGGTACCTTTAATAACTGTTTATCACATCACAGTGGTTTTGTTATCTGATAAATTTCAGCAAAATAATGCTTTCACATTAAACAGGTTTCAAGACGACTGGTTAAATAAAAAATGCCTCAATTTCATTTTTAATATCATTAAAGTGTCCTATCTTTTGTTTCATATGGTGCTCATATTTTTCTTATTTTATTGCATTTAGTTTCTCTTCAGAGGCAAAGTGATATTTTCTGAGATATATTTATAGATGTGCTAAATCTGCAGAAATATGATAAATGTCTGTTGATGTAACAATCTGACATGTAGGAAGATAAGTCTGCAATATTAGAGCTGACGTTTTTTGTTTGCAGTTCTTAAGTCATTTTAATAAGCATTTGCTAGCTGTATATATATTCTAGTTAAAAGAACTATAATTCAAACAAGTGACAGAAGGTTCCGGAATTTTTTTTTTTTAAATTGCATAATATCTGACATTTATTATTATAATGGACAATAATCCCCCCTTTTCCTGAACAACCCTGATAATTGAAGTCATTATTTTCAGAAACTAATCTTTAATTTGATAAGAACATTATCATCAGATAATGAAATCTGATTTTAACAAATTGTTGAATGATATTGTACTTAATATATATGATAAGAATCTCATCCAAGTAAATTTATTAACATATGTTTCACACTGATCAGCCATATGTCATACTGTTCTTGAATTTACATGAGATAACAGATTTGATTTGGAAGGGATTGGTTATTATACTGTATTCAGCATTGTAATTTTTGATTTGTTAAAGTGTATATATTTTAAATATAACTTATTAGTGTGTTAATATTGAAGTATAGATATATAATCTTTTGCATGAAGGAAGGGTAAATAGGTAAGAATTTACTATGTAGTAAATTTTAATATTATTATTGCTGTTGTTGCAGAAAAAATCATCCTAAAACTAATTAGATTTTGCATAATTTAATTATTTGTACTAATTGGTATAATATTGAAATTGCAGACATTGTCTTTTTTTTTTTAGATGTTAATACATGCATTTAATGACAAGTTTTATACATTGCATTTTACATAATCACTTTAAAATCAAATTTTAAAGTTTACCCAAGATTTCTCATTTGTCTTTCAATGTGAGCAGTTGTGAAATGCATATTCCTGAATTTCCAATTGTAAACTTTTCCTTTATGGCACATTTCTCATGAAATGTGCACAAGAATGAAAAGTATTTAACCATAGTATATTGACAATTGTCCAGAATGGGCCAGTGTAATAAGTTTGTTTTAAACTTGAATGTAATCATACATATTATATCAAATGTGTCATGTTTTATAACTGTAGGGTAGATTATGTAATATAATGATATATACAATAATGCTGATGATTTCAAACTGGTATTTATGTGCATGTGCAATCTTACAGATTATCATCGAGAGCAGCAGTCATAAGCATATATAAAGTCCCATTATGTATATAGAATTTTAAGAATATTATTTATCTGTGATACTTATTATTTCTGCTTAGTATTATTGCATTTATATTTTACTGCTAGGGATAGATTTTCCATGCTTAATAATATAAATTGTTTGTACATTGTTAGTGAAATGTTGTTAGATGGTTTTACGGACTTTCATGTTGATCATCATAGTTTTAGTTATAGGAACTTACAATTTTAACAAAGTTAGAGAATCTTATTTTGAAAGCATTTTTATGCTTACAAACATGATAACATAATACAGTTACAAGCCTGTAAACTCCACTGCCAACAATAACATGAATCTTTTCATCTTTGAAAAAAAAATGACAATTTCCAGAGGACACCTACAATTTTGAATTGTTTTTGATGCATGAATTTTTTATGAGCAAATTTTTTTGAGGAAAGCCGCAGCTAGAACTTTTTTGTTGATTGTGCCATAATACTATCAACCCTTTTAAAACTAATATAGTACCATTTTACATTCACCAGGTTAACTAAATTTTATATGAAGGTATGCCCTTGGCAACAAGTCATTTTCAAATAATATTCATTTAATTTAAAGTACATAGTCCCCAGGATACTGTTTGAGGTTGCAGTTGAGCTCCTTTATAGCTGTTCTTCATGTTAAAGCCTATATGAAGATAGCTAAGATTATGGTGAAATCTGTTGACAAACCATTAAAGACTGATTTGCCATTATTTCTTATGGATGTAAATTTCAGCTATAGATTACAAATGATATCTTTAACTACATGTATAGGTAAAAGGTAATGGAAAATCCTATTCAATTGTTGTATTTTTTTGGCAATAGAACGTTATGAAATTTTCATGGTCAATTGCCTAAATATAATTTTTTCTTTTTCTCTAAGGAACAATTTGATGCAAAAGTATTTAGATTAATTCTTCAAGAACAATATGAATAGGAGAGGGGTTTATATGAGACTTAAAATTGGTTTTAGCAATTTGTGATATAGATACGCTGCTGTATATTTATCAATTTGACAGGATATAAGAACAGATCTTATATAATTTAGAATAAAATCTGTTAATAATTCAGGTGTAATCCTATTAGTTGTTTTTGATATTGACGGCATGGTACTTTGTTTCGAGAGACTGGTAGGTTTGTTTGCTCAAAGTATCTTTATTTTTTTTACTAATTTATAGCTTGTTTTTTTTAAACAAGAAAAACATTTTCAGGTTGTAAAAGAAAAAAGTTCTCAACAATATTTATGGTTGTAAAAGGTTATTTGGTAAATGGAAATCTACAGTTTAAAACTATTTCTAAAGAAATCAAATATTTTCATTTGATACAGTAATTGAATATTTTAAAGTAAGATTATAGCTATCCTTGGTTCAAAATCAGCACTTAAAGTCAAATGGTTACCATATAGGATTTACATTGGACAATTAAAAAGAAACTAGAAAATACAAAAATTGAAAATCTATCTCTAGATTTTTGCTTGCATTTGATTTTAAGCTTTTATATCTTAGAAATTGTAATTGGTGGATATAAATTGTTATATTTGACAGTACTTGTAGTGCTTGAACATACAGATATTTTTATATAGCATTTGATTGGATAAAAATTTCATTTACAACATTTTATATTCTATTTTAGATATAACAAAAAGTAGTAAAATATCAATAGATATGAATTGAGGTAAAAGAATTGTATGGTTTTGAACATTTACCTAATGTATTTTTATAATTTTCTGTATTTGATGGTGTGCATTCTATAAATTTTCAAGTGATAAAAAAAACCCAATTAAACCATGTCATGAAATTAAGTAATATTTGTCAATCCTGATTAAAACAAATACTTTTGAACTGTAATGTTAAGGTACTATAAGTAGCTTGTACATTTTGCTTTAGCTTGCATGCGTAACTATTTATGGCACAGTGAAATTTAAATATTTCTTTTCTTTGCATTCCATATCAAAATGATAATAAAATTTGTTATTGTTTCTATATACTTGTTTTTTTTATTGCATGATAGTAGCCCTTTTGATAATAATTTGATGTTGCCATCTATTTGTTGTTTTGATTTAAATGAATGATGCAAGTATGTTTTTATGACAGAAACAATACAGTAATCGTTTTGTTTATAAAGTTATCTATATGTTATATATAGAGGCTTTGTGGAGTTCACATTTCTCATATCAGTGTGTTCTTGAATTTTGTGGCAAGTTTCGTGATCAGGTTATTTTCTCAAAAAGTAAAATACCAGCCCAAACAATGAAAAGTCTTTTACTGCTTTGAAAAAGACTGAATTCCAACTTATGACATCAAATCTTTTCATAACTAAGATCTTCATTTAAAGATTTTTTTTAAATGCCAATAGCATCAAGTTACCAAAACAAATAGTATGCAGTATGTTTGTTTGGTGTTAGTTTATTTTAATGTTCCTTTGTTGTTCATTAAAAGAAGCATTCTACATGCAAATTGTTCTGTCATGTACTAATAATATCAATTTTTGTAAACTTGTTTTGAGGCGTGTGGAAGTATCAAGACTTGAAAAAGGTTTGTTTTTCGATGTTTTCACAGTTATAATTACAAAATGTTATATGTATCAAACTAAGCCACATAACCCAGTCCTAACTGATTATGTTTTACTATGGTTGTTGCAATATTCGTTACTGCCAAACTGAGGAACAAATACATGCCTTATAAATAGATTAATTATCAAAACCTGTATGCAGATGTGTGATTTGGAGAAGTACTTTTACTTGTTGCATGTCGAATTATCAAACAAAACAACTATGAAAATGAATCACAATCAGTAATCAGTCTTATAGATTTAGCTGCTTTAATCCTGTTATTAAATCCCACTATATACATAAAAAAATTATGTTCTAATGAAATTGTGTTAAAACGTAGGTTCAAATCAATTTGTTTTGTATTTTTAAAAAAGTAAACCAACGCAGTATTTGCCATCATCCTTTGTTTTACAATATGTTTTTCAAAACATTTATTTATATTGGATTGAGAAACAAGTTATTGCAACTTATATTAATCCTTTTCTTTTTTGCGGGTGATAGTGCTATCTTGTAGTGGCATAAACTGCTGTTTTTCGATATCTACAAGGGTTTCTTTTATGTGCAAGAGATATGGCTCCCTCTTAACACGGGTCAGCCATTTATCGTTCCCTTCCGACGTACTATCATTGTTTCTCAAGATCATACTCGCAAATGGTGTAAAGGGAGAACCGAAAATTCAGACCCTGAAATTTTCCCCCCGGAACAATAGTTAGCGTGTCAAATTGTAAGTATCAATATGATCAATATTAAATTCAATAAAAGACTATTTTTTATAATAATAGTTGTTGAATGTAGAATTATCATATAAAACAACAATGAAAATTCATCGCACCCCCCAAAAATTATACATCAGAATTGATCGCACTTAGTTTTTTTTTTGTGATTTTTTAACAGTATTAATTAATGAATCACATTTATAGTTTAAATGAATCGCTTTCAGTTATCAATATCATAGATTCAGCTGCTTTAATTACACTTTTTTGAACTTTAATCCTCTTAGAATACATTAAAAAGTATATATTGTAATGAAATTATGTTAATGAATTATTTTCAAAAAATACACAAACGATTTTATTTTTCGCATCATTCATTATTTTACAATAGTAATTACTCGTGTACGACAGTGAAAACAAACTAACTGGATTTGCACTTTTTATACACTGATGTACTTATAATGAGCTGTTTACTGCCGTTGCCCTTTTGTATAACAATTGACATGCACGAGAATCGACTTTAAATTAACATATCTTACATAAGAATATATAATTGTGCTGAATGTAATATAGATATTTCTCAATGGGTAAGCATTAATTAGGGCCCCGCCGACTAAGGCGCGTCGCCCTATAGTGATCAGTCTGTCCGTCCGTCCGTCCGTCTGTCCGTCCGTCCGTCTGTCCGTCCGTCCGTCTGTCCGTCCGTCCGTCCGTCCGTCCGTCCGTAACACTTTAACTTTGTGTCCGCTCTATATCTTAAAAACCGTTATGATTTCAAAGTTTATACTTGACATCCATTTTAACCAACACCAGAGGGTGTGTCATGATGTATGTAAAACTTCCTAGGTCAAAGGTCAAGGTCAAAAACTTTGGTTTCAGTTGACAACCCTGTGTCCTGTGGTGAAGATCGTGTCCGCTCTATATCTTGAGAACCGTTATGATTTCAAAGTTTAAACTTGACATCCATTTTAACCAACACCAGAGGGTGTGTCATGATGTATGTAAAACTTCCTAGGTCAAAGGTCAAGGTCAAAAACTTTAATTTCAGTTGACAACCCTGTGTCCTGTGGTGAAGATCGTGTCCGCTCTATATCTTGAGAACCGTTATGATTTCAAAGTTTATACTTGACATGTATATGAACCAACACCAGAGGGTGTGTCATAATTTATGAACGACTGCCTAGGGCAAAGTTCAAGGTCAAAAACTTTGGTTTCAGTTGACAACCCCATGTCCTATGGTAAAGATTGTGTCCGCTCTATATCTTGAGAACCGTTATCATTTCAAAGTTTATACTTGACATGTATATAAACCAACACCAAAGGGTGTGTCATAATTTATGTGCAACCTCCTAGGTCAAAGGTCAAGGTCAAAAACTTTGGTTTCAGTTGACAACCCCATGTCCTATGGTAAAGATCGTGTCCGCTCTATATCTTGAGAACCGTTATCATTTCAAAGTTTATACTTGACATGTTTATAAACCAACACCAAAGGGTGTGTCATAATTTATTTACAACTTCCTAGGTCAAAGGTCAAGGTCAAAAACTTTGATTTCAGTTGACAAACCCATGTCCTATGGTAAAGATACAATTTTTTAATGCACATTATTCACAGCGGGGCCCACAGAGATGGCTCCCATCTCAATGATATCTAGTATATGTCTGATTCTCTATGAATATAGAATACTTTTAGAAAGAAAAACTATATGAAAGCTTAGTTTGGACATTTTTATAGCAATTCAAAATAATAACAGTTCCTTCAGCATGGAAATGACTATAATATACCTTTACAAACACAACATTATTAAAGTGGAGTTAAAGTCTTATAGAGCAAAAAAAGTTGATCAGAAATCTTTTGTTTTGTTTATTCTTAATCCTTAGTCAATTTGAAGTTAAAAACATCCTTTCTGAGCATAATGCGACTCATATTACAAATTTCACAGCTCAATTTAAACTGACTGTAATGTAAGCCTATGATAGAAAATACTTGAAAATCTCATTTTGGACTAGAGAAACATAAACTTTCAATATCAAGATCAGGTTTTGTTGATTTTTCCTTGTTTGTTCTACTGCTTTAAAGACGTTCCACAATTTTTACAATGAGTTTGATAAAAAATCCAAGGTATTGACCCCCTTTTTTTACACCTGGTGTCAGTAATGGGACTATTATCTGATCAAAAGTGCAGTCATGGTCATTTAACTGTTTTATTTACTATCAGTCAATAAAATTTAAAGTATAAAACTTTCATTTGGGATAATAAATGAGATTTTTGTGAGTTTATGCAGTATTTATATCAGGCTATGTTAACTGCCATATATACATGGTATGCCGCAATGATATAAGGGTTAAAAATCAAATAATTTCATCAAATCTTCATGACAACAATTTTTTTTCGGTAGCAATCAACCTATGTTTAAATGTTTAACAACACAAGAAACAATTTACTGTGCATTTATAACAATTTATAACATTTTTTATATGAAAGCATATTGTCAGGGTGGGAAAAGCTAAAAATAGCACACATTCAGGTTTAAGGCTCTAAATTTGCAATATGTGACTTTTTGCTCCAAAAAAGATTAAAATGTGGCTACTGTTATTTCAAATGATCAGTTAAGACCAAAAAATCAATTGTTTTCTGAATTTTGGGTTTCACCGCATTTCTCTTAAAGGTGTCAGACCACCAATTAAAAATCCCTATCTGTTCAACCAAATTTTGCAATTTTCACAGCTTTCTAAATATTTTACCTTAAGTTTAACTTCATAGAAACCAGGTATATCCTTAATTGTACATGTATCAGCTTTCTACATGCCAATTTTCATCATAACTTTAAAGCCTTCTAACAAAATAACTGACCATCAAACAGAGGTACTCCAAAAAAAAAAACCTGGTTTTCTGGAAATCTAAAATTAGTATACTATGGAGCGCATTAATCCTCAATTTTTAATGCAAACTCATAGACAAGTAAATTTTGGCTCAAAATGATCTAGATATATTTCTCTTTCACCAAATATTCATTTCTGCAAATTTGTTGGTTAGTTTAAGTAAACAAGGACATCAAAAGCACTATTTTTTTGTCAGAGTAGGGCTACTTTTACATACGTTCTAAATTGGAGAATTGGATGGAGTAATTGGTGGTCTGACACCTAAAGGATTGTAAGTATGTTTTATTTTATCACCTTGCACTTTCACTACTTGACTGGTTTTCTACAGCAGTTAGTTCAAATTTCTGACCAGTTGAACAATTTGATTTTATAAAACAAATTGCAATTTGGTCAGAATTTTTAATAAGTTACAATTGGTGCATAGCAACACTTACAGTCAAGTCACTGTAACTGTTTGGTTTGCTTGGCTAGACTTTACTCGTACAGTTATTTTTCAAGTCAGGAAAATCTTGAAAAAATAGTTTCTGAAATTTTAATGCAGAAATATATGATTTGGTATTGAAACTTTCGCAGCTACAACTAAAATATGGTTATTTTCTATATTGAAAAAAGTCTAACTTGAACAAACTGATTTTTCTACATTCTATTCACAGGTGGAGTGGAAACGGCGATCAATGGGCCGATGTAATTATTTTGCATTTCTATGTAAATATAGCTTAAGTGCTATGGTTAATATGTTTACAGGATTATACAATCTAAAGCACATAATAATTTTCCCTTACAGTAAAACATAAATTATAACATATTCTAGTTATTTTATACGAAAAAAATTGTTACCACATTCATGATCCTATTATTATGATTATGTTATATTGTCAAAAATCTATATAAAAATTATTTGTTATATTTGTATTATGCAGAGTATATATAATCTAAGTGTGTTGAATCATACAATGCTACATGCATTTAGATGTTTTCCCTAAGTATAGATAAATGAGGAATATTTACAGATATTCATACAAAAACAAATCAATTTGTTTAATAATTTAAAGATAAATAGAAGGATTGCCTTGATAGAGTATATATTTTGAAAGAAAATGATATATGTCAGCTGTTCTCGGACCTTAGTCTTTGAAGATTTGCTGCAGTCAGTTTGCCTATTGTGATATTCATCTGTAGATTTTGCTGCTTTCTCCCATGTCCTTTTACTAGTGTTTTTGATTCAGAACTCACAACAATTTATCAATTGAACCATTTGGTTCTGCGTTTGCCTTGGTATTTTGTTTGTCTTTAGTTTTTTCCTCCTTTAATCAGAATCAGTTTCTGTAGTTGATGACTGTAGTCTGTTAGATTATCAAATATACTTTTCGTTCATTCCTGATTATTTTTTTCTATAGCAACACACAAATTGGAAA
Source organism: Mytilus galloprovincialis (assembly GCF_965363235.1). Taxonomy (NCBI): domain Eukaryota; kingdom Metazoa; phylum Mollusca; class Bivalvia; order Mytilida; family Mytilidae; genus Mytilus; species Mytilus galloprovincialis. The sequence goes on along the minus strand of NC_134844.1, from coordinate 34,555,134 downwards.
TCCTAGACGAACAACTTTATGATTATTTTACAAAGTTTTGGGAGCACGAATAGTTCCGTGGATATCATTCGATTTCCCTTTTGTGTGCATTTCTTATTTATCATATAAGTATTAGTATAACTAGTTTGATATATGGGATCTATGCCATCATTGTATGTTTGTCAGACGGAAATTAAATAACATTGACATCGTTTAATATCAGTGATTAAGTGTTCATTAGTTTGACCGTTTGTAAGATATTTACCAAAAAAAATCTATATTTCGGGATGTATGACATGTATATGATTTTTAGGTGATAAAGTTAATGTGGCAGTTGTGTTGACCTAGTCATGGTTTATTGATCAACGCAACCTTTTTCTGTTTCTCAGTTACTTTAAGCAATATGTCAGCTAAAATTGTTGTTCATATTAATTTTGATGTGTCCTTGTTTATAGATATAGGAAGATGTGGTATGAGTACCAATAAGACCTTGTTTGTCTGACATCCTCGTGTATCATTTTTGTTCAATTAATAGTTTTCATGGTTTATACCTTTCGGCTGCCACTAGCAGACTATTTTGACGTGTGTGATAACTGTTAGATATCCGTAAAAGAGAGGTTAAAGATACCTAAGGAACATTCAAACTCATAAGTCGAAAATAAATTAAGAACGACATGGCCAAAGAAGAAAATGACAACCAGACAAACAATAGTACAGAACACAATATAGAAAACTAAAGACTGATAAACACTAAAACTGGGATTGATCACAGATGCTTTGGAAAGGTATGTAAGCCTTCTCCACATGTGACAGACGTCATGTTGCTCATGTTAGTACAAATCCGGTAAGAAGTCTAATTCGATAGGTCACATTCGGAGAGAAGGGCATGACAATGTAGATACGACATTTTGAACATATCCGCTATCATCTATGAAATGGATATTCCATAACGGTCAACCAACACGTGATGGCGTTCTTAGAATTAATAAAGGGACGATTATGAAGTCACCAGTAGGAACACTACATATGAGACAGACTGACCTGTATCTGTTGTATCTTCATCTCAACTGCGATGGGATAGATGCGTTCACCAAATTTTCAGTTATTTAGTGAGAGAACGTCATGTTTATAGCGAGAAGTAAAGTTTAAGAATTCTATTTATTTCTGCTCTTTCTTGATATCAAGTTCCCGAAAGACATCAGTCTCACATAAATAAAGAAACAAGTCGAAAATGATAAGGACACAGTTTGTTTCCAGGAGAATGCCGACGACTGTCTTGTAGAGTTCATCTAGCCCTAACCTAATTTCATTATTCATTAGTCGGAGTTAAATATTTATGACTATGTCTTTGTCATATAAATTAAGTAATACGTAAAATAATATTTGGTGTATAAATTTATTATATAGCGTGCATGACCATCTAGATATTGCATGGTTTAAATGATATTGTGCGCATTCAGTCAAGGCAATGATAATTTTTATTTAACATGATACTCCTATCTATCTTTTATCTTAAAATCTTTCATCATGAAATTCTATTATGCAATATTTATCAGTAAAACGGACGGGAAATTTCAGCGTGTGTAGTTTTATTGTATTTGTGTCAGGATTTCGTAATCATGTCTGTCTAATTTGTCACACCTTTTGCCATATTGTTTAAGAATTTATGAACATGTAATAGGTTTTGTTTTAATTTGATAACTATTTCAGGTTTTAATTAAATGTTTTCGAGCAGACGTTTTGTGTGGAGTAAAATTTTTGCGTCCGAAAAGGTTTTCAAGATTTTAATACTTCAATTGTTTGAGGTACTATTTCTGTTTTTGGTCACCTTCGTAGTTCAATGTAAACCATGTAATTTGGTTAATAGAATTGCACACATTAGAGGCAACAGTTGTCCACCGATATTCAAACTCATGAATAGATTGGAAAAAAATCACACTAGAGAAATCTCATCTACTCGAAAAGTAGTGAGGCATTTGGGTTTAGTCAGGTTTTTAAGTGATAGCTTATGATGATTTCACACCTCAAAAAATTGAGAATGGCAATGGAACATGCGTCATTTTGGAATATCTCACAAAGGCCTCTTTATGATCAAAGGTCAGTTTATAGAAGAAAAGCGTGGAATCATTATTTTTCATAATTTCCCTAAGTTGAAGGTTTTTTTGCATCAAGTCTTGTGGTTCAAAGTTTGAAGAAACAATATCATGGTCAAACTTCACTACACTTGGACAAAAGCTTATTCATGGTTTTAAAACATACACCATGATTCTAATTATATGTAATTAATTCACCTGCAAATTAATAACCATTGCTTGAAGTTAATACAAAATCAACACTTAATTGACACTAAGTCAGGAATCTGATGTACAGTAGTTGTCGTTTTTTTTTATACAGTTCACACGTGTTTCTCGTTTCTCGTTTTTATATAGATTAGACCGTTGGTTTTCCCGTTTGAATCGTTTTGCATTACTAATTTTGGGGCCCTTTATAGCTTGCTGTTCGGTGCGAGCCAAGGCTCCGTGTTGAAGGCCGAACCTTGACCTATAACGGTTTACTTTTATAAATGGTATTTGGATGGAGAATTGTCTCATTGACACTCATGCCACTTCTTCCTATATCTACTTTATGATTCTTTGCTGAGCCTTATAGGTGTAATACCACCAAATCATGGTACGTCACATCCGGTTGTATACGAAAGTAGGTAAAAAAATATTCCCTTGAATTTGACAGTTGTAGGTTATTAATCCTACATTTTATTGCAGTAAAAACATTTCTATGTCATAAACATATGTCTTGGGTATTTCAAAACGCCATTATTTTTTATTTGGGATTTCTATAGAAAATTTTGTAATCTTGAGGTTACATGGTGACTAAACCTTGTATACAGATAAAATAAGGGGAGACATTTGATTGGTTAACTTCCAATGATGGTTATTTTCTTATATGCAATGAAATGTTATGTGAATTTTTTTCTATAGTACTGGACAGGATAAAAATTTACTCATGCCAAGTATTTCTTTATTTGAAACAAAGATAAATTCTGCACATTTTTTTGAAAAGTGCAAATTTAACGAAGACTAATAGGGGAAAATCAATGGTGGTACATTGTATTACACCTAATATGGGAAGCTGTACATGCACCTTTGACCTTGTAAGTAATCTCATGTGTTAAAATTGCTTGCTATTTAAGTGAAATATTACAAAAAAATATATATTCTGAGTGGATGGAGTCTCCAAAACACATTTTATGAGAAAATTGTCTTGAAATAGGAGTCTACCATGAATTTTCAGTTGATAGTCCTATTTTGGGGGGGAGGGGGAGGGCTTTTTCTCCTTATTTCTTATATTCTGCTATGATATAACATTATCCTAGGAAATACTTAAATAAATATATAGTTATAAGTACATGAAATTATTTTTAATGCTGTAACGACAAATAATTCACTAAAAGAGAAGCCTTTTATGTCGCTGTTTGGAACGCGGCGTAAATTTAATTTTTAAGTAAGGACTTATTGAAACCTCCTTAGAGACAGTAAACTTTTATATGGATTGTTCATTCTGCTAAAATTCTTCAATTACTCATTTCTTATAACATTTCTACCATAAATGAGTGAAAGTTACCCCATTATTTTTATTTATTGGCCTGAAATGTTGAAATTTTAGGAAATAAGAGGTATAAATAGACCAAAAGAGACCTTATAAAGAAGACAAAGAGGTCCATTAGTGGTATTATCTTCCTAAAATCAACTTGTGTATCATATTTAACTGTTTGTAGGCAGATAAGATAGATATTTGATCATTTATTGGTCTACACTTTATTCTATCTTGATACGGCTTGGTTTGGATTTGTCGAAGAATTTTGCTCGAATCGCTGTCGAGTCGTCTTTCATTATACTAGATTTTTCTCAAACTATTGAACTGATTGTGACAGAAATGCTTGAAATAACCAGTATAACAAAGGAAAAAAGTTACATTCAGTTTATTGAACAAAAATGTCTTCTTTAGGTGTAATACCACCAAATCATGGTACGTCACATCCGGTTGTAAGCGAAAGTAGGTCTAACAAAATATTCCCTTGAATTTGACAGTTGTAAGTAATTAATCCTACATTTTATTGCAGTAAAACATGTCTGTGTCATAAACATATATCTTGGGTATTTCAAAACGCCATTATTTTTTATTTGGGATTTCTATTGAAAATTTTGTAATCTTGAGGTTACATGGTGACTAAACCTTGTACATGTATACAGATAAAATAAGGGGAGACATTTGATTGGTTAACTTCCAATGGTGGTTATTTTCTTATATGCAATGAAATGTTATGTGCATTGTTTTCTATAGTACTGGACAGGATAAAACTTTACTCATGCCAAGTATTTCTTTATTTGAAACAAAGATAAATTCTGCACATTTTTTTTAAAAGTGCAAATTTAACAAAGACTAATAGGGGAAAATCAATGGTGGTATTACACCTTATATTATTACCAATAATAAATGCACAAATACTGTCGATTCATTAATTTTCTTAGGTACCAGTTTTCGTGGATTGTGGCAAACTTACATGTTCGTGGAAATTTAATTTCGTGGTTTTGCCGAATTCTGCATACAAGCCTATAGAGAATGTGTTATTTGTTGAATATTTTATTTCGTTTTTCACCTGTCTGTACCCACTAAATTCACGAATATTGATATTCAACTTATAATAATGAATCAAAAGTATAATGTGTTAGGTTTATGATCGGTTTATGATCGTCTGAGAACCAATTTTAGAAGTAAATTAATTTTGATATCTGAAGAAATATTTCCTACACTAATTTGTATTTAGTTTCGTATTACAATCTCGTGCAATGTAAATATTCGTATAGACAATAAAGCTGTAATATTCATTTAGATAGCTACTTTGTATATAATATTTCAAATCATTTGAAATTCAGCTTTACCATTTTGACAATGTATACTAATGAAACCAGAACAAGTCAGGTACATAATAAATAGCTTGACAAGTTTAAAGATATTATAATATGATTTCTCTCTATTTGTCAGAATACTTAATCACAAAACGTTTAAATATATTAGCCAATCATAAGGAGGCTTCACCAAAGTATAAAAGTTGGTTTGATTTGCACCTTACTTATACAATGGACTTGGCCAAATACCAAGTCATGTTTATCAAAACAGGTGCAACAAAGTGATGCCTGTCTTACATGTCTAAATCATATCAAATAATTTTACAAACAAGCTAAATCTATTTTTTAGACAAACATTTTCAGTGATGATCTTTTGATAAATACGAATTCGCAAGGTTAACACTTTTCATAACATTAATATGTTCATGACATTAATCAATAGAGATTTGAGAGAAAAATCTGTATTGCCTCTCTGTGGTTAATAATAAAACTGATTCTATATGTGTATCAACCAAGAAAAATATAATTATAGACTTAAGAGGGATTATATTGTACTGTTACATCAATCCGAATTAAAAGTGGGAAAATAAGTAGTCAAAGGCATGTCGTTTTATCCATCTACGTAAAAACTGCGTAGTAAAGTCAGATATTTAAATAAAGACAATTATGAAGGGAAAAAAAACACGGTAACAAACTGTAGATATTCTCACTGAGATGAGTTTTAACTGACGCTGAAACACTTATCTGTTTTTTACCTCAATTTCGTTTTTATATTTTCAATATGTTTACATGTAAGGGAATATTTTTTCCCTATTCAATTCCCCATAGGAGATTACAAGAATTGAGAATAACTGTTTAAGGCTAAGTTCTTCACGTACGTTATATTGATTGTCCAATCACATATTTGTAAACTGTACACATCATGTGCGTTCAAAGTCAATACTTAAATCACACTTTTCAATTTCAGAAGTGTGAATGATTAGAAACATGTATCTAGTATTCATTGTCTGTGCATTTGAATGTAAGTTTCTAATGTAGTTACTCATAAATTAAGTTGATTATAGTTCATCTTTGTTCAAATATCGTCAATCCATTAGAAAGAGACAAAACAAGATAAAAACACTTCAAGAGGAGCGAGATTGAGCGCATCGATATGGTAAGCATACCATATTGTAGCATCCGACAAGTAAATCAATTTAAGTCTTACACGGCCATTTTCATCTAAATATCAGTTGACACGACTGAACAATCACTTATTAAGGTATGTTCAGTCTTTTAGCTATTTATTTTTTATATATCCAATGCGGACAATTCAATACTGTTCAGACCATTTGCTTCCAGCCAATACAGTAATAATTATGGTTTTACAACATTTCTTTTTCTAAAGGAGCGTCGAAATATTCCATTCAAACTCATACGTCAAAAAGTAACATGACTTCTGCCATGGAAAATAGAGAGAGAAAACAATCGACAAACAACAATATACATTCAAAACTGAAGACTTAGCCAAACATACAATACATCCGGGGTGATATTAGGTAACCTTTCACATGATGGTCACGAAAGTACAAACCCAGGGATAAGTCTCATAAGCAGGTTATAAGTCACATTAAACCAGGTTTAACCCGCCTTTTACTACATAAGAAAATGACTGTACTAGGTAAGGAACATGACGGTTGTTTTTCATTCGTTTGCTGTGTTTATGGTTTCGATGCTGCAATTCTGTTTATAGAATTACCGTTTATGATTTTACTTGGTGTTCTTGTATTTTAATGCTTTATTTTTTTTTCGAACTAAATATTATCATAATAATGGTGAAAATGATACACTTTTCAATAATGATATGAATTTTAATACAAAACATTCTTATGTGTTTGTAGTGTTCTACATAGCTTCGGTGAGTATACAAATATTATTCCAAGATTTTATGAATATCACTGTTCAATAAAAACAATGAAACAGCATTTACTCTCGAAATAAATATCTTTTATACAAATTTAACGTTTCAAATATAGCTTTTCTAGCTTTATTACCAATTCGTTAATGCAGGGCATATATAATGGAATTTGATGAGACTGCCATACAAGTGAGAGGTTTAGCAGTATAACACCAGGTTGAATATACAATTTTCTACATAAGAAAATACCTGTACCAAGTCAGGAATGTGACAGTTGCTGTTCGTTCGTTTGATGTGTTTGTGCTTTTGATTTTGCCATTTGATTAGGGACTTTCCATTCAACGTGTGACCGTAAAATACATTGCTTGACGAATACGCCCATTGTTGTTTTGTGTCAAAGGAGTTAATTTGTCGTGTTAATTCTCATGTGAAATAATCTTTTGAATAATTCATAGGGAAATCGCGGTTATCCATTGTAAAGAATTCAATAATTATGTTAATCACGTTTGGGAAGAAAAGTAAATGTCTTTTTGTTATTGATAATTGAAGTTCTATAATCTCTAAAAAGAGGATGTATCTTTTCTATTTGATCTAATGATGACACTTACATAATTGCTACATTACTGGTGCTTTGTGATTTGTTAATGAAGATCAATTTAGCAGTATGACGGAATTGTATTTAGTTGTTGATTTGATGATGACAACTTTATCATCATTTTAAATGGCGATCATTTCTCTACTATTGTATGTTACAAACTGTTTTATTCTTATAAAACAACTGTTAGTACTTCGAAATTGTATGATGACAAGTGAATTAGAGGTTAAAAAGAATTGTCTTTACTTTGTTATTGTTATGATGAGATTTGTATTATCGCCATCAGGGAATCAAATATCTTGGAGGTTTGATTACCAATATTAAGAATCTGTTTAAATCTAAGTTTGATTTAAAGATGACATTTTTATTATTGCTTCAAATAAACATCCTAGACTTCTAGACTGTAAACACTTGATGATGACACTTCAACAATAGCAAACAGTGAATTCAATTTGCTAAATTATTCGATTGTAATAAAAGTATTGTCAGGAAATGGGGATTGTCTAATCATTTTTCGTTTAAAAAAAGTTCACCGGAAGGTACCAAGACCTTGTTAATAAAAATCTCGTATTAAATTTACAGATAATACAGGATGGTCAGAAAGTATAGATTTTATGTACTGACGTTGTTTCTCATCTTGATTACGTGTGATATAATTCTTTTATTTTTCTTAGGCAGTATAGCTTTTACTGTTAAGTCTGTTTTTGTTGATATCCATTTGCCGAGGCTCGGTACTTGTAAATCCCGTCCTTATGTCATCGTTCTATGATAATTCGCGTAGTCTTGTCTTTCGATTTGGCTAATATGCTTTGTATATATGCCTTTTAATGTTTCTTTTATACATAAATGACATAACTATGTACTTAAACATCCCGTCATTGTGTTATGTACGATGTTCAATTTGTGTATTCTTGTCTTAATTAACTTTTGCTAATTTACTTGGTCTATATGCAATTTGTACTTCTTTGTTACATAGTGTTTTTTTTAATAATGATTACAATTATCACACCACAAACCCCTAATTTGGACATTTTTATCTATAATGTCTGTTTGTTTTGTTCACACATCTTTGTCAATACAATGGAATTTGACGCGACTTTCATACAAGAGAGAGGTTAAGGTAGCTTTAAAACCAGATTTAATCTACCATTTCTACATAAGAAAATGCCTGTATCAGTTCATGAATATGATCAACAGATGTTTAATTTGTTTGAGCTTTTGATTTTGCCATTTCATTTGAGAATTAGCGTGTCGAATTTTCCTCATAGTTCCATATTTTTGAGATTTTACTTTTTAATGATGATACATCGCTATTGGGAAATTACTTTAAATTCGTGATTTGATGCCATTTTTTTCGAAGCTAAGGTATTGCTTTTCGAGATTCTTTACTTGGTGGTTTCAGGATGACCATTGTACAATCGTTATAAGCTGTCTTTACTTGATGATCTCAGGATGATAATTATTTTATCGCTAAAGGAGAAATGTCTTAAACGTTTTTTTTTTATGAGAATTTTCATTTTCCCTATCAGGAAACTGTTTTGACTTTTTATAGATATAGAATGTATCATTTCTTAAAAGAGGGACGAAAGATACCAGAGGGACGACAGTCAAACTCATATATCGAAAACAAACCGACAACGCCATGGCTAAAAATAAAAAGACAAACAAAAAAATAGTGCAGAAGACATAACACAGAATACTAAAGACTAAGCAACCCGAACCCCACCTTAAAGTGGGGGTGATCTCAGGTGCTCAGGGTAAGTGTAAACAGATCCTGCTCCACATGTGGCACCCGTAATATTGCTCATGTTATTATAAATCCGGTAAATAGTCATATTCGGAAGGTCACATTCGTGAAAAGGGAAGGCAATTGTACTTATGACATAAGGAATATATTCGAAATCATCTGTGAAACAGTTATTCCATAACGGTCAACAAAATCGTGATGGCGTCCGTAAAAAATACGAAGGGGTGATTTAAACTCCTCCATTTGGAACTCTTGATTTAATAGCTTCCTTGTGAGCAGCAATCATCTCTCAAGGAAATCATGATAAGAAATATAAGCTCGGAAATATCGTATCAATTGAGAGATATATATTCCGTATGCAGGCGTTGTTTGAATATTGCTACATAGAAATCCCAAGCCCGATAAAGGTCATATCCCCCCTATATTTAGATTCAAAATAGTATTCGCTAAAATCAAATATCCTGTATCTTGTATTTATTTAAAGCGAACAAATACATTAAAATCATTGTTTTTGTTGTAGTTTACTTTGCGGTCCCCGTTAAAATATTGTCGCTTTTATTTAAAAATTATTGTCGATTATAAAGGTACATTTTTATAAGCGTAAATTATAAATTTTGGACTAAAACATCAGTTTGTTCATTGTAGTAAATTATTACATGTATTTGTACTCGCTACGAAAAAAGATTTAGCTTGCCGAACACCGCCGTTTCTCGCACTTAAAGTAAAGTTTTAAATATTACATTAATTACCTTTATTACGTGGTCAAACCTCTAGATATACCTGTAAATAATAAAGCCTTTCACATCATATGGTATACCTTAACATACTAGCTTTTGCAAAAAGACTTGTTTTTAACATCTATTTACTAGCCCTTAAACATTACTCTATTGTTCCATTAGCTTGCTATACCATCGTACTTTAGCAAACAAACAACCATCGCACTTTAGCGTGATACACCATCGTACTTAAGCGTAGACCATCGCACTTTAGCGTGATCATCGCACTTTAGAAGACCATCGCACTTTAGAGTCCTACATATATACTAATTCAGCGATAATGAACGCCATACTAAACTGCAAATTATACACAAGAAACTAAAATTAAAAATAATACAAGACTAAAAAAGGGAGACGAAAGATACCAGAGGGACAGTCAAACTCATAAGTCGAAAATAAACTGACAAAGCCATGGCTAAAAATGAAAAAGACAAACAGACAAACAATAGTACACATAACACAACACAGAAAACTAAAGAATAAGCAACACGAACCCCACCAAAAACTAGGGGTGACTGATCTCGGGTGCTCTGGGAGGGTAAGCAGATCCTGCTCCACTTGTGGCACCCGTCGTGTTGCTTATGTGATAATAAATCCGGTAAATAGTCTAATTCGGTATGTCACACTCATGAAAGGGAAGGGGATTGTAGTTCTATACATTAGCCAATGTAGAAAAGTAAATGCATAACAATACGCATATTAAAATTCAGTTCAACAGAAGTCTGAGTCTGGTGTCAGAAGATGTAACAAAAGAAAATAGACAAAATGACCATAATACATAAATACTAACAACAGACTATTAGCAGTTAAATGACATGCCAGCTCCAATTAAACTGGTTAAAAGATTATGTCTTCATCATATGAATATCAGGCACAATCCCTTCCGTTAGGGAATTAGTATCAAACCATCATAACATATATGAAAAGAACATAACCCGTGTCATGTCAACAACTGGTTTTTAAATAAATGTGTTTAGTTCTGTTGAAAAACACGTCCTCCAAATGTAACTTATACGTTGTCAATCAAGACATCAAGCATCTAGATAATGTCAGTTTCAGAGAATGTTGTTTGTTTGCATCTGAGTGTAGATAAAATAGATGTATTCAATTCGGATTTGATAATGAATATATTTTTCTTATTTATTTTTAAGTTTTTTCCGGCTGTACAAATTATGCCAATGGTCGTACAGGGTATCGATGCCTATATAAGAAATCATCCATGGATGGTCTCTGTTCAGTTCAGAGAAGATGAAAATGAAAGTTTTACCCATAACTGTGGAGGAGCAATCATTGACAAAAGTTGGGTTCTAACAGCGGCTCATTGTAACTCATTTAATTCTGACAGACCGTAAGCTATCTTATTTTAAGTTATGTATCGGTCTTCATATGCTAAGTGCATGATCATCGGAGGATGTGTACAATGGCTGTAAGTTTGTCTCTCTTGAGATGACTTAAAAATCGAATCTGTGTGTAACGATGACCTTGAGGATGAAAATTATTATGATATTTAGTCAAACTAATATGATTTTATAAATTGCTATTTAGTTATCCTTGCATCGTTTGAAACATCTTTGAAAAATCCAATGTGTAAGTTGCAAGCATTGTTTACACAATGCCAAGGGTAGATTTAAAATTGTCTTGGTATTTATATAGGAAATGTATGTAAATCCATATAACTGTAGCGGATTGGAATCACAGTATTTAAAGCTCCCTACTGTGTATGTAATAGATAAGTATAAGTCAGAAGTTTTCATGGCAAGCAAAGGTAACACTTCCTAAGTGTAACTCCTCTATTTTTGAGGATAGGATCTGGTGAGGTGGTTAGAACATCTCTCTTTAATTTTAATTAAAATTTGTAAAACATTTATTGATTGACGACACCAATTAGACATTGTTTAGGAAGCGTCAAATTTCGACCGTTTCCAACCGAATTAGTTTAGATTATCCCGCTCTTAATCCGATTCTAATCTGATCTGTATCTTGCGTATTGTAAAAAAACGACCGAATGTGATCGGACAGTGACCAGACAGTAAAACGACGCTGAAGGACGGTATCCGTTACAAAACTGTCACCATATTTGGAATGATCACGGCATTGCAAACGGCTTTGTCCGGACTCAGTTATACTGTGTTCTGTAATTATCGGAATTTTGACGTTGTTACAGCCAGAAATCGCCTTTAAATTGTAGCCAACAAAAGATACAAATCAATAGTAAAATTTAACAATATTTATTATACAAAAGTTTACAAGAAATATCACACAAATATTACTGTCAACTTAACTGTCAAAATATGAGTCAAATCTTTTATCTTTATCTGTATCCGGATATCATTCGGAATCCAATCTGAATATTACGGTCACAATCCAGTATGATGTTGTTTGTAGACTAAAAGTGTCAATCCAAAGGTTATGAATATTAATGTCTATCGATGTCTAAGTCCAAATCCAAGAGTGAGTGTTTAACTTTAGTGTCTGTATATATATATAGTTGTCATGGAAGATTCTAGAACAGTCTATAATGGAACATCCTAGAAAGTTACAATAGAAGTTTCTAGTTAAATGTAGAAGTTTATATAACACATCTTTTATTAGGATCATTCTGGAAAGTTCCAATCATTCTGTAATTGTTCCAGTGATTTCTAAACTGCACAGTTCTAAGATTATTCTGTAAACAACTATCAGGCCACACAACACAAATCAGGCCAACATAAATAAATACAATAATTACAATATCATAACACCTCCCTCCTTAAAAGAAGTTTTTGTGTAACAAAAACTTATCATGAATAAAATGAACAAAAATACATAGTATATACAAAGTGTTTTAATAAGCTCTAGATAAAGCATCTGCTATTACATTATCTTTACCCTTAATATGTTTTACAATTATATCATATTCCTGTAATAACAAACTCCACCTAGTCAACCTCTGATTCTTGTTTCTCATTTTATGTATGAAGGTGAGAGGATTATGATCAGTACAAACAAGAATAGGATATACAGTGGGATTCAAATATACATCAAAATGTTGAAGTACTGACAACATTGCAAAACACTCTTTTTCAATAGTTGAATAATTTTTCTGATGCTTATCTAATTTCTTAGAAAAATATTATATAGGTTTCTCAACATTATCATCTGTCTCTTGATATAAAACAGCTCCAATTCCTACATCGCTTGCATCAACGGCAAGTTTAAATTGTTTTTCAAAGTCTGGAGTAATCAGAACTGGACTATTAATTAAAAGTGATTTGCTATTCTCAAAAGCGTTTTGACAATTTTCACTCCAGATAAATTTAGAATCTTTTCGTAAAAGATGAGTCAATGGTTGAACCACAGTAGCAAAATTTGAACAAAATTTTCTGTAAAATCCAATCATGCCTAAATATCTCATAAGTTGTTTTCTATTTGTAGGAGGAGGAAATTTGGAAATAGCTTCCACTTTAGCCATAATAGGTTTCACTTGACCTTGGCCAACTGTATGTCTTAAATAATCAACAGTGGCCTGACAAAATTCACTTTTACCAAGATTAACAGTCAAATTTGATTGTGACAATCTATCAAAAGTATTATACAAATGTGTTAAATGCTGTTCCCAGCTATTACTACATACAATTAGATCATCAATATAAGCATAACAACAGTTTAAATCTTTTATAACATTATTGATCATTCTTTGAAATGTAGCTGGTGCACTTTTCATGCCAAACGGCATTACAGTATATTGAAATAAGCCATCTGGTGTAACAAAAGCTGATATTTCACGAGCTCTCTGTGTCAATGGAACTTGCCAATAACCTTTCAACAAATCAAATTTGCTCACAAATTTTGCTTGACCAATGTTGTCAATACAATCGTCTATCCTTGGAATCGGATAGGAATCAGATTTTGAGACTGAATTTACTTTTCTGAAATCAGTCACGAAACGAAAGGTTTTATCTGGTTTTGGCACAAGGAGACAAGGAGAGCTCCATTCACTGTTACTCGGCTCAATAATATCATTGTCAAGCATATATTCAATTTCTTTTCTCATAACTTCAAGTTTGAGTGGATTGAGCCGGTAAGGATGTTGCTTAATTGGAGAAGCATCTCCTACATCAACATCATGACAAACAGCAGTGGTTTTGTTTGGCACATCTGGAAAAAGATTTTTAAAAGAAAATACCAAACCTTTTATTTCTTCTCTACGATCAAAAGACAGATGTGCATGTTTTGAATCTAAATTTGACAAAATTTCTGAATTTTTCAATCTAACTGTCTCTTCCATAGTTTTACAACTAAAAGGTGGTTCAATTACATCTGGTTTGTCATGATTGTTCTTAAATTTAACCATGCCTAAAGTGGCAACTGGTTTACTCTCACATTCATTAGTACGCTCAAAATATGGTTTTAACATATTAATATGACACACTCTATTTTGTTTGCGCCGACCTGGAGTTTTTACAATATAATTTAAATCATTAATTTTACTCTCTATTGTATAAGGACCACAATATTTAGCCTGTAAAGGATGTCCAGGGACTGGCAAAAATACAAGTACCTTATCACCAGGCTCAAAAACTCTATCCCTGGCATCTTTATCATACCATATTTTCATCTTGTTCTGTACATTTTTTAAGTTTTTCTGAGCAATTTGACAAGCAGTATACAATTTTTCTTTAAATCTAGATACATAGTCTAAAAGATTCAAGTCAGTATGTTCAGTAAGCCACTTTTCCTTAATCAGTTTTAACGGTCCCCTTACAGTATGGCCAAATACCAACTCAAAGGGACTAAATCCAAGGGATTCTTGAACAGCCTCTCGAACGGCAAAAAGTAGAAAGTGAACTCCATCATCCCAGTCTCTGTCAAATTGAAGACAAAAAGTTCTAATCATGTTCTTCAATGTTTGATGAAAACGTTCTAAGGCACCTTGAGATTCTGTATGGTACGCACTTGATCTATACTGAGCAATCCCTAACTGGTAAACGACTTGCTGAAATAGACCTGACATGAAATTTGATCCCTGGTCGGACTGTATAGACTTAGGAAGTCCTACTAACGTGAAAAATTTGATAAGAGCTTTGACAATAGTAGGTGTCTTGATATTTCTTAGCGGAATAGCCTCAGGAAAGCGAGTGGATGTACACATGATTGTCAATAAATACGCATTTCCAGAGTGGTTTTTGGTAAAGGTCCAACGCAGTCAATTAGAACTCTGCTGAAAGGTTCGTCAAAGGCTGGAATAGGCAGAAGTGGTGCTGGTGGTATTTTCTGGTTAGGCTTACCAACAACCTGGCATATATGGCATGATTTGCAGTATTCTGCGACATCATTTCGAAGTCTGGGCCAGTAGAAATGCTGCAAGATATTAAGGCAAGTCTTCCTTATACCTAAGTGTCCAGCCAAGGGGGTGTCATGGACAAGACCAATAATTTCTTGCCTATAAACTTTAGGCACCACCACTTGGTATACCACTCTCCATTCCTCCTATGGGGTAGCATCAGGAGGCCTCCACTTCCTCATTAAAATGCCGTCCTGATGGTAATAGCATTCGGCCACTTTGTCTGCTTCCTCCTGTGGTTGAGCCCGCTGGTTGAGCTGAAGAACCTCATGGTCTTTATGTTGTTCTTCGAATAAATTCTTTCGGTCTAATGAATGGCTGTTTACGTTTGGCCATGGCATAATAACATTCTTGTTAACACTAGGTGGTCTTATTATGGCCTTTTCTGAGCTACCAGGACCTTCAATGTCAGCTAGGAAAGTGTCAGAAAGGTCCATGTAATCAAACTGGTTTTCTTGCAAATCCTCATCTTGTTGTTTTCTAGTCATCGCCCTAGTGATAACACAAGCTGGATACAATTCAGTATCATCTTCAGGTAATTTAACATCCACCACCGGTTCACTGGTAACAATTGGTTCAGCAACCACTTTGTTCCTAGCTAGATCATTTCCTAGCAATAACGTAACACCCTCAACAGGGAGATTAGGACGAATACCCACAATAACTGGTCCAGTTATCAAATCTGACTTCAGATAAACACGATGGAGAGGAACATCTATACAACCCAACTCTACACCTTGTAACAAAACGGAGGCACCAACAGAAGTCTTCTCGGACAAAGGCAACACACCTTCTAACAATAAAGACTGAGAAGCTCCAGTGTCCCGTAAAATCTTAATAGGCTGAAGAGTGGTATCATCAACAATGGAGATAAACCCATCAGACATAAAGGGTTTATATTCCTCAATGTAATCACAAAAACTGGACTTAAAAGCCTGACTCGCAGGACATTCCAATGTACTGGTAATATAAGGTGTCGTACACGCACTGGACTTCGGCTTATTATCTCGTTCATTCTTCTACTGGAGTCTAAAACAAACAGCCATCAGGTGACCATTCTTCTTACAATAAGCACAAATCAGTGACTTCTTCTCAAAAGTATCAAATTTTGGACTAGACATATTAAAACTGGACTGACTCTTATTCTGTGCAACAGGCTTACTATCGGTACGCTCAGTGCTTTGATTTTTGTAATTTCCACTGGAAGTATTAACATTTTGACCCTTGAAACTTCTTTTATGTGAAAGGGTATAATTATCTGAAATTACAGCAGCATCGTGAATTGTCCCAACAGTTTTGTCGTCTAAATGTGTTTTTAAGTCTAAATGAACACATTGTTTGAACTCTTCTAATAACATCAATTGTCTTAGGTTATCAAAATTGTTATCTGTTTTCTTTGAAGTAAGCCATTTATCAAATAGATCTTCTTTTTCCCGAGCAAATTCCACATAGGTTTGCGAATCAAACTTTTTATAAGATCGAAATTTCTGTCTATATGCTTCTGGTACTAGCTCATAAGCTTTCAAAACTTCCTGTTTCACAGTGTCATAATCGGAACATTTTTCTGATGGAAGTGCAGAGTATATTTCAGCGGCCTTTCCCTCAAAAACACTTTGTAGTATTGTAGTCCAATATGGCTTTGGCCAATGCAAATTATGAGCAATTTTCTCAAACTGTGGAAAATATTTATCGACTGTCTTTTCACAAAATCTGGGAACCAAACGTATATTTTTTGCTGCATCAAAATATTCTGATTTCGGCTGGACTTTAGTGTTGCTTTCTTCCTTGACCATCTCCATCTCTAGCCTTTCCTTCATTTCAAGTTCTTTTAATTTAAATACATCTTCTTTTTCTTTTTTATCCATTTCCAACCTTTCTTTCATTTCCAGTTCTGCCTGTTTTAATTTAAGTTCATCTTCTTTTCTTTTCTCCATCTCTTTCATTTCCAGTTCTTTTAATTTAAATTCATCTTCTTTTCTTATCTCCAGTTCTTTTAATTTGAGTTCATGTTCTAATTCCAGCTGTTTTAATTTAAAGGCGTCAATATTTTCGACCTTAAGTTCAAGAGCCTCTTCACCTAAAATTTCTGCGTCAACTAATTTGTCTATAACCAAATTTTTTATAATTTGTTTTCTCATAGATACTTTAAAATCTAATTTCAGATGTTTAGCAAGCAACACTAATTCCTCTTTCTTTAAATTATCAAACCCCTCCAGGTCTGGCGTTTTCAAAAATTTACCGGCATCAAATGCCATTTTGTAGAATTTTGTTGGCTAGTTATAATTAAATACTGGATAAATTTTGAATAAGATATTTTCGTAATCCCGGACGAGCCCCCAATTTCTGTTACGGCCAGAAATCGCCTTTAAATTGTAGCCAACAAAAGACACAAATTAATAGTAAAATTTAACAATATTTATTATACAAAAGTTTACAAGAAATATCACACAAATATTACTGTCAACTTAACTGTCAAAATATGAGTCAAATCTTTTATCTTTATCTGTATCCGGATATCTTTTGGAATCCAATCTGAATATTACGGTCACAATCCAGTATGATGTTGTTTGTAGACTAAAAGTGTCAATCCAAAGGTTATGAATATTAATGTCTATCGATGTCTAAGTCCAAATCCAAGAGTGAGTGTTTAACTTTAGTGTCTGTATATATATAGTTGTCATGGAAGATTCTAGAACAGTCTATAATGGAACATCCTAGAAAGTTACAATAGAAGTTTCTAGTAAAATGTAGAAGTTTATATAACACATCTTTTATTAGGATCATTCTGGAAAGTTCCAATCATTCTGTAATTGTTCCAGTGATTTCTAAACTGCACAGTTCTAAGATTATTCTGTAAACAACTATCAGGCCACACAACACAAATCAGGCCAACATAAATAAATACAATAATTACAATATCATAACAACGTGGATAACATTGCCGAGTTTCGTAATAATAACGGGACTATATCGGTACGGTTTCGACTAGATCTGGATGCAATCTTGACTCAATCGGCAAACAGACAGCAATCAAAAATTTCTACAGATCATGCACGTTTCAGTGGAAATCGTCCAGAAATCTCAGATCATTGTTACGATTTTGATTCGATATATCAGAATCTGCCACGATATAGCCTGACGATTTTAATCCGACTAGTCCACATCAAATTTCCCAGAATGTTAAGGTACGCATCTAATTGTCCGATGCATGGCCTACCTCTCCAGACTATTCTTGATTCATAGGAATTTGTTACGAACGTTAACGACTTCATAAAGGCAATGTAAGGACATTCCAGATTATTGAGGATAGAAATCGGATTTTTAAACTTTTCGTGTCTTTTCGCTGTCTGATCTGAAAGGGGAGCTATAATCCTCACTATGTGAATTCTGCATTACAAGTTAGGCGTTTGGTCATTGATGGATGAGTACAATTCTTCTGTCAAGAGTTGACGTTTAAGGAGTAACATGGGCAGCACGAAGTTTACAAATGATAAAGCATTATGTTTGCCCTTTCACATAAGATCACCCCTCCCCTTGATTTCTGTGGGTATTGTGTTGATTCGATGTTTTAAAAAACAAAATACTATAATATTGTTTGGTTAACATTGGATGCCTTTATTTATAATCTTAATAGTATTATTATTTGTTTCTTTATTTGCATAATATCGCCTAATCTAGACAATCTGGTACATATGAAATTTGCTGTTTGGTCTTTTTTTTAATTTATAGATTGAGGTTGACAATTTACGTCGTGTGGTATCTTAAGTACCGCGAGTGTCCAATTCTCTAATATGTATGTTTTGCTAAGTGTGAATTCGCCTTGTACTACGACACGCCTCTTTATTTATATATCAGACATTCATGTATCTAGTTACGAAGTTTCTTTTGTAAGTCCTATTGGATATTTTGTTATGTCTGATGTTCGCTGTCACGCTGTCGGATATTTTGGTGTAACTTTCTTATACTTGGTGGGTCATTTTGTGCTAAGTTGTCGTCTTTATATATCATAATTTGTGGTTTGAATTCTGTATTGTCGATACATTACACATATGTCATATTTGTCAGTATAGTCGAGTTACTCGAAGTTGTCTACATCGTTTTTGTTTTATGTTATTTGTTGTCGTGGGTTTACTGTTTGGTCTCACATAACCTTGCTTTATTTTACATTATTTTTATTTTTATTTTCTATACTAGTATGCATGTAACGGTTTACATGTATAAGCTACTTCATTTGTATGATTTTAAGTTTAAAACAAATATGTGCAGAGGAGTTTTCTGTTTATACACAATTTTGAAAAAAAGACATAGACAGAAAATACAAATAATAGCACCTTATCAATCTCAATTCCTTTTTAGTATTTTGGTTAGGGATAAAAAAAAAATATACATAAAATAATGCAATTATACAGAATCAAGCCCATTCCCCATATCCTTAATCATGCCTTTCAATTTATATAAACGTCACAAAATGTACGTCACTTTTTGTGACGTTGATTTATTCATATGACGCACAGTTTATATTTCGTTTGTGGTTTCCTGGTGTGCTGTCGTAAATGTTATTCTGCGGTTTACATGCTGTAATGTTTAATTATATGATATGTATTTTTGTATTTCTCTGTGTTTGGTGTTTTGGGGTTTGTCTGTACTGTATTTCTGTTACGCAGTGTTGTTATTGTAGCGGATTGCCATGAAAGTGGGAGGTTTGGTTGCAATAAAACCAGCTTCAACATACCATTTGTTTGCTAAAGATGTCCTATTTTTTCAGTCTGTTACAGTACCTTTTTTGGTGTAGTTCATTGTTTCTCTTCTTCCGTTTATTCTCTGATAATTGATATGTTTCTATCGGTTTTAGTTTGTAACCGGGATTTGTTTTCGTTTAATCGATTCTTGACTTTTAAATAGCGGTAAACTACACTGTTACCTTTTTTTTTTTTTTTTTTTTATCTAAATCCATGATAAAATGCCTAGAAACAATATATGTTTTGAATCAGTGTAACGAAACCAATCATTTCAAACTGGAAGTAACATTTTGGAATCCGAAAGTGGCGTTGTATTTACCTTTTTCACATGAGAAGGTTATTCGAACCATATATTTTCGGAATCACAACAGGAAAGCTATAATTTGACTCTGGAAGTCATTAACAGCAAGTTAAATCCTTTAATTCCCTTAAAAAAAATCAAACGATATGGTTGTTTAGAATAAGTGAAAAATAATGTTATTATTTTGTCAATGTACATGATATTTTAAACAGGAATTTTAGTTTTTAATACCATGTGCATTTATTATCGAAAGACCTACAAATAACAATTGTTTGGTAATTATTACGATTGCTTCCACCATTTTTATTTTAATTTCACAAGAAGTCGCTTAGATATTTGGTATATGTTCGCGAACAGTAATTGCGCCTTTTGAGTGCACCTTTTTGTTGTAAGAGTTATCTACACAAACACATGTTTTAACTTAATCAGTACACGTCCGCAACCGTAAAAGATACCCGCAAAATAAGATTTTTAGAATGATTGTTACATCCCCAGAATCTTGAAATAAATATTGAAAGATGTGGAACTAGTGCCAATGAGACAACTCACTCATCCAAATTACAATTTTTAAAAGTAAACCATTATTGGCCAAAATACGGTGATCAACACGACGCATTGGCTCACACCACAAGCTATAAAGGGCCCCAAAGATGACATGTGTAAAACATTTCAAACGGGAAAACCATTGGTCTAATCTATATAAAAACCGAGAAACTAGAAACACTTATGAACCACATCAACAAACGACAACTACTGAAAATCAGATTCCTCCCTTAGTACAATTGCAAATGAATGGGTTTTAACGTTTTAATAGGTACCAACTGTCGCCTTTATCTGAAACAATAGTGTAACATCACAACATAAAAAAGACACACTAAAAATATCAATTGAAATAGCTTAACTCAATCAAAAGACACATTAACACTAGTGAACATACAATACATTTTAAACGAAGCAACCTAGAGACATCATATGAGAGATGTTTCCCCTTATTTATATAACATAAGTTAACCGAAATTGTAACTCATAAACGATAAGTTACAGACTTAGAAAATTGATTCAAGGTCACATGTCAACTAAAAAAAATGAGGCCACGGTTCTATTCTAACTTTTTAAAACTAATATGCTATTGATACTTTTTAGAAACCGTTTAAAACTTTGGTAGAATATTTGTACTTAATTTTTAATTGTGTCATGTCGTAACTGAAAAATGTGACCGAAAGAGAACCGTTTCATTTGATAGGAAGTACCACTGAACTATTTGTTTTTAGTGTTATAACTCATGATCCATACATGATAAATACCTTTGGTATTTTGAATTGAGATCCTGTGATTAGTTATCTTGAATTTGAATTTACGGTTAAATGTCAAGATAACGATATGAATTTGAACTTTTCATATACTGTTAACATGAACATGTTAAATCAATAGTTTCAAATGATAATTTGAAAGACATATGACCTTGAACATTTGCAACAGGATGTTTCATTTAATTTACCGAAAGTAACAATGTATTGGAAAAATTAAATGTAAAAATGATTAGAACTATATGTATTTGGAATCTGTGAAGTTAACTATCAATTCCAACCGGATCAGATTATTTTTTTCTTTCTAAATTTCAATTTCCAGAAACCATTTCATTTTATCATGATATCTGTGCAACCGTAGTAAGGTTGTTTAGTCTTTATCACAAAAAAAATGTAACTGAAATAAATGATATTCAGCAAATTGTCAGAAGAACACTAAACAATAATACTGAAAGGACTGTATTCAAACAAACAACAACAGACAGCTGCAATGCAACATGCAATCTTCAGCAACTGTCAAGCATCCGTGCAAAGTGTATATACGTAGAAGTTAAAATATTAATTTTCCGTTATTATTCGTGGTTGTTCTAACATTTTAAATAAAAAAAGTTTCATAAGAGACAAACGCAACGGTCACGTTTATGCTTAAAGCAATCAAATATTATAGTCAATCGACGACAACCGACAAATAACAAGAATGGACAGAATTTTGCAAGTAACACATGTTTGCAAGATCCCAACATTACTATTCGCGCGATGATTGTGTAAATCCTGCTGTAATTATAATTCAGTTTGTTGTCTTCAGCAAAATTAATGCTCATAAGAATTAATTTTTCTTTTGATTAATCATGATCCTGAGTATATACGATTGAGTCCTTAATTAATCATTATGTCTCACTTCTACATTTCTATATTGCACGTACTTGGTCAATATTGGTTTAACTGATTATCATCAATTTAAAACATATAAGAAAATGTAGCATGACTGCCAATGAGACAACTCTCCATCCAAGTCACAATTTGTAATATGGAATACGTGTACTGTGTTTCAAATTAATTAGACTGCAACTTCATCAAAATCTACCTTTACCAAAAAACTTTAACCTGAAGCGGAACAGACGGATGAACGGAAGAACGAACGGACGCACAGAACGAACAGCATAAAGTCCATAAATGGAACGTAAAAAATGTGCTGAAATTGAATGAAGGTCTTGTAAATCTCAATGAGACCATAATCGGCATATCCAAATAAATTTCCCTAAGGTCACAAACAACATCTTTCACTTAAAGATCTATTGCCACAATTGTAAAAGTAAACCATTATGCATATATTTATTCCCTGTTTCAAACAGCTGGATTCTTACCGACCAGCCAGTTTTCTGTAATTGGTATGTCAAGTGTGTCTGTATCGACGTCTGTAAGCAGATATTGGTAATAAGAAAGTCTAATTTTATAATAAAAGGTATTCGTCATTAATAATGTAATTCAGCATGTAACTTCATAACAGTTGAACTTAACTGACCCTTTTCCATATTTTTAAATAGCGTGATAGACCTTTGTACTTCAACAAGTCGTCTATCAACCTTAATCATTGCACTTTGACAGATCAAACCATTGATCTTTAGCGACAACAGTCGCACTTTAGAGTGCATATGTGTGCTAATTATATCGTCACTATTGTTTTTATTAAAGATCGTATTTCCATCTATTATAGACAATACAGTACAATTGTTAAACGATATTTTCTAAAAAGAATTATAGTTTTCTATATAACTCTACACTTCAATCATATTTCGTTGTAGGGCAAAGAATATTAGAATACTAGCTGGAAGCTCTTTTTTGAGTCGGATGAAAGTCAAAATATCTGTGAAAAAATACTTTGAGGTATTTACTTTTAGTAGTATACATTACATCTTACTATACACTAGAACGTTACAATATTGCATCAACCATGCATTACCATATCTCTGTACTTCAAATCGAACAAAATAAATTTATGACATGCCTTTAAATGTTGGAGTACTGAACACTTTGACTTGATACGGTATTAAAATCGTATTGACCTAAATTAGTGATATTGATATGCACAACCGTTAAATGAGAGAACAACACATCACTTAATCAAAACCATTATTTCATCCTATTTGTATCCTAGCTCTCGTTTGTACTAACGTGTACAAAACGACAGATGCATCGTGTTGGGCATGGGGAGCAGCATCTGCTTACCCTTCAGAAACACCTGATATTACCTTCAGTTTTTGGTCGGTTTCGTATTGCTCAGTTTTTAACATTCTATGTTATGTTTTCGGTACTATTGCCTGTTTGTTGGTCCTGTACTTTTTTAGCCATGGTGTTGTAAGTTCATGTTCGATTTCTAAATGTCCCCATGATATCTTTCACATATTATACAACTGACCTATTGTTTTTGCCATAAATTATTGTAGATTGTCCTGATTAAAGAAATATCTGTAAAACTGAATATGATTTTTTCAGAATTCATTAATTTGTTTTACACCAATGGGAAGTTATATATGATTTAAGAGATATTATCTTCAAACTTATGTGAACTAACGAAAAAGTTCCAAAAGTTATGTCAAACATATATTATATGCAACTAAAAAAAAATAAATCCACGGCAATAAACAAACGTCATAGAAGAATGATATATGTAATGTTATTTATAAATAATAGCCTCTGTGGACGCGCATGCAAAGCAGGTTCTGATCACCATAAATAAATCGTCGCTGGACTTCCAAAATGTTGTAAATTACAATTTTTTCAAGAAAAAATTTCTCACAAACAGGCTTTGGAAATGTTGACAAAATGCATGCTTCTAAGATGTCGTATGTGAACTCGAACATCTTTGTAAATATCAGTGAAATAAAAAGTTTTGCATTTCTGGATTATCCGAGAACTTAAATTATTTACATAAAAATAAAGAAATGAATAATTATTTTATTCCAAAAGCCATTATACAACGATTTTCAAGTTTTCATGCAACATTTTGGAAGCAAACTTTACAAACAACTGACATTAGCAGTCTTGTAATATGTCTTATTTCAAATGCTTTGATTTTGGTCTACTAACTGTGTGCTATTTTGTAATACCAAAGATTTCCTGCAGCCCAGACCATTTGTGTCAAATAAATATATTATGAAATATGACGCCAGCTTATGTCTGTATTTGTGTTGCTCATTCTAAGTGATTATAAGTTTTCCAATTTTTGTTATGGTCATCGGTTTCTTTTCAACTCATTATTTTTTTTATTTTTTTTTATTGGTCTTTTACGAATTGGAATTTAAATAAAACTTGACACTAAACCAAACAATATATGTATTGTCTATACACAGGATGGTTTTCTTTGATTAACAAAAAGAAACTAAAATAAATCAGTTTCAGTTATATTAAGATTGAACATAACTGTTCCCATCAGTGACACATTTGTATTGCGCTTTTCAATTCAAGATTTTAGTTTTTTAGGGACATTAAATACGTTATTATTCTACAGCACTACATCTCTTTCCGCTTCGATAAACTAAATGAAGATCTTATTCTAATTATTTCTACATAAGGCAATGCTACATGTACCAAGTCAGTTGAATTTTCTTTGGAGTTCGGGTTTTGCTATTTTACGTTTTTGCAAAAGCAACCGTAGTATATCGGTGTTCAAAAATCGATAGACAGAAAACAAATGCAACTTAGAAAGTAAAACAGAGGAAACACATCAACTACAAGAGGAAAACACAGGAACTACCGGAACACTGAAATGTAACAAAAGCAAACGCCAATCCATTGACATATCTTAAGAACATCATATCCATCCAGAATGTAACATGCCGTCAGGAAGGATCGACAACGTAGCTCAGTAATATAAGAAAACGCTATTTCGATATATACATATTCACTAATCTATTCAGTGCAATTTTACAACATTGACATAGGCTTCCAAAATAATTTTTTCATGAGATATTTCGCTTTCGAAAAAAACAATGCACTATCTAATTAACGAGTAATACTTTTGTAGGGAATTTAAACAATTTAATGGTTTCCCGAAGACGAAAATCACCAATTATTTTTTTGGGGTTACATATTTGTTCGTTTGTATTTAATTTCTTTTAGCACGAGCAATTTGGTTTAGCTAGAGACGGAAGACCCATCAATGACATAATGCTACTGCAGCTTCAAACACCGCTTAAATTTAGGTCTACTATCAATAAAATTGACCTGGACACTGACATTGACAAAAATTATACTGGGAAATGGTGCACAATTACAGGATGGGGAGATACCGATGCAAATTTAGGTATGTTTTTTGACAGATTGTAACGAAAAACAAGAGTACCAAAGGGGAAGTAAAACTCGTAATGTTAAGAAGCAAACGGCCAAAAAGTAAAATCACAAAAATGCTGAACTCCGAGGAAAATTCAAAACGGAAATATCCACATCACATGTCAAAATAAAAAGATAAAACAAATCAAACGAATGGACAACAACTGTCATATTCCTGACTTGGTACAGGCATTTTCTTATGTAGAATATGGTGTATTGAACCTGGTTTTATAGTGCTAAACCTCTCACTTGTATGGCAGTCGCATTAAATTCCATTATATTGACATCGATGCGTGAACAAAACAGACATTAAAGGTAAAATTGTCCAAATAGAGGTATAGTAGTCCTCACCGTGTCAAAATCTCAATAAGAACACAAACCAACAAATATTTAATAAAGAAGCCAAAAAAACATATATAAAATTTTAACACCTACGTTCATTGCTTACATTGTTTTTGGTATTTTATTTAACAGGTCGGGAAAACTACCTTATATGGCAATGCATAACTTAGCATATTTATGTTCTCGAACATGTAATTGTTTATTTACGTGTGACAGAATTTATTTTTACCTATGTTTTTGACCAATCCATTAAATGAGAAACAATGCATGATGGACTACTACGTGATTACAATCAAACAAGAACACGTGTTATTTACTGAAATACAACACATTTTTTTCGTGCAATGCGGGATTAACAATTTTGCTTAGCTTTTCATTTTTTGTATCCACATTTTTAGTTCGTGATATAAAGTATTCGTTTCATTCTCAGATTAACGAAGAGTTGTTAATTTGCGAAGAAACAAGTGTTTGAATTACCCGATATATAGCCATAAATATGTTTGGTGATAGCAAGGAGATTTTATGTATTCGTCCACCAGACAGCAACAAAACAACAGTGGTAAACACAATTACCCATAAGAAAAGTTTAGTTTTGTAGATTGCGTCTTGGACGGAACGAGATCTCATTTGGCACTCATACCTTATCTTCATCTTTCTATATACAAAGCACGTTTTCAGAAAACTTAAAAGGTAATATAGCATCCAATATGATCCACAGGGTTTATATAATTGGCACATACGTCAATAGGACAGCATCAGAACGATAAAAAGGCATGCTCTGCTAACATTTAGACAGTAACATCCTGTACATAGTTTTAATTGTATATATATATATATATATTGTAACGAGCTCGCCTTTCGCTACAATTTTTGGGTTCAGTGCATTAAGTGTTTCAGTTGCGAGCATGAACCGAGTCGTTAAAATGGCTAGATGACTTAAGATTTTCTAAGGATAAATGATTTTATTAGCGGTCGGATAGTATCGACTGCTTTAATTATAGAAATAGTAACAAGTCTTAATATACAATGACAAAAACAACTGGTCAGTTCTAACCACAATTCTTGGTATAGTTTAAACCACAATTCTTGGTAAAGTTTAACCTCAGTTATTGGTATACTTTAACCATATTTAGTGGGATACTTTAACCGGCACAGTTATTGGTATAGTTATACCACAGTTCCTGGTTATCATTAACCACAATAATTGGGTATCTTTAACCACAATTATGGGTTGTAACCAATGTCTACTAATTAATTATAACTTAATTATAATTGTCATGGCTGCCTTCACCAAACTTAATTATAATTGTCATGGCTGCCTTCACCAAGGGTTCGTAACGTTTTGTGTATATCGACAGACTGAACATCCAAGTGTAATTTCAGAAGCCTTTTATAGTAGAACTGACCAGTCACGTGATATCATAATACACTCATATAAGGTAAATCAGCAACATAAAGTCAATCTTGTGAAACAAATCAACGATAATAATTATTTACATACATACACAAAAGTAAAACAACATTTATATAAACATGGTGCATAAATAGAAAACAATGATAACATGAATAAGTTAATTAACAGGACGTAACAATATATATGTTCCAGACCATACGAGTATTTGGACCATACGCGTACGGTCCGGACCGTATACGTATACTCGTACGGTCCGACCATACGCGTACGGTCGGACCGTATGAGTATACGCGTACGGTCCAGCTGACCATACACGTTTTGTGATCATATGGGTTAAATGTTAACAAACATTTATCAAAATCTTTATTTTTAGTTATACAAATTGTTATTATTACAATTAGATGGATAAAGTGAATAAGCGAACAATTAAAATTAAATATTTGTTTAATTTTATATCCGTGAATCCTATTTTGTTACTCTGGCCCAAGATGACACTTGCTTCCACAAGGAACGTCATATATTTTTTAACATTAACATGTTTTGTTTATGCATGTTCCTTTGCATATGCATTTTTTGTAAAGTTCCTAAATATTCTAAAACAATTGTCCCCCCACATTATGTTGACTTCCGATAACTTCAATTTCAATGAGCATACTGGGCTGTAATTAATGAATTACTGACATGCTTTAAAGTAAGTACAGGAGATTAACAGATTAAATAAGCCTGATTTTTTACAAAAAATTAAAATATTAAGTTTTTATTTCAATAACTATTCAACTTTTTATATTAATTTGAGATATAAGTTATGTTGATCTGTTATGTACATATGTATCTAATAAACTTGACCAAATTCTTAATATTAGTCAGACCGTACGCGTACGGTCCGACCGTATGCGTATATTGAAAAGGTACGCATACGGTCCAGACCGTACGCGTACGGTCCAAATACTCATACGGTCTGGAACATATATAAAACGTCTGAATAGTAGTCAACGATTTTCCCCACGAGGGCGTTGGATCGTTACGAGTAACGATACATGTAGACAATAAAAAAATTATATAAACGCCTAAAAAAGTGTACACAACAACTCCAAATACAAAAAAAAAGGTAACTATAAATGTTAATTATTTAGAAATATTTCGGATAACAGATATCCTTCGTCAGTCAGATTCTGATGTTAAATGAATCAACTTTAAGTCTTCTTAGATTAAACTTTTACTAAATTTTGAAATTTATACAATAAAAAAGTCAAACCGAACATCAGTTAAGACGCTTGCATCATTCTAAAAAAATGTTAAACATGACATAGGTTATATGGCTTATTACAACAGAGAGCTCACATATATGCTTTAAATACAAATAATAATGTGCGATGGATACATCTGTTGTAGAGTTGTCACTGACTCAGACGTACTTATAAATATAATTATTTTCTGTGACTGTATATTACATTAATTTGTAGGATCCTTTACTATAGATAATTTAGCTGATCTGTAACAATAACATCTTCATGCCTTATATATCATGTACTGTAGTACGCCGCTAGATTAAAACTGACGAGGAAAGGTAACACACGGCCAGCGAAAGCTCTTTTTTTGAGAGCCCAGGTGGTCGTGTGGTCTAGTGGGACGGCTGCAGTGCAGGCGATTTGGTGTCACGATATCACAGTAGCATGGGTTCGAATCCCGGCGAGGGAAGAACCAAAAATTTGCGAAAGCAAATTTACAGATCTAACATTGTTGGGTTGATGTTTAGACGAGTTGTATATACATTATGTACACAGCCATGTATCACCATCATTGATGGCGATCCGATGGATACATCTGTTGTAGAGTTGTCACTGACTCAGACGTACTTATAAATATAATTATTTTCTGTGACTGTATATTACATTAATTTGTAGGATCCTTTACTATAGATAATTTAGCTGATCTGTAACAATAACATCTTCATGCCTTATATATCATGTACTGTAGTACGCCGCTAGATTAAAACTGACGAGGAAAGGTAACACACGGCCAGCGAAAGCTCTTTTTTTGAGAGCCCAGGTGGTCGTGTGGTCTAGCGGGACGGCTGCAGTGCAGGCGATTTGGTGTCACGATATCACAGTAGCATGGGTTCGAATCCCGGCGAGGGAAGAACCAAAAATTTGCGAAAGCAAATTTACAGATCTAACATTGTTGGGTTGATGTTTAGACGAGTTGTATATACATTATGTACACAGCCATGTATCACCATCATTGATGGCGATCCGATGGATACATCTGTTGTAGAGTTGTCACTGACTCAGACGTACTTATATATATATATATATATATATATATACAATAATATATATATATATATAATAATGGTGCAAGCGTCTTAACTGATGTTCGGTTTGCCTTTTTTATTGTATAAATTTCAAGATTTAGTAAAAGTTTAATCTAAGAAGACTTAAAGATGATTCATTTAACATCAGAATCTGACTGACGAAGGATATCTGTTATCCGAAATATTTATAAATAATTACATTTATAGTTCCTTTTTATATCATTGGTGTTGTGATGTACACTTTTTAGGCGTTTATATAATTTATTTTATTTTGTACATGTATCGTTACTTGTAACGATCCAGCTCCCACGTGGGAAAAATCGTTGACTATTATTCAGACGTTTGATATATATATATATATATATATATATATATATATATATATTGTTTTCTATTTATGCACCATGTTTATATATATATGATACTCATCAATACTTGTCGCCTGAAAGTTGCCATCCTCCACACTGCACGAAGAGCATTCCATACAGCCAAGCTCTCAGAATAAGGCGAATCTGCTCCTCTGAAGACACTGCAAAACAACGTCTGGGGCAGCTTAAAGGACATTTGAAAAGAAGGGGATATAAACACAAAAACATCAAAAATAGTTTTCGAAAAGCGGAATCCATCCCCAGAAGCAGTCTGCTAACTTACAAAGATAAACAGAAAAGTAAAAGAATCCCATGTGTGCTCACCTACCATCCATGCCTGAGAAATAGTTTCAAGACCATTCGTGATCATTGGACAGCAATCGAGAAACACTCGAAGTTATCCAAAATCTTTCCTGAGCCTCCCATGATTGCCTTCAAACAACCTAATAGCCTGAGAAATATACTTGTCCGTGCTGACCTTTCCAAACCTAACCATACTGTAGGTAATTGTCAGCCTTGTGGGGATAAGCGCTGCAAATGTTGCAATCAATTGCAGCATTCATCAACATTTCACAGTAAGACCACAGAAAAGACATACAAGATCTTCTGCAATGTCAACTGCAAAAGCTCAAACGTGATTTACGTTCTTGAGTGTCCTAGATGTGGTCTCCAATATGTTGGTGAATCTATGCAGCCATTTCACAAACGCCTCAATGGCCACAGGAGTGACCTCACAAAAAAACCGTATATTCCTGTCAGCCAACATTTCAGGTTACCAGATCACAATCTGAAAGATTTTGATCACATGAAGATCCTTGTGATCGAACAGGATTGTACATGGCAAAATAGGCAAAGAGAAAATCGGGAGAGGTTTTGGATAAAAACACTGGGTGTCCTCCATCCAGATGGAATCAATAGAAAGAAATAATTAAATTTACAGTCTAGTGTTTATATTATTATATTCAGGATTTTAGATTAAAATCAATCGACCAAAACTTACCTGTATTATTAGTGATCTATGTTTACACCTTATACATTATATCTTATTATTGTTAAAACTTTTGTCACCGAAGAAGGCCATTTGTTGAGCCGAAATATTTGCAATTATTGTATAATTTATATCATCTGTTCAGTTTTTCCATCTTTGTGCAATGATATTCAACACTTTTTAGTGTTTTGTTTTCCATCTATTTATCGGTATTGTTACACAATCTTTCAGACTCATATAATTTTTCCTGTTTGTGTAGTATTGTCAATTTTGATGATCCAATACCTATTAAGCTTTCGCAAATTTTTGGTTCTTCCCTCGCCGGGATTCGAACCCATGCTACTGTGATATCGTGACACCAAATCGCCTGCACTGCAGCCGTCCCGCTAGACCACACGACCACCTGGGATCCGATGGATACATCTGTTGTAGAGTTGTCACTGACTCAGACGTACTTATATTTATGTACACAGCCATGTATCACCATCATTGATGGCGATCCGATGGATACATCTGTTGTAGAGTTGTCACTGACTCAGACGTACTTATAAATATAATTATTTTCTGTGACTGTATATTACATTAATTTGTAGGATCCTTTACTATAGATAATTTAGCTGATCTGTAACAATAACATCTTCATGCCTTATATATCATGTACTGTAGTACGCCGCTAGATTAAAACTGACGAGGAAAGGTAACACAAGGCCAGCGAAAGCTCTTTTTTTGAGAGCCCAGGTGGTCGTGTGGTCTAGCGAGACGGCTGCAGTGCAGGCGATTTGGTGTCACGATATCACAGTAGCATGGGTTCGAATCCCGGCGAGGGAAGAACCAAAAATTTGCGAAAGCAAATTTACAGATCTAACATTGTTGGGTTGATGTTTAGACGAGTTGTATATATATATACGAAAATTATTAAAAGATAATAACGGTTTCAATGCATCACTTTTTTACTAGTACTTTCACTGCTTCCGCAGATCTTCAGGTAATGTGACTTGTATATAAATAAAACAATTGATTGACGTTAACAATAGTATGACGTTAACAAATAGGAAATATTTTAAATCGTCCATTAGAACAACGATGGAAATGGTCGTTTGCCCTGATGAGTGTTAAATCTTCATGGTTGGTTTGCTGTCTGTGTAAAGTCATTCTAGTCCGTTCATTTTTTGTCTCTCCAACATAGAATTCCTCACAATTTGAACATATGAGAGAATATATGACGTTTGAACTTTTACAAGACATATTTTGCTTAACAGTAAAATGCTTTCCATTTTTGAAATACATTGAACTTTTTTCTATTAAATTTGGACAAGTCATACATCGTTTATCGGTACATTTTTTTTTACAATTGGCACAGTTTCATTAAAGTCAAATTTTGAAGATGTTAAATATTGTTTCAGACTTTTCGACTGTCTTTTGCTGTTGATCATCTTCTTTTTCTGTAAGACTTTGTCCATTCTTTCACTTTTGTGTAAATTTGTTTCAATTTGTCGAATGAAACTAAATATGTCATAATTTCGCGGATTATAAGTTGTGACAAACGGAATAATTTTGTTTAAATTGTTCGATGATTCCTCGGTAGTTTTGGATCGCCGTGATTCTGTAGCAATTGGTCCTTTTGCCAGTGCCTTTTGAATTCCGTAATTTATTACTTGTTCCGGGTAGTGTTGCTTCTTTAAATACGCTTTTAATTCTTCCAGTCTTTTATTGCGTAATATGTCTGTACTTGTAATAGTGATTATTCTTGACGCTAGATTAAAAGGTATATTGAATTTTACATGTTTTGGATGGTTTGAATAAAAAATTAAATACATATGTGTATCAGTGTCTTTAGAGAAGATATCTGTGACAATTTTATTGTCTTCCGTTATATTAACCAAAATATCCAAAAACGGCATTTCCCTGACATTTCTGTTAATAGTGAAACGAATATATGGACTTAAAGAATTTAAATCAGAATGAAAATCTGAGACAGATATATCTGAATTCCAAATTATAAAACAATCGTCAAGAAATCGTTTCCAGTTTTGACGTATGTAAATAGCAAATTCATTTCCGTACTTGTGACTCATTTTTTCGTTTAGTAATTGTTCCAAATATCCAAGTACCAAAGTGGCATATGAAGGCGCCATTTTAGTACCCATAGATGTTCCTTTCTTCTGATGATAGTATGTTCCGTTAAAGTATAAATATTTCTTTCTAGTATAAGTTTCAAAGATGCAAGGATAAATTCTTTTGTTAATCTGTTTTCAATGACGTGTTCCGTATCTTCTAACCAATATTTTACGGCTGTAATTCCTAAGTCATGAGGGATATTTGTGTATAGGCTGACAATATCAAAAGTAATGAGTTCTGAATTCGGGTTTACAGTGTTTGGTAGATGATTTAAAAATTCCAAATCGTCTCGTATAAAACTTGGAACTTCACGACATAAAGGTTTAACACAATGTCTATAAAATGGCTTAAATTCTGAGTAACGCTGTTGGGGCCGCCCACAATTGGTCGAAATTTTAAATCATTTGGTGTTAATAGTTCGATGTATTCACTGTTTTGTTCTGATATCGCATTTGAAATTTCCTCACTTTTGTGAATTTTTGGTAAACCATAGAAATAGCTTTCTGAAAATTTTGAATTTGAAATGTAATCTATCTCTTCTTCAAACAATTCCGTTTTATGTTTCTTTAGTAATTTTTTAATCATTGTACTTGTTTGTCGGTCCAATTTTTTTATCTGTCATCTCATAAGACATTTCATCTTGTAACATATTAAAAATATTATCTCTGTAATACTCACGGTTCATGATTACAACTGCATTACCTTTATCCGCTTCTTTTATTATTATTGATTTATCTGATTTTAAATTTTTTAAAGCTGTTTTCTCCTCTCGGGTTAAATTGTCCTTGACATTTTTATTGCTTGTAAGTGAATTTGTTTTTAATGTTTTATTAGTTTCTTTTCAATCTTTATCGTTTGTTGGTTTTGGAATCCAGTCTGATTTATTTCTTACCAGTGGTTTATTTTCTTCTTGTTCTATATATAAAACGTTTTATCCTGTAAATAGGCATGAGAAAACTTTCTGTGTTGTCCGACATTGCGTTAGTTTTCGCGGGACCTCATACATTCAAAATTGAATTCGGTTCCTTACCTGGAAGAAGAAAAAGAAAAATACCTCTGAGGTATATTTTAGAATAAAATACGCAACCGAAGGACTTTATCAATGGATGAAACTATACAAAATATGATTAATCTATTTACCGTACAGAATTGAGAATGGAAAAGGGGAATGAGTCAAAGAGACAACAACCCAACCATAGAGCATACAACAGCCGAAGGCCACCGATGGGTCTTCAATACAGCGATAATTTCCGCACCCGGAGGAGTCCTTTAGCTGGCACAAATATGTATACTAGTTCAGTGACAATGGACGTCATACTAAACTTCGAATTATACACACGAAACTAAGATTAAAATCAGTCCAGACTATCAAAGAACAGAGGCTCTCGACTTGGGACAGGCGCAAAGAGCAACGAGGTTGGACATGTTGTTTAGATCTCAACACTCCCCCTATATATCTATCCAATGTAGTAAAAACAAACACACAGCAATATGCACAGTTAAACTCAGTTAAAGAGAAGTCAGAGTCAGAAGTAACAAAAGAATCTAAACAAAATGACAATAATACATAAATTAACAAAGGACTACTAGCAGTTACTTACATGCTAGCTCCAGATCTCAATTACAACCGATTTTATTGAGTGTGTAATGAAAGGTAGAATCCTTGGTAAGCTTGCTTGTTAGCTGACCGTAAAGTCGTTATTATGTAAGGTATACTCCCTCCTTTCAAATTAGTCTAGACTTTCAGACATGTAAATCGGCTATAATCGGACTTGTCTACTCTTAAAGGATGACAGTTTACCTAACTTGCAATCGGCTGTAAACTGATTGAAAGATTATCTTCATCACTCGAATATCAAGCACAATTCCTACCCACTTTTATAACACTTATTTTAACCATGAAACTGAATATTATGATGATCTTACTTATAGTTCAGGTCCTGATAAAAATTTTACACATCAGTACAGATAAACGTGTTTCTTAGCCAGTTTTCTTGTTTTCAAGGCAGAAATGTTTTTAAATGACATTATACATGTTTAAAGAGCTCAAAACATTTACGTTCTGGATAGTGGTCACTCCATCTGGAATTTTACTGTTTCACGCCGTGAAATTAATGCACAGGTTCAATGCATAACAATGGAACAAACTTGTTCAACTACTTTTACAAGGCGAAAAAGACAGTCGAATTGTGATTTTTAATTTGAGCATGCAAATTGAAGATTATGTTATATATATATTTCAATAAACATATTCGCAGAACAAAAACATTTATTTTGAGAATCCCAGACACTGTATTAGTTTTTACTTTTCCCACCTATTCAACGTGTTTTCTAGTGATAATAAACTCTTATTAGCCCACAATGCATTTTAGTTCATTGAGTCGATTGTTCAGTTTTTCAAGGCCATCACTGGCCTTGTGTTTGGGAAATTACTATGCAAATATATTCTGACGTCAGGAAATCTAGAGTTCTCGACCTGTTTAAGTATGTTAATATCAATCCACAATGAAATGAAATATTTAAAGTTGTGTTACCAAATGGCTAGATTAACATCAACTCTGGAGTAGAATCGCGTGTTTGACGTCAGATTGTGAACGTTACACTGGTAGAGATAAAAAAAAATTGTTGTTCAAAGTATGCAAAAATTATAATAGAACAATAACATAATGGCGGGATGTTTAAAGTACAGAGCCACGTCATATGTATCAAAGAAACACAAAAAGTCACACGAACAAAGTGCACTAGCAAAAATGAAAGATAATACAAACAACACATTGACAGGTTAAATGTAAATGAATATCTTAAGTTTACACTCCCGGAGCATCTGATATCAATTCCATTTTTTTTGTGGGGTTCGTAATGCTAAGTCTTCTGTTGTTTTTTTTACATGGCGTTGTCGATTTGTTTTCGATCAATGAGTTTGAATGTCCCACTGGTATCTTTCGCCCTTCTTTCAAACGTGATTTGGGCAAACTACAGGTTATCATAAATCTAAGGTTTCAAATACTTGGATTTTAGCGTTCCTGAGGAAGGCCAATCCAGAAAAGCGCTTCGGATGCATGAAATTTATGTAACGTGTTGTTTCAATTTTTTTTACCAATGTTCAACTCTCATCAATAGAGTTAAACACAATCTAGTTAACTATCAAAATAAGGAAACTGCAAAAGGAATAATCCATGGTGCAAGTAAAGGGTAAACGTACCCTGCTGTGCATACATCGCAAAACAAAGCGACACGCAGTCAAAAAGACATAGTATATCTGTTAATTATGTTTTCTGAATCAAAAACGATTGAATAGAGCCAACATTCACCACACGGGCGTAATTTTTATATCTTTGTTTATCGCAGCCCACTGTTAATATAGTCCTGTAAAAATAGTGACCTTTTAACCAATTCTGAAAAGTAGTGCTCCTTTAAACGAGGGAATTCCTTATACAGATACAGATGGCAAATAATATAAACAATCTAAATTATGGAACAGGAAAACTTTATGATAATCCCAACAACCTACAATTAACAGCTTTAAATGAATATTTTCACTCTAGATTTTTTATTTGTCGCTCGAATAATTTTAGTCTCTTTGACACATTTCCTATTTCCATTCACAATTGTATGTTTTATAACAATCTACTACAATCTGCTGCCTGCGCCATGATTTTTCTTACAGTTTGGATGTGAGTTATATAGAACGGCACCAACCGTATTTGTCTTTTCATGATGAAGCACTGCGTGTACTCACTTTTGGCTTTACTTTTAGTACCAAATGGCATGTATCAAATTGTGAATATTGCGTGGATGTACACATGACAGACATGAACTAAAAACAATAACTAAATTGCAGGCTTTAAACTTGGAACATGCACATGCAGATGTGACGATGTTAAACATGTCTTTGAGCTTTCAGCTATCAGATTAACTCGGACAGTGGTGTTTCAGAACATACTCTGAACAATTCCTGCAGAAAAAATTAAACTCTAAATTGAACATTGACTCTCATCTGATTACAGGAAAGAAGTATCCTGATCGTCTACAAGTACTGGGAATGCCTGTAGTAAGTAAAGAACACTGTGGAACTGCCTGGAATATTCCAAGGATATTTTGGAATAAATTGATTTGTCTTCAAGTTAAAGATAAGGATTCTTGTAAAGTAACTATATTTCATTTGACGAAGAATATTTGAACAAATAATATTGAACGACTTTATTCGCGAAATCAAATAAAATGAAAACTATCTCACATTTTGTCGACGATGCCTGTCTAGATATGGCGCTTAACAGTTGGTGTTCAAACACCAACAATCAATCTGTCAATAAATGACGTGCATGTCGAACAACAAATGCTCTTTAACCCTAATGACTGTCATTGGCGATTGACAAGTAAACGGGTCACCATATATAACAAATTAATCTTAATTTAAAATAACTTATACCAAAAAAAAACACCAATAAATTTGCGGAAAAGAGGGTATACCGCAAATAATATATATTAATATAAGAATAAAATGAAAATTATAATTCAATGTAATGGCATGGTAGTTACATGACAGACAAATTGTAGCTGACCCGAAAAGTATTCCATTCTACTTGACATTTTACCTCGTGTAGCATGTTACATCCCCATGTAAAGCAGAAAAAAGATATTTCAGCTTGCAGTATATGTTCTTTTTTTTAGAATCAAATACTATTTTTGTCCATACAACAATTACTAAAACAAAAAATCCATTACAAGATCAGTTTAAAATTTTGAAAACAAAAGGGTGGATATGACGTGTGTCATATTTTAAAATCCCCTAAAAATCAATTTGTCCAAGCAAAATAAACATTGATAAACAAAGTTGTGCTTATAATATATATCTTAAAGTAATGACACAGCATTTACTATATTCATAAGTTATGGTTAAAGTATCGATTGACTCAATTGTAATTAATTACAAATTGCGGCTATGCACACTCAAATGTACTATTTAAGTTATTGTTTTTCTTTAAGCATGATAGTGGTGGCCCAGTTGTTTGCAGTAAAAAGCTAGTTGGAACACTAACAACTGGTGGTGTCCCTTGCGATGGAAGTAATCCAAGTATACATACCAGAATTTCTGCTTATTTAGACTGGATTAAAGACAAAATGAATACAAAAAATGATAAGAATAAGAAAGACAAAAAACAAAGAGAATATGAAAGGCTAAGGAACGGAAAACCTGAAAAATAACAGGGATCAAAATTGTAACTCCAGTAAAGTTAAATAACAAATGTAAGCAATTCATTATGACGTTGTTGACTTGTTTCTCTCGGACTTTTCACTTTAAATCATAGATAAATAAATAAAAAGATGAGATCGCAAACTTTTAAAACACATTAAGACTGTAAAAAGGCATGATTTAGCTTTAAACGGATATATTAGCACCTTTAGACTGTTGTTTGGTTGGACAACTCACTGAAAACTGCAATTCTGTAACAATATCAGTACATACATCATATGATTACATGTTAAATAAAATATACTGTCTTCTTCTTCTTTGTTTGATTTACGGAGTCTGATTGTAATTTCGATAAGAGTATGACCAATCTATTTCCCGACATTGGTAGTACAATACAAACAAAATAACTACCAACGCTTATGATATCAAGGACAAATTTATCGTTTTTTTAAAGAGTTGATCCATCTTGTTCGTTATAGTGAAAACATATGATAACTTAATTACCAAAACCTGAGGTATATCTAAAACGGGGGAGTTTATAAAAACGAATAGCTCGACTATATCAACAAATAAAACGACTAGCAAAAACTACCAGTCAGTTAAGAGTACGTCTCAGGAAGATTAACACAACTTGTGATGAATTTCTCCATGAATCTAAATGGAATTGACAATTTTAGCTCTGACCCAGGATGTAAGAAATCGAAAATACACTATAAAAGCTTGAACAAACCAAATTTTCTCCCCAACTGGACAATACAAGTGATAAGATATTTATAATATCAAAATTAAATAATTTATTCCTATCCATACCTTGTCTAAATAGTACAAAGCTTGAACATTGTACTGACACAAAGTTAAATCACAAAATACTAAAATCCTAGGAAAATTCAAAACTATAAGTCCCTTATCTAGTGGCAAAATCAAAGGCAAAAAATTCAAACTAATCACCACAACTGCCATATTCCCGACTTGGTACATGCATTTTTCTTGTAGAAAATGGTGAACTAAACTTGATTTCATAGCTAGCTAAACAACCTTCTTGTTTGACAGCCGCATACAATTCAATGATATTGACAACGATGTTGGAACAAAACAAACAGACATAATAGGTAACAAGAGGCTGTCACATCGACAGCAAACCGGATTTATTAACATTTATTTGTGTCCTGTCCTGGCAATATCACAAGAACCATTACTGATAAATGGTGAAAGTGAAAATCGTCAAAATCAAATTTGACCTCCATTTTGTCATCAGTATCAACATATAAAAATTTGAAAAGCTTAGATTGAATGGTTCATGAGTAAATGCAACAGCGTGAATGGAAACGCCATTTTACGATCTTTCAAGAACCATAACTCCTGAACGGTAAAAGTCAAAATCGTCATTATTGAACTTGACCTTTATTTTGTCATCAGTGACAACATATTAAAATTAGGGAAGCTTTGGTAGAACATTTCATGCGTAAATGCACGGACACGACTGGAAACTCCATTTTTCAATCTTTCAAGAACCATAACTCCTGAACGGTAAAAGTCAAAATCGTCAATATTGAACTTGACTTCCATTTAGTCATCAGTAACAACATATAAAAATTTGGGAAGCTTTGGTAGAACAGTTCATGCGTAAATGCACGGACACGACTGAAAACTCCATTTTTCAATCTTTCAAGAACCATAACTCCTGAACGGTAAAAGTCAAAATAGTCATTATTGAACTTGACCTTCATTTAGTTGTCAGTATCAACATATCAAAATTTTAAAAGCTTTGGTTGAACGGTTCATGAGTTAATGCACGGACAACATTTGATTGCCGCCCGCCCGGCCGCCCGACGTACATCCCCAAATCAATAACCGACATTTTTGTCACAAAAATCCGGTTAAAAATGTAAAAAAAAAAAAACAGTGGTACAGAATTCAACATTGTTTTATTATCTTAATCACTTATAAAAAAAACCCCAAAAAAACATGTAAACAAACTTTTACCTTGGCCCAATAACACAATGACGAGATATTTAAGTACAGAGCCTCGTCATATGTAATTAAAAAACCCCACACAAATAGGCATATATACAAAGCATACTAGCATACTTGAAAGAGACAGGAATACAAAACTTATAGAGTAACATCACAATAAAATTAAGAATGAAAATGGGGAAGAGTTTATAGAGACAACAACCCGATCAAAGATAACAGTCAACGGCCACCAATGGGTCTTCAATGCAGCGAGAAAATCTAACACCTGGAGGTCGTCCTCAGCAGGCCTTTGAATAAAAATATGTACTAGTTCAGTGAAAATGGACGTCATTCTCAACTCCCAAATATATAAATGAACTAAATTTAAATACATAAAAAACTAACAAAAAACAGATGCCACTGATTGGGGACAGGCACAAACATTTGGCGTGGTTAAACATGTTTTGTGAGACCAGTACAGAGCTATGTCATATGTAACAAAGAAACACAAAAAGGCATAGGGACAAAGCATATTAGAAAAAAGGGAAGACAAGAACACAAAATATATCTTAGAACAATAACGCAATGACGGGATGTTTAAGTACAGAACCAAAGATATTAGAAAAGATAAAAGACAAGAATACCTAACTTATCATAGAACAATAACACAAGTACAGAGCCATGTCAAATGGATACCACCAACATCAGACTAAACAGTAAAAGTAATATTTATAGAGACCATTAAAGAAATACTATAACATGTTACTAAGATCATAAACAACGTCAGTACCCAGAATCTATCCTTCACAACAATCGTGTATTATTCGTGAAGTCGATACGGAAAAAAATGTCAGCAAGGTCTTTTTACCTTCCGATGAACTTTTGTTTAGCAAAGAGGATGATACGTGTTTATGACATACCCTTAGTACATAAACTTTCTGATCAGACACTAGTGACATTGTACAAAGATATTTTCCTTTATTTGGGACAAAAAAAAACGGATAAAGTTAAAAGAGACACTTTATTTCAACCCAACTGTTTAGGGGTATAAAATTATAAACATTGAAACTACATTAAAGGTTTTTAATTGACCCTGATAAAAAGAATTAATAGGAATGATTAAAAACTATTTCTCTTTTCAGAAAATTTGTTGGAAATTCAATTTCTTTGCCCAAAGTATTTGCTTGAAATGATCTTCAAAATAAAAAGATGCATCTCAATTTAACGCATTCATATATGGCAGAATGATGAAATAAAGATTGGAAATCAATCAGTTTTATCTGAAAATAAAACTAAAAAGGGGGTTGGGCTGATTGATGACTTGTTAGATGAATATGAAAATTTCTTTAATTTTGATAAACTTTAAACATGTATACAATATTTCAACTTATATTCTTAAGGCATAATTACCGCAACACAAAAGTATGTCACATTTTGCCCTCAGGTCTAAATTTTTATTATTGAATCTCCTAGACGTTCGAAAGATCGGTATAATATTTTAAATCATCAAAAAATCAAACCTTTACCAATAGTGGCCCGCAGTATGAAGAAAATTTGTACACAAACTATTAATTGGAAAAAATATCCATAATTGCCCTTTTATATTACTTAGAATTAAAAACTTCAGTGGTCTCAATACATAACTATACATACAATTATACTGTACTCAACTGTACTCGACTTTGGTCCCAATTTTACCTAATAAGTCTGATAAAGTACAGGACAATTTTGAAATAGTTTCGACTTAGTCTCGACAGGTCTCGGCCTTTAAATGTTGCCTAGACTGGTCTGAATCAGCCCATCTATCTCAATTATATATTGATCTTACAGGTAATTTGGTCCATTGCTGTCAAATTAAAAGATTTAATTAAAAACTTGGATTTTCATTAGACGTTACAGCTATATCAGTTATACAGAATGCCAGGTTGTTTGATAGTTTGGTGTATTGATGCCAAATTTAGGGGATTAATTATTTAGTCGAGACTGAGT
Source organism: Mytilus galloprovincialis (assembly GCF_965363235.1). Classification (NCBI taxonomy): domain Eukaryota; kingdom Metazoa; phylum Mollusca; class Bivalvia; order Mytilida; family Mytilidae; genus Mytilus; species Mytilus galloprovincialis. The sequence continues at coordinate 34,512,554 of NC_134844.1, read as the reverse complement.
AAAAACTGAACTGAGACTGAGTCGTGACAGGTCTAGACTGGTTGACATTGGTTCAGATTAAGTCGAGACTGGTCGAAATCGCATTCAGACTATACCAAAATTATCAAGTACTTAATCAGACTTACTAAGTAAAGACGAAAATTCGAGAACAGTTATGGATGTCATGATTATTCAAAAAATATGGTCGTTTTAGACTCAGAGCAGTTCGTAGTATATTTGAATAGAAACCGATAAAAAAGTATAAGAAACCTTATTGTTTATTTCATGGTTTTAGTCAAGATATGAATTAGCAGCCTTCATATGACATTTATCTCATTTTGAAAACACATTGGTAAATGTCAAGTTTTTATGCTTTGATAGGTTATCAGCCAATATATATTTTTTTCAGTGAGTCAATTTTAGGATCCAGATGGATGCAGATTACGATTCAAAATTAATAAGTAATAGAAAATCTATACAATCAATCAGTATAATAGCGACCTGATCGAAATGATGATTAGCTCTTTGAAACTGTATGTTCCGTTAAGTTAATGTCAGATTACACCAGATGCATGCAAAGTCAAATAGAGTTAAATTGTATCTTAGCGGCGATACATTGGTTAGCAATGAAAACTGTTTGGTTTCGTTTTTTTTAAAAATGATTTGGAGTGATTTATTTTAACGTTAGTTTTCATGATAGTTGAGCAGCTTACCACACAAATCATGCAAATTGTAATACACTTGTACAAGCATGAAACTTTGTAACAACATGCCTTCAGGCGTATATAGTCGTATTAGGGTGCCCATATTTGATTATCAAAATGACGTCTATCCAGGTAAAAAACATCAAATGCAGGTTCTTTTCCGTATACATATTGCTAGTATTTAATCAAAATTTTACCAGATGAATGAAGGTATATGTCTTATTTCAATTATAAAAATCACTTCCGGTCAAATGCCAGTTGATATCTTTCTTTCGATGGTAAAATATCTTACATTTGATCCATACTACAACATGACAATGTAAGAATAGTAGTACTTTGATATTTATTGATTTAAATCGACGTTTTAGGTCGGTCTTTTGACCTTATTTCTAACCAATTCCTAATGTTTAGTCTTTAATCCACTGGACCGTGAACAGATATCACGGGAGTGAAATGATACTAAATAAAAGACCGGGATGACCGTGGGCAAATTTTAAATTGCATGGATTACCCGATTTCATTTAAATTCAATACAAATGAGTGCTATACAGATGGTAAAAGGATAATCCCTCGACCTGAATATCAGAAGTGTTGAGATACTTTAATCACTCAATCGTTCTATCGTTGCATCGTTGATCTCCTTAGTTTATTTATATAAAAGTAGATTTTTTAAAATGTCGGAAAGAATTCGTTAGTCAGCTTCTTAAACACATAATAGGGAAACTGATTGGACCAAATGGTGTTTATGTCATGGAGACACACCTGACCTACTGAAATCATCAGCTGAAGAATATACAATTATGGGCAAAATATCCAACTTTTTTATGAATCGACGGAAAGCAAATTGAAAGCAAAATGAAAAAGAAATGATAAATATCATAGTGTGTGCGAGTAACAGAGGCTGAGAGCATTTGTACTCAGGAGAAAACTATTAAGAAAGAAACTGCATTTGCTGAGTTCGTTACATACATCTTTGAAACTCAACGAAATTCTGAAGAATCAGTAGTGTTTCGATTAGAAGACCTGACAAACCTATAGGAGAATGATTGACACAACTCTGTTCTACTTTTCTACATGTAAACACTAGGCGCTTAATATGAAGGACATGTTTCTGCAAAAGATGTCAGAATAAGAAGAACATACATAAAAGGCAGATATAACCTTTTGATATTTGAAAAAGTTATCGGACCAGCTATCGAGTTTGCCTCTCATTACAATGACACATGCATATAGCAAGGGACGGCCGAAATAATTAGCTGCCAGGGAGCTTTCAAGAAGACAACATTTTATGGATCCTTTGTTTCTGAAGATATCGACGACAGCATACCTCCTCTGTTACAGTTGATATGAGTATGGACCTGATAATAAATTGCAGCTAGACTACCTTTATACAATTTCGGATTAAGGTCTTGACTAATTATTATTGTTTAATTACCATGCAAACACACAGAAGGCTCAGTACAAGAAAGATTTTCAGCCGATTGTGTGACACCATTTTGTGTGTATCTTGGAGTATTTCTCTCTGCAAAAACCTGGAGGATATAACTTATAGATACATTAATTCAACATGGGTTATGCATCTCTTATGATCAGGTACTGTGAATATCAACTGAACAATGTGAAGCTGTAATTGAACGTTATTTGAATGAAATTATGGTTTGTCTGCCTTTATTAAATTGCAAAGTGATTCCCTCGATTTAAGTTTGTTACCAAATTGTTTTTCTCTTTATCGATTTATGACTTTCGGACAGCTGTATTCTACTGTTGCCTTAACTTACAACAGCTGCGGTCGACAACATAGACCGCAACCCCAGCTCAACAACATCAAGGTTATATTTCGGCATTAGAAAGGATCAGATAATATTACCCACGAGTAAACCAAAACTTAAAAGTTACCTGAACTTCCTGATGCTTACATGAATATTAAATATGCTTATCTAAAAACAAAACTAGAACCAGTTAGTCTGAACGAAGATGTTATTCATACTACCATTCTAATTCATGAGTTTACAGAATATATATGACTGGTCCTTGTAATCACGATGAAGCAGACACAATGATATTTGTTCATATCAAAAGTGCATTTGAAAGGAAGTGCAAGACGACACTGATAATCAGCTCAGCTTTTTCAAGACACTAAAAGTAGATTGTTTTTGCATCCGATAAAAGAAATGACCTGCGAGATAGCTTCCGATTTACAAAATTGATCACACACTTGGTTCTTAACCAGAGGTTTCGCCATTTATTTTACGCTTTACCTGGAAGAGACACTCTCCAATGTTCATGGAGAGGATAAGAAGACGGCATGGCAGACTCTGGAAACCGAGGTTTTTGTGCGATTGAGTAAGAAACCTGCACCAGTCAGTGAAGCTGACATGGATTTGATAGAGGCATGTGTTGTAGTTATGAACGACAGACCCACAACACTATTTGACATCAATGAATCAAGGCTATAATTGTTTATAAGCAAACAAAAACAGTATGACACAATTCCGCCTACCAAAGCTGCACTGCTTGATCACACCATACGAGCTACATATCACGGTAGTCATGTATAGGGGCAGGCAGTTACACATGAACAACGTAATTTGGAATGGATTAATGAGACTACAAATAGGTTGTGAATTCCAAAATGGACACAATTAGTAGTCATTGCGGAATCTTTACAGGAGGAAAATGTGCAAGTCTGTCAAACCAGATTTGTACAACATTGTGTTCCTGTAACTTTTCGAACGAAAAACACCGGAAAATATGGTGGAATGATAAATTAATCGACCTTCCTGAATGTCTCAAATAATTAAATTTATACCAAACGTACATTGTATAGCATGTCATTACCACTACTATCTAGCTCGATTGTATGAACTTTTACAATTATAACCGGAAGTGGTGAATTGTTTTTACAATTATTGTCTGATTAACATATATTCATGTCATTTTGTTGTATTTGAAATAGTTGCCATGACCAATATTGTCACATTAAAAACATGTCGATCTTTTTTAAAATTTCAAATATATAGCAAATTAACGTCAATTTAAATCAAGATAGCCGTCGTGGAAAAAATCAAAAATGTGTTAGATACCCCCTAGTATGGTAAAGTACACCATAGATAACGTATGTACGAAATCCTATGCTTGTATCACCACTTGCATGATTTTGTTAAATTTTGTACTAAGCCGCCCCACTATTAGTGCTTTGAAACTTCCAACTACAATCTTGTACTTATCATGCAACTTATGATTTAAAGAAATTATTGTCTTATAATTTAAATTTGAAAATAAGCAGACTCTGCATCTCCTCTTTGCCGCCGGAGCAGGTTTTGTTGTTAACTTTCATCAGAAACAATTCTGCTCAATTTCTTTGAAATTTAGAATTGTACAAATAAATGATATTATCATTTCTACAAATATGATTGGTTAAAAGCGTCCGCGTGGAGCCCGTGTATATTACATAGTAGGTTAGTAAGGTGGCGGCGATAGTTTCAATAGGTTAGTAGTGTGGTGTTCCTTTATAAAAACAAAACGGTCCTGAGAAAAAATCTTAAAGGTTTCAACAGACGACGAAATGAATAATGAAGATTGAAATAAACCCACTAAACACATTTAAAGCTAATCAGTTGTTATTGTTGGCATCTGTTTTTGAATGATCAATGGAAGTATTTTCTAAATGCTAACGGTATTGAAGTCTTGCGCATTTTGATAGGTTATTGGACTCAATATCCCACGTTAAGATAGTTGGTAAGATTTATTCGTTACATAGTGTGCTAGTGACGTAATACGGCTTCGCTCTCACCCCATATGGAATTTACTGACCCCATATATACCATATTAGGTCACTATCACACTATGTTACTAATAATACATACATATAGACAACAGGATTTTCAATATTCATGTAATATGATAACCAAAAAACATCTTTACTACACTAACCTGATGACGAAAACTAAAAAAAACCATTTATAACAACACAGACATGCTTTCGTATTGAAAGGTTAAAAGAATCAACAAGCTAAAGTCAAAAGAGGAAACTCACCAAACCATATAAGCAGCAAGAAACATTAAAAGAAAAACATAACAGGCTTCAAAATAATCGAAAAGTCATTTGTTGGTGACAGTCTGAATGCGGATGTCATAAGAGAGAATTACAAATACACCCTAAAACTTAGTTCCCTTTTGGTATTGAAAGATTTCATGAACCAGCAAAATATCGTTGTTTTTAAGTTCTTTGATTTATACAATATCAAAGATCATTGAGTTTTACGAAGCTGCTTCCAAAAGATCATGACACGGAAGACTATTCTTTTTTCATATTCTATACACCCTTTAAATCCCGTGTTAAGCAAAAATACCATGAATATTTCTTACCGATAAACGAGGAACAGAACCTTCGACAGTTTAGAGGGTTGATATTCTATTATTGTATTAATATCAAGTGTGTAGGTATACAAAATCGTGTCACGTCGGATGTGAAATAAAATATATGAGTAAACATTTGTACAATTTTGTCTTTAATTTCAGAGATCTTAACGTTCTTGTATTGTCAAAGCTCATCAGAAGAAACCCATGGGATTTATTTTTTTACTAAATACCCGAAGCGTTGCCTCTTGTGGTAAAAGAACATAAATTTTCTTGCTAGACACAAAACACAGACAGATCGATTAAATGCATTTTGCCAATAATTTTACATCATAATTTAACATAATATTCTAATAATTGTTTAAATGTGACATCATGTAAGTACATGATGTAGGAAACGAAAACAAGTAAATAGTTAGATTTAACATATAAAAATATATAAAAACATAAATCAAAGTGTTAAAGTACAAACGTGTAAGCCTTGGGTTAATAAACGTTTCTAATTAAGAAAATATACCGAAATATTACAAAAGTTTAACAGTACATGCCTTTCCTCGGCGGCTTTTTCTAGATTTGCAACAAAGTACCCGATATGTAATGACAATTGGATGTTGCACCTTCATATCAGCTATTGTGCCTGTCGTTTATGATGTTGATTTTTATTTTAGTATACTATATATTTATTTGTATATTATGGTGTATAACTATAGTATTAATGTATGGGTGTTTTTATAATGGCCCTGTTATATGTCCAAGGTCTGTAATAATGGTCGAGGAAGTCTGTAATGGCCCGAGGCAACGCCGAGGGCCATTACAGACATCCGAGGCCATTGTTACTGACCGAGGACATATAACAGGGCCATTATAAAAAACACCCATTTCTTCATACATTTATCAACCAACTGGACAAAAGTGTATGTGTTGCTGCCAACTTGATGTACCCTTTTACTCTTTTAATGACAGTTTAGTTTGAAAAAAAATATTTGTACTTCACCATGATAAAGCTTTTAAATATACCAAATATCTAAGATATTAAGTTGAAAGAAGTTATGTGTTGAAAAACAGGATGACCAGTGATCCCTTTATATGGTTCTTTAATGTTGGTTGCTGGTTACTAAATAAAACAAATTACAAAAAGGTATTATACTCTTTACAACTTAATTTTATTCACTTTATTAAAAACCCTAACTTGGCATAATACAGACAAACTGGGCGTTAATACAGGGCCATTACAGAAAAAACAGGGTCATTACAGAAAAACAGGGCCATTATAAAAAACCGAGCCATTACAGAAAAAAACAGGGCCATTATAGAAAAACAGGGCCATTACAGAAAATATGTTATTTTTAATTAACAGTCATTTTGCCTATAATGTACTTAGTTGGTTAATAAAATGTTTTATCAGACGGATAATGTTGTAATAAAATTGTTACATGACGAAAATTTCGATCAATCTTTTCAGTTTTATCTCTGAATTCAATCTTTAAAGCGTTTGTCCTAGAAGATACGGGCGTTAAAAACTTTATCTTTTACAACTATTCGCCAGAATGAGCAGTGCATAGATATTTGTCTCTTGACAAACGCTGATGATAAAAGTACATTGCTCTTGATTAGATTCGGATTACAGACTAGACAAATTATTCTAATATATATTTTTTCAAAACATTTACATTTCTTTAGAAAAAATAACTGTATATATAAATCATGTTAAGATGACATCTTGTATGTTTTAAATGTAACAAAAAAAGCATATTCTTATGATTGTAATATATAAATTCATTTGCTTTTATAGAATAAATCCAAAAGTACAATGTTGCATTCTTTTAAAACAAACACGTTAAACATGATAAAACTTACTGAAATGCTAATAATGTTGATAGCTATATGAAGATGATGTAAAGTAACTGAATAAAATTGAGAATGGAAATGGGGAATGTGTCAAACAAAGAGACAACATGAATGCTTGTTAAGTAGACAGAAAAATAAAATTGGAACAGAAACATTGTATTATCCTTTTTTGTCAAAGAAGTAAGTTGAATTTCTGCTAGAATTTCATCCCGAGTAGATCAAATTTAAAATTATCTTTAAATATTTTGAATGGAATAATTTATGAGTGGTTAAATTAAATGGTTAAAGCATAACAGTTTACATAGACAAAAGCCCATGGGTAAACAATGGTACGCAATAACTTACTTTTTAAAGAAATTAGAACATACGGAGAATGTTCTACCAAAATGCTATTTGATTTTATTTAATGGAATAATTACATTTTATCAGTTAAATTTCAGACATAGAGCACTTGTAATTGAACCAATTTTGAACCAATTTGCCCTGATTACTTTTAAAAAACAAGACCATGACTTTAACATTTTTGTACAATTCAAAGCAAAGCAAGTTATAATGGGTTATTCCATATCATAAAATCGTCATGACTTGTTGCTCAAAATTTGATCACGAATGTATTTTCAGAGGAAACAATTTACATTGGGAAAATTTGGTCGTGAAAAAAGCCCAAATTGAAACGCGTTATGGTACTTTACACACATGCTGTCTATTATGAGGACTTTTATTAAATCGTTTCTAGCATGACATCGCAAATTGACGATGGCGAAAATATGCATCATACGTTGGCAGCTTAAGAAATAAGAGTTTCCATTCTTATTTCTGACAGTTGCATTAAAAATGAAGATAGATTTGGCTATTTCTAAACCAATGAACGAATAAAAGAGGTAGAACTTGGCTATAGGAAACAACTCTTTTACACAAATATTGAACCTCCTTTGTGCGTTTTAATATAACAGTAATTGTAATAGTCATAAGGGAGCTACCATTTGATTTTTATGGGGGGGCTAGGATGAAAATTTTTGTCCTGCATTTTTTTTTTAGTTGTAATCTCTGTCCTGCCTTTTTATTTTTCACTCTATTCGGTCCTGCCTTTTTTTTTATTAGTTTATCCTGACTTTTTTTACCTAGATTGTCATCCTGCCTTTTTTTTTTTGCAAAGTGTCTCATCCTGCCTTTTTTTTTACTCAAAACTCCTGTCCTGCCTATTTTTTTCAAATTTCATCCTAGCCCCCCCATAAAAATCAAATGGTAGCTCCCTAAAGCATTTATATTGTTTATATTTGTCTGTAAAAATGATGCAAACATACCAAGTAAACTGTATCTCCAAGCATTAAATTAAGGAACTTGTTTTTTTATGCATCAATTAGCAAGAGATGAAAAGATAGGAAATTCCTATTTATACATGAAATGTTTAAATTAAAACACCAATGTACTGAAGAGTTCTCGAACGACTATACTGAAGATAGTGTCTTGTGGCATTATTTAGAGCGAAAAATGTTGGAAGGTTTGCAAAATTCGATTTGAACAAATGGATTATATATTGAAGGTATATGGTAGAGATGCTATACCATTGACACAGTTTGTACTTGTCTTTGTTTATTGAAATATAAAAGGCACTATTTTAAAAGATATGATCTGAACATCAATCCCTAGTACAAGATTATTCTTATAGATTTAGCACACAGATAGTACTAAGATAGTGACAGACTGTCAAAAGCATGACTTATAATAACGTCTGCTATTGATCACAGGGGCATTTTTTAGTCTGGGGAGGGACACTAATACATTATTGCGATATTTATGATTTTAACAGACAGTAGTTGTTTTACAGAAGACATCTTGATTAAGTTTAATTTAGCTTTATTGTATTGTTAAATGTAAAAGATTAATTCATTTCAGTTTCCTGGACCAATGTCAACTGGTAAATTGTTATCGACCTGCTGACAAATTTTATGTTCGAAACAAGATGTAACAGCTTCAACAACATACCACGCACTACGTAGATGTATAGTATAAATACCTAGTTGTTCATATCATTTTATCATTACATAAGAGGTAGATACAACGACGAAAATCTCAATTGCAACTTTGAGTTTTCAATACAGGTTTGTAAATTGATGAATTATATTTTTTTATTTTGAACAAATTCGGTTCAACATTTGATTTCGAAATAATATTTCATAAAGCATAGAATATGTTTCTTGATTGCTTGATCGAGATAATAAAATTTTAAATGAAATTTTAAATGAGACATTTCAATATAGATTAGGTATGAGGTTTAAATAATGTATGTACAATTCATATGAAAATAATACCACATTATATCCACTCTCCTAAATTTGATCTGTAAAGTAATAAAAACTATTATTTGAAAAACACGAATGAATAACCTTGCACATATATGTGGTCTTTCAAATCGGTTAAATAGAGTCCACACAATTTGCCTCACTATTTAGATTCTATAAAATTATTTTTCACTTTCAAATATTAATTTTGGTAAATTGAGTGCTTCAGCATAACCAAGGGCCAATGAGTTAGCAATACTACAATAGTATCATAGGTACTAGGCTTATAATTTGATACACCAGACGCGCGTGTCATCGACATAAGGCTCTTAAACTAATCGTTTAACCGTTGAATTTGATAAAAATATCTTCAATATTTTTAAATTTTTATTAAATTATTTTCCTTCGGTATTTCAGATGTTTTTTGTTTAATTTAATGATTGTTCGCTTTGGGTTCATTATCATTACATATTGCTTTTCAACCATATTACCCTATGAGGTATGTTTAAGGGTGAATATTGTTTCAATTAAAGTTAATGGTGTTTTTACTTTAAATTTATAATCGAAATAATTACAAAGTCAAACCGAAATATTTGACACAAGTCTGGGTTATTAACTATTATCATAATCAAAACATGACAGCGATACCAACTATTCCCGGTATAAGATCATTGATGAATATACCACATTCGCGTCGAACATGTCGAACACTCAATGTTAATTACATTGCATGTGGATCTCATCAGTATATCATAAAATATCTATCATTTTGTTTGTTGCTTTTAAAGGACATTGTTCTGAGATATCACAATTGGAGTACGATATTTTGTAAAAACGACAGATTAAATGATGGTCTCTGTCTAGTGGCATTAAGTTATCGAAGACATATTAATATGTATTGCAATTCAATTCTTCAATTTCAGAGAAGTGTGCATTTGGAAACATAAAGATGTATCGAGTGTTTAGTGCATTTGTTGGTAAGTTAAAAATGTAGTTATTAATAATTGAAGTCGACAATAGTTTACCTTTGTTCAAATATCGTAAATCGATTTAGACGATTCTAATCGAGATAAAAAAAACAAAAAACTTCAAGAATCACATAAAATCCAAGAGTAGCGAGATATCGTGCATCGAAAGGATAAGTGTCAAATGCCATGTACGCATTCACAAATAAATCCGTTGAATCTTAAACGGATATTTTTGTAACATCATTTGAAAAGCCTGCACAATCAATTATTCAGTTATGTTCAGTCTGTTAAAACCAGAATTAACCCACCATTCGTTCTCAAAATGTCCTATACTAAGTCAGAAAAAATGCAGTTTCTCTGTGTCTTACATTGTCTTTTTTTTTGTTTTTTGTTGCACTTAAGTGTTTCTGTTGTTTCGCTGTTTTCCTCCTATAGTTGATATGTTTCGCTCGGTTTAAGTTTGTAACCCGGATTTGTTTTTTTGTCAATAGATTTATGACTTTCAAACAGCGGTATACTACTGTTGCATTTATTTGTAACATATTTTCAAACAAATCAACTGTTGTAAATTCTGTAATCATAACAACATTCGCTTTCATCCAATTCTTTACAGTAACAAATATGTTTATACAAATATGACATTTTTTAAAAGAGCAGTGAAAAGTACTATTAAAACTCATAAATCGAAAATTATCTGACACCTCATGGCAAATAGATAAAAATTTAATAGACAAACAACAGCAAACAAAACTCATCATATAAATTTAAGACTGAGCAACACGACAACCCGTGGTGGTATCGTGGTGGTATCAGGTAATCCTTCTTCACATATTTTAATGTTTATATATTTTTTGAATTTTACTTACGTCAACAAAAGATTAAAACGTGATATAATTGTTTTATAATTATTTAATTTCATTTGAGGTGACTTATAGGTCAATTGGGCCGGGTGTATTAATATTTATCATCTTTTGTATGTTTATAATCTGTACATATTTACATATGTCACTTTAATAAATAAATAATTAACTTACTTACTCACTATTGCACTAGTCGTGTTGATCGTGAAAGTACAAACCCAGTGATATCTCATATAAACGAGGATAAGTCACATTAAACCACGCTTAATCAACCCTTTTCTACATACAGAAATACATGCACACGGTCAGGAATATGACAGGTGTTTTATATTCGTTTAATGTATTTGGTATTAACATGTGTTTTCCGTTTTGAAATTTACTTGGCGGTTGCGACTTATTTTTGTTTCACTTTTTTATTGTCATGATAATGATGAAATTAATACATTGTAATTATTATAAAAACATGATATTAATTAAGATACCTTCTTATGTATTTGTAGTGTTTTTCATGCTTACAGTAAGTATATTAATATGGTTCCAATATTTGAGGAATATAAACCTTTTTATTAGCACTGTTCTGTATTAAACATGTCATGTCAGTACCTAACCACTGATTACGAATATGTAGTGGCATCAACTCAGTAGTTCTCGCAACGTTTTATTGATTTTGAATCTAGCAGCACTGAATAATAAACTGAAGCATATTTTATGCGTATGGTATCTTTGTCAACCACTTCATCGATGACATATCTGGGGTACATTATGTCAAAAAGGTATCATCGTGGCCAGTAATCATCCTTTATTTCTTCTGGTTTCGAAAATAAAAGATTGAAGCAAAACAGTTTAGATTATTTAAGCTATTTTTGTAATGTCCAATTTGGTCATGTAGCTTCTATTGTAGTCAGATATACATATGTCATTGGCCGTTAAATATTTTTGATTTGAGCCTTCCAAGATTAATTTAATATAAAAACGTGATTAGTACAAAAGTTATTATACAATATTGTATGCATAAGTAAACATTATCTTTCGTGTTATGTAACCATTATACTCAAAGTATTCAACGGTTTTAAAACGATATGCAAATTCCCTTCATACATTTATTTTTAATAAAACTTTTATAGCCTTGTTTTTAATTCTTCATCGCATCGCTGTTACAAATGAAGATCTTTCCCGAAACAGTGAAAAGTTTTTTTCAGCAAAGTCATCGCCAGACTAAACACTCATACGACATACTAAGTTAATGATAACTATGTGTATGCTATTCACATGATGGCAATTGCATATCTTGGTGGTTTGATTAACGTCATCAGGAATCTGTTAAATTCGATTTGAAGATGACATTTGTATAATGGCTTCTAATGAATAGTTTTGGCTCTAAGACTTGAAACCCTTAATAGTGACCAATGCAAAAAGCGAACGTTCTTCACTAAGTAATTCTATGATGAAAAAAGTATTATCAGAAAATGGTGATTTAATGATGATATATCGCTATTAGTAAATTAATTTAAATATGTAATTTGATGATGCCAATTTCTTATAGGTAGGGTATAGCTAGAGAAGATTTGTCTTTTCTTAGTGGTTTCATGATGACCACTGTTCAATCGTTATACGCTGTCTTTATTTGGTGATCTCCGAATGATAGAAAAGGAAAACAAAACGAAATTATTTGCATGCTTCCACTTGTCTCGATTTACCTTCATCATGAACGCTGCACACCGAAAATTGCTACTTCGCTAATATTTATGTTGAATGGAACATTTCTGAAACTAAATCTAACGTAATTGGATTTTATGATGAATGTATTTTTTTTTATTAATTTTGCTTCATTTATTAGAATTCTTCGGCTGATACAAGTGTGAAGATTGTAAATGGTGACAATGCCAATATAGAAGACCATCCATGGATGGTCGCTATTGAGTTCCTAGAACCGCGTGATACAAATTTTACCTTTAATTGTGGAGGAGTAATCATCGACAAAAGTTGGGTTCTAACAGCGGCACATTGTAATTCATTTAATACTGACAGACCGTAAGCTATCTTATTTTATGTTATATATCAGTTTTCACATGCTAGGTGCAGGGATGTAAAAAGTGGTTGTAAGTTCGTCTCTATACAGTTAACATAAAAATTGAATCTGGGTTTAATGAAGTCTTTGAGTATGGAAATTACTATGAAATTTAGTCACACTTGTAGGCCTATATAAGTTATAATTTAATTATCCTTGCATTGTTTGACACATCTTTAAATCCAATGTGTAAATTCTAGGCATTGTTCATCCTTAAACTAAGGCAGATAATGAAATTTAAAAAGTCTTCGTATTCATATAAAAATCATATATAGAACCGATTTGATATATAAGTTTTGGTGTTTTAACGACACCTTTAGGCTATTTCGTGGCGGCAGTTTTTATTGGTGGAGGAAGCTGGACTGCCCGGAGAAAACCACCGACCTTCTAAAGGAAATCTGACAATTCTGGTCAATTAAGATTGGAGTCTTGTGCATAAGCGGGGTTCAAACTCCTCAGTGTTGACTGGATAGTGATTACAGTAGTAACTACTGAGACTACTCGGCCACCGAGGCCCCTACTGCAACCGATCAAAAGCATGACAATTATGCTCCTAACAGCATGAAATATTTTGTATGTCATAGACAACTTCTTATCAAAAAGTTTGCATGACCAGCAAAGATAAAACTACTTCAGAGAAACTCCTTTTTTGAATGTGATCTGGTGTAGTTGTTAGAACCTCTCTCTTTATAATTTGGCGAATGACCGTCAACGGGTTCGAAATTGTATTTCAAGAGTAGACTTAAAACGGAATTACGATAACATTGTTCGTTAAAATTTGAAACCTTGTTTTGTAATCTTAAAACTTTTATAATTTGTTTCTTTATCTGCATGGTATCGCTTATTTTATACGATCTGATACATATTAGATTTGCTGGTTGATCTTTTTAGCGCATCGTCCTTAAAAGGAAATGTAAGTTTTTGCAATCGCTTGACATCCGTCGTCCGTTGTCCATCCGGTGTAAGCTATTCATAGATTCCTCCTCTGAAACTAATGAAACAATTTCAACCAAACTTGACCAAGAACATAGGGAAAAATGCAGTTCATATCGCAAAAACTAAAGCATTCAGAGCAAATCTGACACTCGGGAAAAGGGTTCATAAGGTCAGGAACTACCGGTCCTGAAATTTTAAGACGAATCAGACAACCGATGTTTTGGTTATTGCCCTTACTTTATAGTTTTAATGACAATTTGCTGTTTTTTGTTACCTTTTTAATATTATCAAATATAAAGTAAATTACAAATTGTTCAAAATTATCAATTCACCAATTAAGGAGCTGTAGTCCGTTAGAGGCAATTTTACACAATTTGTTCATCATGGTTGATATCTGGAAAACAATCTTCCTTTCTGAAACTATTACTAATTTTAGTGGTTGTCATTTGATTTTGTGTTTCCTTTTTGATTTTCGTTTCTTCATTTTTAGCTCACCTTTCATAACATATAATAATACTCTAAGAATGCTGGATACTATCCACACTTGTTTGTGTCCATACTTATACATTAAAAACTTGAAAGAAAATGAATAACTTTGATGAACAATTTAAATAAACAACAACAGGTGAGCGATTCAGGCTCTTAAGAGCCTTCTGTTTTTAAATTGTTTTGTTTTTTATCTACGTCGTCTGGTCTGCTTCATACTCGAACATGAATTATTCCCTAATTTGATTGTTTAGCAATATGTGTATTCGCCTTGTTATACGACGTGTTTTTGTATTTATGTATCCAACTTTCATGTATTCAGGTAGGATGTTTCTTTAGTATGTCCTGTTTGATATTTTTTTAATATCTTTTGTTCACTATTGGAGACGATGTTGTTCGGTATTTATATATCCGCTTTTGTGCATTCTGTTTTCACTTTCAGAAACGTGTGGGTCTGGCGGGTATTTCTTATTATGTTATTATGTTTATGGTTTGAATTCCGTATGTTCGATACATTGCATATATATCTTATTTGTCAGTATAGTCGAGTTACCTTACGATATGTTTAACAAAATTACAGTTCTCTATATAACTCTACACTTCAATCATATTTCTTTTTAGGGCAAAGAATATTAGAATACTAGCTGGAAGCTCTTTTATGAGTCAGATGAAAGTAAAAATACCTGTGAAAAAGTACTATGTGGTATTTACTTTTAGTAGTATATATTATACCCTACTATATATAAGAATTGGGACAATATTTAATCAACCATGTGTATCATTCTCTCCGTCTGTCAGCTGCTACAGCATATATTTGTGATATTCGTTTCGTTTTTTTCATGTATTACTGAACACTATGACATAATACGCTTTTAAATACGTATTGACCTATGATAGTGATATAGATTTGAACAGCTGTTAATGACAGAACAACACAATACTTAATCAAAACACTTCTTTCAGCCTATTTTCAGATTTATCCACGGTGATGAATTTATCACTGTTCAACAATTTTCTTTCACTCCAATCAAATCTCTATGTTCAGACTGTACTGTAATTGTTATTAATATGTGCACATCAGCAACGTTACTGAACTATCTGAAAAGCTAATGATAGTGTTAAATTGCCTGCAGACGTACTTATATATATTCTTTTATTTAGAAAAAAGAGACTGAAACAAATCAGTATTAGCAAAATTAAGATTGAACATAACTGTTCGCATTTGACACATATTTATATTACTCTTTTCAATTCAAACTGTGCCAATTAAAGGGGTGAAATATTATGTTTTGTACATCAAATATGTTATTTCTAAACCCTCTGCAGTTTAAACAATTTATTGGGTCCCTTAAGACAAAAATAAATACCCTAGTTTTTCAGTTATATATAATACAAAGGCATTTTTCGCTAGATCATTTTGCAGTTCTTTGTGAACTTAATATGACGAAACCACCAAAGCAAAGAAAGTCCGTGAGTTTCCGGAAGTTCAGAGAAATAAACATTGAAAACATCGAAATGGATATAAATAATTCTCTTCTCCTAAATGAGCGAAATGCTACACCGATGAGTTGCGATTCGCTAAGCGCAAACGCCGCAAAGCTGAGCGCCAAATGCGAAAAACTAAGCTCGAAGTACATAAACTAATTTACAAAGAACATTGTTCCAGGACAAGCAAACTGCTCTTCAAATGCAAGACTGAATATTACTCAAATAAAATTGCTGAAGTTGGACGTGATCAAAAGAAACTGCTTAAGCTGACAAACGGTTTAATGGGAAACACAAACGATGTGGTTTTGCCATCGCATCAGAGTGAAATTGAATTATCCAATAGATTCGGAAATTTTTTCCTTGGAAAAATCGAAACAATTGGGACCAACCTATGTTTAGTGAATGAATCGTCTGCTTATGAGAATGAAGAATTCAAATACGATTTAAAATTTGAAGGCCAACCACTCACCTATTTTACACCTGCATCTGTACAGGAAGTACGTAACATTATTTTAAAAGCTCCAACAAAATCGTGCGAATTAGACCCAATTCCGACAAAGATATTAAAACCGTGTTTGAACAGTTTGGCTGACGTCATCACCAATATAGTGAACTTTTCACTGGAACAGTGTTGTGTACCACCATCTTTCAAGGAGGCAGTAGTTCGACCACTCCTGAAGAAGGCCGGTCTAGACATAGAGGTATTGAAAAATTATCGACCCGTCTCGAATCTTCCGTTTGTATCAAAAGTAGTCGAAAACGTCGTTGAGACCCGCCTAGAAAACCATCATAAGACAAACTCTCTTCACGACAATGTACAATCAGCCTACCGTGCGTGTCATTCGACCGAGACAGCCTTACTTCGTGTACATCATGACATCACTGTTGCACTTGATAACGACTGTTGTGCCGTTTTACTAATGCTAGACCTATCGGCTGCTTTCGATGTTATAGATCATCTTATTCTGATAAAGCGGATGGAATATTCTTGTGGGATAACCGGTACAGCACTTGCTTGGTTGAAGTCGTATCTCAAGACGCGGACTCAACGAATCGCTATTGGTTCTATTCTTTCAGATGTGATTCGTCTCCTTTTTAGTGTTCCTCAAGGATCGGGCCTGGGACCAAAACTTTATTGCATTTTCTCAAGACCAATTGGCGAAATATGTAAACGCCATAACATGAGTTATCACTGTTATGCAGACGACACACAAGTTTATCTCGTGTTCAAGCCACTTGATAATTGGATGAACATATCAAAGCGACTTGAGGCTTGCGTAGCTGACATCAGCAAGTGGATGTGCTCGAACATGTTAAAATTAAACGAGGATAAAACGGAATTGATAGTATTTGCTAAAAAAAAACGAGTGAAGGACCTTTCGAACTTGAATCTCAATTTTGGTGGAAACATTGTTAGTGAAGCTGAGTGCGTAAAAAACCTAGGCATTTATTTTGAGAAAACTTTGGCAATGGACAAACAAATTAGTGCTGTTTCAAAATCATGTTTTAATCAGATCAGAAACATTGGACGAATTCGACCATTTATTACCGAAGAAGCATGCAAAACGTTAGTATGCTCTCTGGTAACCTCTCGTATAGATTATGGGAACGCATTACTTTATGGACTCCCAGCAACATCTATTTAAAGATTACAAAGAGTCCAAAACACAACAGCCAGGGTCATTACAAGGAAGAGGAGGTATGACCACATAACACCGATCCTCAAGTCTCTCCATTGGCTTCCCGTAACGTATCGATGTCAGTATAAACTTCTTGTGTATGTGTTCAAAGCTTTGCACGAGGAGGCACCGGTCTACCTTCAAGAACTCGTTCAAATATATAAACCAATGCGAGCACTTAGATCTGAAAATTCCATGATTTTAACAACGCCACGTGTAAGAACTGAAACATATGGGGAAAGAAGATTCGACAAAGCAGCAGCTGTTCTGTGGAATGATTTACCAAGTGATCTACGGAACATCCATTGTGTGAACGTTTTTAAGAAAAACCTGAAAATTCATTTATTCAGACATGCTTTTCATAGTTCTTAAAATATTTCTATATCATTGTAATTTTTTTTGAATTGTTAAGCAATTACTTTTTTGAAGTTTTAACTTACTTTTATTGGTTATTTTTGCAAATATTTTGAAGTTTTAACTTACTTTTATTGGTTATTTTTGCAAATATTTTGAAGTTTTAACTTACTTTTATTGGTTATTATTGCAAATATTTTGAAGTTTTAACTTACTTTTATTGGTACGGATTCAATATCTCCTTAATTTTATCATGACCATTTTATATAAATCTTATTGTTATCAGTCCTTTATTTTTAAAATCTGTTTGTTTTAGAATTTTTAACATGGGCTTTCATATTTTATTGTAAATACTTATATATGTGAATTGATATATGTTGTAAAGCGCTTAGAGTAATTTTAGTTTTATATAATGCGCTGTTATAAATACTGTATAATAATAATAATAATAATAAAATTTGTTCAATTGTATTCAATTTCTTTTAGCACGATCAATTCAAATACGTTTTGGGATATGGATGGATCAACGATCTTATGTTGCTTCAGCTTCGAAAACCGCTAAAATTTGGACCTACTATCAATAAAATCGACATGGACACTGATATTGGCAAAAATTATACAGGAGAATTGTGCACAATAACAGGATGGGGAGATACAGATGTCAATTTGGGTACGTTTAATGAAAGATTGAAAACGAAAGTACCAAATGGAAATTCCAAACCGTCTTCTATGATTAAATTTTTAGTTCTTTTTATACATTTCGTAGTTTAGTATGACGTCCATTTTCACTAAAATCATGTACATTTTTGTTTAGCTATCCTAAGCCCGCCTCCGTGTAGATACCCGGTGGTCATCGGCTGTTTTCTGCTCTTCGGTTGAGTTGTTGTCTCTAATTTTCCTTTCGAAATTGTATTCAGAAACTTAAGCTTTCAAATTTGTCTTTACTTTTCCGTTATACATAAACATATTCACTATCCCTTCGGTCAATTTACTTGTTACCGGTTCGATTTAATATATGTTCCACTTGTGGGTTAACTAGGACAGGTCGTTATGTTGTTGGGTGGTTTAAGGGGAGATATGCAAATGTTTCTTTAATGAAAGCCTGTCTACTAGATGATTTTCAGTTTTATATGTAAAATATGAGAAACATTTAATAATTGCAGGCTTTAAACTTAGACCATGCACATGAATATGTGGCAATGTTAAACATGTCTTTGAGCCTTAGCTATTTACTAATATCGGACAGTGGTGTTACAGAACAAACTCTGAATAATCTGTAGAGAAACAATGAAATTTTACCACTCTTCTATTTTTAAGTTATTATTCACATTGACTATCAAATTTATCTGATTATAGGAAAGATTTTTCCTGATCGTTTACAAGTACAGACCATGCCTGTTGTCACTGATGATTACTGTGGAACTGTTTGGAATATTCCAAAGAAAATTATGAACAATTTGATTTGTCTTCAAAAGAATAATACGGATTCTTGTCTGGTAACTATGTTTCATTTGACTCAGACTTTACATTAATTTGGGTTTACGAAAATATACAAAAGAAATTGAAACGGTATAATTATTACATGATCATCCTGTTTGACGGACAAACATAGCTGATCTAAAAGATATATACTTTTACTTGCAATTATACATCATGTACCGTGTTACATGCCAGACGACAAGGAAAGACATTAACGAAAAAATATGTTTTATAGTTAGATGAGTTGTTAGGGCACTGGAAAGAGTGCATACAGAATACCATAATGTCAGAGCACCAAGTTTTCGTATCCATCTGAAAATTCTTATTTATTAGGTCTTTCCACTTTTCTGTGGAAAGACCTATTGTTTTTCTTCTGATTATTATTATTTTTTTTTTTTCTTCCGCCTAATTTTGTTCTTGCGATAAACATTTGTTTCGCAATATGTCGCTTAGATATTTTGTATATGATATCGAACAGTTTATGCGCTTTTGCAATTTACCCTGCGTAAACGAATACTTTTTTTTGTAGGAGTTATCTCCCCAAACACTGTTTTCCTTGTTAGCGCATCTCCTTCGCAACCGTAAAAGATTATGACAAATTTATTTTACAAAATTGTTCGTTATATCCTTCGCATGATTTGTCCTATTTTGACCGAAGCGATATGACCGCTCCATATGAGAGTTATTTCCCCTTATGCATCTGATATAAGTTAAATGAATTTCTATCTTATAAATCATAAGTGATAGAGACCTAGGATCTTTTGATTTGAGGTCCTTGGTCCAAAAAAATGAAAATTAGGTCAAGGTCAAAGGTCAAGGTCATATTCTGATTTTTGAATTTGGCTTATTTTCTCTTATATCCAAAGACTGTATAAGATATCAACAAATTATTTTTACTAAATTGTTAGTTGCGACATGTCGTAAGATGTAAATTTTGATTGCAAGCGTACGTTGAATGTAAAAGGGAGTTTTCTCCCCTCTTGTATGTAAAAATACGCGTTTGGTGATATAACTCATTAACTAAATATAATTAAGACCTATGGTCTTTTGATTTGAGGTCCTTGGTTTATGACCTTGAAATTGATCTCAAGGTCATAGCTTAATTTGACGTTCTAGATTTTGACCTTTGCTTTTATTCTATATGTATACATGATAAAGATATACAACTTTTAGAAAAAGGTATCAAACCATTTAACCTTGAAAAAAACCAACCGGAAGTGACCTTTTGTAAACCGGAAGTAGCTATTTTTTTGAACTTTATTTATATAAAAGTATATAGAACCAGATATTTTTGGAATCAGTGTCAAGTAAATATTCAAATATAATCGGAAGTAACATTTTTCAAACCGGAAGTAACAAATTATCTCCCTTATTTAAAAAAAAATGTATGGAAACAATATATTTTTGGAATCAGTTTACTAGGATCTATCATTTGACGATTGAAATGACATTTTAAACTTAGTTTCACAACTTTTCATATCAAAATACATTGTTTTGATGGAAAGACCTTCAATTGTTCTCTGAACAATTGGTTTTTAATTGTTCCTGTTTCTGTTAAGATAAAAAGGAGACGATAAATACCAAAGGGATATTAAAACTTTTTATTCAAAAATAAACTGACAACGCTATGCAAAATCAAACCAAACGAAAAAGATCTGTACAATAATACGTGGTCATCTGGAATGAGATGAACATCCATGAAAGAAACAATACTATTTTGTCAAAGCTCTCTGTTAATACCCTGACCTCATTATATATATATATATATATATATATATATATATATATATATATATATATATATATATATATATATATATATATATTTATAGTCGGTATTATGTTGTTTTTTTTTTGGGGGGGGGGGGGGGGTTATAAAGTTTCTCTCATCAAGTACCAACTGAAAGGAAAACATACTACGTTTGCAGGGTTTTTCAAAAATAAACAAAACAAGTTGATAAATCATTGACACAAAGTTTATTTTTGTCATCAGAAGAAAAACAGTAGCAACTTATCCAATGAACATTATTTTGAGACTGCGGCTATGTCCACTCTAAAGTAATTTATATTGTTTTAGCATGATAGTGGTGGACCCTTGGTTTGCAATAAAAAGGTTGTAGGAATACTAACAACTGGTGGTGAACCTTGCAATGGAAAAAAGCCAAGTATTCATACCAGAACTTCTGCAAATTTAAACTGGATTAAAGGAAAAATGAATACGAAAAATAAGAAGAATAAGAAAGATAAGAAAAACAAAAACAATCAGAAAGGCAAAGGAAAGAAAAATAAAAAAAATAACAGAAATTAAAATTGTAAATACAATAAAATTGAATAACGATTGGTAGTAATTCATTATGAAATTGTTGACTTTTTTCGGATAGACATTTAACTTTCATTCAAAGAAAATAAAGATGAAGTCGCAAACTTGAAAAAAAAACTTTTTCTTTTTTAATTTATTTCTACATTGTACGTACATTGTCAAAAGAAGAGTGAAAAACCAGATCATAAAGCAACTAGCTAATTGATGTCGGTTACACTTACAGGGGACAATTATGATATGTATACATCATATCATTACATGTTAAATTAAATATACTGTCTTCTGTTTGTTTTGCAGAGTCGGATATTTCTTTCGATAAGAATACAAATATTTATTTAATCCCATTAAAGGACCCTTTTTGAGCATAACCATATAGTATAAATTAGACAGAAATTTGAAGATATGTTATGAACAAAGTATCTTTACTCCACTCCATACCCGATGATATTTGAAAATATGCTATATCTAGATTTTTTTTGATAAAAAAAAATTGCTTTTTTTGGTCCTTTTAATTCTGTTGACAGTTATATCTCTACTCTCTACACTACACTTCCACACACTATTATCGAAAAAAAGTTTTCATATTTATTAAATGGTCTTTTGAAAATTTCAAATGTACTTGCTGTAATCGTTTAAATTTAAAAAAGAAGATGTGGTGTGATTGCTCACGAGACAACGCTCAACAAGTGAGAAAATGACACAGAAATTAACAACTATAGGTTACCGTACGGCATTCAACAATGAGGAAAGTCCATACCACATAGTCATCTATGAAAGACCCCAAAATGATAAATTTAAAACAATTAAAACAAGAAAGTAACGGCCTAATTAATGTACAAAAAATGAACGAAAAACAAATACATAACACATCAATACACGACAACTTCTGAATTTTAGTGTGTGTAGTGATGCCATAGATTTTTAAATAACGTAATTAATGCATCAATGGTAAATTATCAAGTCAGGGATTTCTTTACCATAAATTACTTAAAACTATTACTAATTTCTTTCATCGACGAAAGTTTGTTTCTACCTGTAGAACATTTATTAAAACAGTATTTCACATCCTAAATGTTACGATAATATTGTACTTAAAGCAAGGAAATCACTATGCGATCCGTATAAACACTTCGAACCTTCAAGCAAACTTATTAGAACAGGTTATCTTACCAATGTTGTGATTAGATCTTTGAACATAGTTTACTTTGGACAAAATATCGATTTTTTCATCAGCAAATTAAAAATAAACTAAATATGTATTCTTTCAAACGGGTTAAATACATATACACTTAAGTTCATGATATTTTTCTTAACTTCCGAAAAGTTACGATACCAGAGGGACAATCAAACTCATAGATCGAAAATAAACTGACAATGCTATGCAAAATCAAACCAAACGAAAAAGATCTGTACAATAATACGTGGTCATCTGGAATGAGATGAACATCCATGAAAGAAACAATACTATTTTGTCAAAGCTCTCTGTTAATACCCTGACCTCATTATATATATATATATATATATATATATATATATATATATATATATATATATATATATATATATATATATTTATAGTCGGTATTATGTTGTTTTTTTTTTGGGGGGGGGGGGGGGGTTATAAAGTTTCTCTCATCAAGTACCAACTGAAAGGAAAACATACTACGTTTGCAGGGTTTTTCAAAAATAAACAAAACAAGTTGATAAATCATTGACACAAAGTTTATTTTTGTCATCAGAAGAAAAACAGTAGCAACTTATCCAATGAACATTATTTTGAGACTGCGGCTATGTCCACTCTAAAGTAATTTATATTGTTTTAGCATGATAGTGGTGGACCCTTGGTTTGCAATAAAAAGGTTGTAGGAATACTAACAACTGGTGGTGAACCTTGCAATGGAAAAAAGCCAAGTATTCATACCAGAACTTCTGCAAATTTAAACTGGATTAAAGGAAAAATGAATACGAAAAATAAGAAGAATAAGAAAGATAAGAAAAACAAAAACAATCAGAAAGGCAAAGGAAAGAAAAATAAAAAAAATAACAGAAATTAAAATTGTAAATACAATAAAATTGAATAACGATTGGTAGTAATTCATTATGAAATTGTTGACTTTTTTCGGATAGACATTTAACTTTCATTCAAAGAAAATAAAGATGAAGTCGCAAACTTGAAAAAAAAACTTTTTCTTTTTTAATTTATTTCTACATTGTACGTACATTGTCAAAAGAAGAGTGAAAAACCAGATCATAAAGCAACTAGCTAATTGATGTCGGTTACACTTACAGGGGACAATTATGATATGTATACATCATATCATTACATGTTAAATTAAATATACTGTCTTCTGTTTGTTTTGCAGAGTCGGATATTTCTTTCGATAAGAATACAAATATTTATTTAATCCCATTAAAGGACCCTTTTTGAGCATAACCATATAGTATAAATTAGACAGAAATTTGAAGATATGTTATGAACAAAGTATCTTTACTCCACTCCATACCCGATGATATTTGAAAATATGCTATATCTAGATTTTTTTTGATAAAAAAAAATTGCTTTTTTTGGTCCTTTTAATTCTGTTGACAGTTATATCTCTACTCTCTACACTACACTTCCACACACTATTATCGAAAAAAAGTTTTCATATTTATTAAATGGTCTTTTGAAAATTTCAAATGTACTTGCTGTAATCGTTTAAATTTAAAAAAGAAGATGTGGTGTGATTGCTCACGAGACAACGCTCAACAAGTGAGAAAATGACACAGAAATTAACAACTATAGGTTACCGTACGGCATTCAACAATGAGGAAAGTCCATACCACATAGTCATCTATGAAAGACCCCAAAATGATAAATTTAAAACAATTAAAACAAGAAAGTAACGGCCTAATTAATGTACAAAAAATGAACGAAAAACAAATACATAACACATCAATACACGACAACTTCTGAATTTTAGTGTGTGTAGTGATGCCATAGATTTTTAAATAACGTAATTAATGCATCAATGGTAAATTATCAAGTCAGGGATTTCTTTACCATAAATTACTTAAAACTATTACTAATTTCTTTCATCGACGAAAGTTTGTTTCTACCTGTAGAACATTTATTAAAACAGTATTTCACATCCTAAATGTTACGATAATATTGTACTTAAAGCAAGGAAATCACTATGCGATCCGTATAAACACTTCGAACCTTCAAGCAAACTTATTAGAACAGGTTATCTTACCAATGTTGTGATTAGATCTTTGAACATAGTTTACTTTGGACAAAATATCGATTTTTTCATCAGCAAATTAAAAATAAACTAAATATGTATTCTTTCAAACGGGTTAAATACATATACACTTAAGTTCATGATATTTTTCTTAACTTCCGAAAAGTTACGATACCAGAGGGACAATCAAACTCATAGATCGAAAATAAACTGACAATGCCATGGCTAAAAAAGTAAAAAGACAAACAG
Organism: Mytilus galloprovincialis; assembly: GCF_965363235.1. Lineage (NCBI taxonomy): Eukaryota > Metazoa > Mollusca > Bivalvia > Mytilida > Mytilidae > Mytilus > Mytilus galloprovincialis. Next base: position 34,487,271 of record NC_134844.1, on the reverse strand, counting down.
ACAAATAATAGTACCCAAGACACAGCATAGAACACTATAGACCGAGCAACTCGAACCCCACCAAAAACTGGGGGTGATCTCATGTGCTCCGGAAGTGTAAGCTAATCCTGCTCAACATATGGCATCCATCGTGTTGCTCATGTTATTACAAATAGTTATCAAAGGTACCAGGATTATAATTTAGTACGCCAGACGCGCGTTTCGTCTACATAAGACTCATCAGTGACGTTCATATCAAAATATTCATAAAGCCAAACAAACCCGGTCAATAGTCTAATTCTATAGTTCACATTCGTGAAAAGGGAAAGCGATTGTGGAAACGACATGACGAACATATCCGATATCATCTGTGAAAGGATAACGGAGACGAGGGATGATCTCACCTTCACAATTTCCTAAATGCCTGTCGATACTTAATTTTTGGCATTGCACATGTCATCTCTTCATTGACTGATCATGAAGTTAAAATACAAAATTCCTGGGATGTGCTTTAGTTGATTTTAGTCTCTGATGTATTTTTCTTTTTGTATTATTAACTGTTTTTGGATTTTAAATAGTTTGAGTAATTGCTGGTACTTTCGTGTTAATTTGACCAGTTTATACAATTTATAATGCTTTTTCGGTTTTTTTAAAGTGATATTTCGATTTTTATCTATTTGTAATTCAATTATACCAGCTTTGATAACTGTTTGGTATCACTATAAATTTTCATTTATGCACTTGTACTATGAACAACAAATTTATTTATTTTGTAAAAAATATTTCCGTTCTCAATGACACTACAAAATTATTTTCCTTTACATGTGCAAATTATCATCTTATTTGGCGGCATTTTGTTTAAGGTTTCATCTTTATATCTTGTACATGGCGGCATTTTTTTCAAGGATATGGTTGACTTCCTGAAATTGTTTATTATCTCGCCCCTTTTGATTTTGTATTTACATTGTGTCCTAGATCAAAATTATCCGTTTAGTATATATTCCCTTGTTTTTTCCTTGTTTTTTTATTGAGTAAAGCCATTACAATTAATATTTCATAGTAATTCTTTCATGTTGTGATGTTACACTATTGTGCCAGATTAGCTTAAAGGTTGGTAACTATTACAATGTTTAAACTCGCTGCATTTATTTGAACCGCTCCTAAGTCTTGAACGTGATGTCCAGTGGTTGTTGTTGGTTGTTGTGGCTCATAAATGTTGGTCGTTTCTTTTATATAGATTAGACTAAAAATAAAATTGAGAAAGGAAATGGTGAATGTGTCAAAGCGACAATAACCCGACCATAGAGCATATAACAGCCGAAGGCCACCAATGGGTCTTCAATGTAGCGAGAAACTCCCGCACCCGGAGGCGTCCTTCAGCTGGCCCCTTAAAAAATATGTATACTAGTTCAGTGATAATGGACCTCATTCTAAACTCCGAATTATACACAAGACTGTTGGTATTCTAATGGTTGTACACTAGTAATTGTTGGGGCCCTTTATAGCATGCTGTTCGGTATGAGCCATGGCTCCACTTTGAAGACGGTACTTTGTCCTATAATGGTTTAAATTTACAAATTAAGACTTTATTCGTTCATAGTGTATTAATTTACATTTTTTGATTGAGTTAAGCCTGCCAATTGATATTTTATCGTGTGTTTTTCTATGCTGTGATGTTATGCTATTGTTTCCGAAAAAGGGAGAAGGTTTGGTACCATTAAACGTTTAATCCCGCTGCAAATGTTTGCACCTGTCCTAAGTCAGGAATCTGATGTACAGTAGTTGTCGTTTGTTTATGTAATTTATACGTGTTTCTCGTTTTTTTTATATAGATAAGACCGTTGGTTTTCCCGTTTGAATGGTTTTACACTAGTAAAATAATAGTTTGTTTTTCGGTGTGAGCCAAGGCTCGGTGTTGAAGGCCGTACATTGACCTATAATGGTTTACTTTTATAAATTGTTATTTGGATGGAGAGTTGTCTCATTGGCACTCACACCACATCTTCCTATACCTATTTGATGGAGAGTTGTCTAATTGATTAGTGGCACTCATACCAAATCTTCTTCTAACTATATAGATATGACAATAGCCGATCTATTTACCGACATTGGTAGTACAATTCAAACAAACTATCTACGCTTATGATATCAAAGACAAGTGTATCGGGATTTTAAAGATTTGATCCATCTTTTTATTGTGAAAACTAACGAAATCTGAGGTAAATTTAAAACTGGGAATTTCATGAAAACAAAACGCTCGACTTTATAAACAAACGATACGACTATCAAAAAAAGCAGTCAATTAGGAGTGGGGTTCCATCAGATTTAAACGTCTTGGGATAAATATCACCATGGATCTTAATGAAAGATAAAAGAAATCGCAAATACGATTAAAAACTGGACAAACCAAAAGCTAAAAATAAATTAAAGTGATAAAATTCTTATAGTATCAAAATAAACGCATTTATTCCTATCCCTACCTAGCCCAAATAAAACAATGTTTGAACAATGTGCTGACAAAATACGTTTTTCTATCTGAGACAACACACCAGATAAAGTTAAAAGAGACATTATACTCAAACCTCACTGTTCCGGAGGTCTTAAGTGATAAACATCGAAAACTACATTAAGAGATTTAAATTAAACTTGATAAGAAGAACTAAAAGAAATATTTACAAACTGTTCCTCTTTTCAGAAAATTAGAACTAGTTCGAAATGCAAGTTCTATGTTTTTATAAAGATTGATAACTTAAAAAAATGTATACACTTTTATAAAAATAACAAATTGCTGATAGGGTGATAGAGCAGACTGTTAACCCGAGAAAACATTGTCAACCTCGACGAGGCCAAAACAAAAGAGAAATAGCTAGAGGTCAGAATAGCGTTAGTTTCACTATGACCGTGCTTGAATGTCACATGTCAATCTCTTACTGATGAAGGCAAATCCAGAAAAGCGCCTCGGACGAAAGAAATTATTAAACGTGTTGTTTTCAATTTTTACTGTCGTGTCTTGAATTTGAATAAGAAAGCGAAAATTCTCGTTCACGACTGAAATTAATATTTATGCATGCCCCTTGGTATTTTTGATCACGAAATAGTAATTAGGAAGCATACGCAATGATACTCTGGATGAGAATACGCATTTGTGTCATCGCATTTATTAATAAAATAATTGAATTCGGATGTCAACCTAGCTACCTGCCTCAAGTGTTTTGACTGCGGATTCATTGACATGTTATCCGGAATTTTTGTGATAGTGGGCGCATGATCAGGATGATGTATAATGTGAATGAATCAAGACGTGTTACGGTGTAGGATCATAGCTGGTCAACACAATGAATATGTTTTTCAAAACTGTACCATAGTACAACTATTTAGATGCTATAATGTGACGTGGGAACTAAGAAAACAAACGTACAAAAATAGAATTGAGATGGTATAATAAACTTACATTCCTGCTAGTGAACTATTTCCGAATTTTTAATATAATATCAATAAACACAAACTTCGAGTATTTATAATGATAGGCATTGTATTCATCAAATGTATCTCTTTTTAAAGTCTATCATTCGACTATATTAATATACAAAATATAAGCAGAGACTTATAAAGCCATAAGTGAACAGTATAATACAAGTTATCAATTTTGTTATAATTATAATTACGTTTTGTTGCAAGGATTTAAAATGCGTGTGCTTTGAAACTTATTTTTCATTCACAACCGTTTACAATTTAGATATTTAGCTTACTTTGGGTACGCATCCCTGCTCATTGGTGCTCATACATTACATATACATTTATATAAATGTGATATAACTGTTCAAATCTGTAAGGCATGACGATGCACGTATGAATTATAATTCTAATTATATTCTATTAAGAATAAATTCAGTCTCAGCTTAAACTTAACAATACATACTCTCTTTCTGGTAGTATCTATTAATGAAATATTTTTTTTACAGAAAAATCTTTTTGTTTGATTATCTTTCTGCTTTTCCACTGTGTTTATGACCTAAGAAAAATTTTAAAGCAAAAAAATCGCTTTATTAAATTATATTGTTGATTTCCGACATATTCACATCCTATGATCTATATACATAATATCAAATGATAAACGTTAAGACATTATCAGTTTATTTTGGGTCATTATATATCAGTAAACTATTCCCATGTTTATTGTCACACGCTGTTGTACACAACACAACGCGTGGATACCGTCTCAAAGCATAAATTACATAATTGTGTTATAATTATATTTGATATTTAATTAACATTCACATTATTAAAAAACATATATGTTTTCTCAAAAGGCAAATACGGTTTTAACATATAAATGATTTTTAGATGTATCCTAAAATTGAGAATGGAAATGGGGTCTTTATTGTTTTACTTTTCAATCTATAAATGAACTTTAATGTTGAAGAAGACAATGTTACGTGGATGCTTATCCACAGAGAGACCGTATCAAAAACAAAGATAACTACCTGTATAAATGAGCGAAAATTGTCGAGAATTGTGATTCCAAGGTATATCGAGCGGCGCATAATCACTTCCAAAACTCGCCAATATATAAGCGTGAACCCCCTGAAAAACAACCATGTATTCTCTTTGTTTATATTATTGAATCGATGCAGAAATTGATGATTTAAATCAATATTCATTGCTAGATAAAAGTCTAGCTGGTATCACACTTGCATTACTTGTTGAAATAAAAGCCACGCTGTTGTATTTGTGATTTAATTAAAGTGATTTATTTATGAATGTGTTATAAGTAAAATGCTTTCGAAGTAATTTCCGTTGTTATTCAAAGCCAAATGAATATCTCATTTCATACATAATATCTTTTGTTAACTTGTTGTATCCCGAACCTATAAATCCAGTGCTGGTCGTGTAGACGATGTATCATCTACTATATATTCGTCTTCTTAGCATTTATCTATCGTGTAGACAAAAGATACATAATGCAAAAGACAAACCAAAAATACGAAGTGCCATAAGGAAAAGAGACATTATACACTTTCACTTCTACGTTGCAGTATTGAGTGTTTATAGCACTATCGGAATAAATAAATATATATACACCCTGTATTTTAATGACTAAAGTAGGTTGACAATATATATACAATCGGTACAAGTTGAGCAGGATTGAATTATTGGACTCCCTCCAAGTCTAATGGATGTTGTCAGACATATAAAGGACCAGAACCTATCAACAATTATTATAGCCATACAGATATATTCTTCCAGTTGGGACGACAGGTCATTTATGGACCCCCTTAAAAGGAGCATTCCATTAGGAAGAGGACGACCCATTCTTGCTACTCGTGAAGCATCCCAATATTAACCATATTTTGCTTCTAGTTCGTATTCAGTATACAGCCTGTGCAGTTAAAAGAAACATATTTTCATAAGGATTAACGGAAAGAGTCCAGGGATAAAAATGATTTTTTTAACTTGGATAAACTTATGTGTAGTTTACTTTAATGAGAAACCGAACGAAGACAGATTTCAGGAAAACCTTGAATCAAAATGCAGTGTTTTCTAGTAGATATAAACCCAGGCCCGTAGCCAGGAATTTCCAAAGGGGGGTTCGATGGACTCACAAACTCGACTTTAACAGTCACAATTCCAACAGAACATTGACTTTAACAGTGCTTATTCGTTTTCAAGGGGGGGGGGGGGTTCGTCCGAACCCCCCGAACCCCCCCTGGCTACGGGTATGAAACCTTCAAGTATACAACATGTATAATTAGAAATAAGTCCATGTGTATTCAAAATAAAACAGTTTATTTACCATCAAAGATATTTATACAGACACAGGTTTTTAAAGTGTATTTTATCTTGTTCGTTTTCATCTTAATCAGTGTAATTGAATAAAATATCACCGGGAAGACATATAAAATGTTAAGATTAATACATAATCTGTTTTGTTGAATTGTAAAGACAAGTTTTGCAGATTTGTTTTCTTTACAAAACTACTGGTCGATTGTTTCAGTGATATGAAAAATGAATAAACTTTATCATATTTATTAAATAAAAAGATCACTTCCGAGTTCTTTCTTCATTGGAAACAAATCGTCAATTATGCGCGCCTTATGACCTTATTTACTAGATAGAGGGGATGGCTTGTATCCCTGCACTATCAACGTTCATCAAGCGTCTTAGTGATCGTCATTGTGAAGGATAAATTAGTAATAATGTTTGTTTAGTAAGTACTTATTCACGATTCCCTTATGACAGCAGTGCTGATTTTTCAATTGTGAGAATTTGTTTTGCCGAATTATTTGTGCAATATTGTATTATAGTTTTCTAACCACTCGCTCAACATTGTAACGGAAGTGACGATGCCCCTTAACGCACGAACGATGTTCACTTAAATCTGATTTTTTGACGGAAATGCATCGAACTCGAAAGTTTCTCTATTAAATGAAAAAATTAATTATATGTTGCTGTTACACCGGTATCATAGATAATGGGCGGGTTGCGCGATCACAAATATGTTAATCACCGCCATATTCTTTATGTGCCTGTCAAAAGTCAATGTACTGTTCATGTAGTAGAGTTTTAATTGGTCATTGGTGTATGTCGGTCATATCTATTTTTCGTAAATGGTTATGCTATAAGTTAGACCATTGCGTTTGTGATGTCTCATATTTTTCATGTCGGGATCGATTTTTATACCCGAATCATTGCTGAAGGCCACACTGTAGCATTTGACAATATGAAAATGTTGTGTCACCTGCGACGAAAGTGGTATAATGTAGGACATCTGGATATCTAGTCCGGCAGCTTTGTGAAAAATTGTGCCCAACCTGATACAAGCATGAAATTTGACATAGATCTTCCTCTACTATTACTCTTTTATTTCAGATATGGAGGCATTTGAAAAACATGTCTCCCTTCCAAAATGGCGGAGATCATACTTAAATCGGCCCAATATCAGAGGCTAGTGTGTTAAAATGTGTTTTTATCATGCTGCTATAATAATATTTGGTACAAACCTTTGTTATGTACTACTTTTGGATATACAATATAGATAAGATGTCTTTAAAATCCCTCCTTTAGGTAAAATCCAACATGGTGGACATTGTACTAAAATAAGCTTATTTTTTAGGGATGGTGATTGAAATGTGTTTTGACGTATTGCTACTATCATTATATTGTGCAGGAACCTTTCTTTTATGCTGCTAATGGATACAATGTATAAGACATATGTCTTTAAAACCCTCACTTCCAGTAATATTCAAAATGGCGGACATAGAAATATCATTATTTTATTTTGAAATTCAACTTCTTTTTAAAATGTAATTAAGAAAATGTGTGTTGTTTTGTGCTGGTCATTAAACTTTTGGCTGTAAGTTATTCTCTAAACCCCTTATTTTATTCTATAATAGTTAATTTTTAAATACAAAGTTGAAACTTCCAGTAAATAAAAACAATATGGCGTTAATTTGAAAGATGAGTCCTCAGTCCATATCTTTGATGTAGAGTTTTGAATAGATTGATTAAAATAAAATAAAATCAGTTAAGTACTAAAATATCTTTACAATTATTGATTTATGGCCGCAAATATATATTTATTCACAATTGGAGAGCTGATTTTCATCATTTGAAAAGACCGTGGTATTGCTTCTTACATCAATAATGTACAAGCTCCTGATAAGGTGAAGAGGCCTCATAAAGAGTTGTCCAAAAGGGTTCCAATCACATTTTTCCCTTCGCCATTCATAAGCGATTGGACTAGTAAGCATAGGAACCGATTCCAAGCTTATTACGCATCCACACCCGTCATGGTATATTGCACGTTTAACATGCTGCAAAACACTAGACCGAGTTTCAAATAGCATCGATAAAAATTTCCTCTTCCAAAAACACGTTTTCTTGCTTCGTAGACCCTGTCTGATAAGTTTGTTCGATCTTACTACAACACCACGTATCGTTTTATCAATGACATTATCAAATCCATATATGATGATGTTTGCTGATCAATAATCATTCTCAATCATAAAGTCACATCTTCAAACGCCATTCATGTCAACAACGAAGTTCCCTTTCAAGTAAACGGCAATTTGAAAGGTCATGGATAGATATATATCTAAAGTTTTTCCCACTTCCAAATGCAAGCAAAAGTTTGTCTGCCCCTATGTCACGGAATGACGAAACATCAATGACAGCAACATCAGTATCGACTGTTCGAGTCATGCCTCAGTTAAGCCTGTGTATCACTGCATCAGACACATCTATTTCGATTATAGTATAAGCCTCTTCATGTTAACATGGGGCTAAACTTGAAACACCATCATGTGGTGGATAACACAACATCCTGAGCATTTGTTGCTACAACTACCTTTTCCACAAAAAATATTGAGCAAGCCCCTGTGAATAAAAACTAAAAAATTCTTTCTTAATGTCATCATCTCTCAGTAAACTTTGCCAATTTTGAGAAATTTGTTTTGACCCTGGATTCGTCTATGTATTCCCTTTCCCCTAAATGTAGCTCTTGTTTCTTGCAGCAGCCTTCAAACTACCGGTATCGTCAATGTATGCATCCGAGACTAGTTCCACTGTTGTTACAGTTCCAGATGTTTCATAACGAGTATGCTGATAGGGTATTATGCCCTGACCTTAAAAAAAATGAAACTGATACAAGAGTGGATGAAGTCTTGAATGCATATGGTAGCTGTAGCAACACTTGTTCAGGATATTCAATCTTAGACCACCTGATGTATTTCAAGTTAAACACCATATTCCCATTAAAATGCTGATACTAGAGTCATGGTGCATGTGTCTGATGCAGCGAAACACAAACATACACGAGTCATTATTCGAACAGTCGTTACTGATGATTCTGTCATTACTGTTTCGCTTACTCATGACATAGGGGTAGACGAACAACGGATTGTGTTTAGAGGGGGAAAACCTTTAAATAAATATCTATCAATAACTTTTCAAATGCACTAGCGATGAGTGATCACACACACATATTGGGATCATGTATTTACCGGTTTTGATACGGTTCTCTGTTTGCTTGAAAAGGGGGGAAAAGATTGCGAGGGAGACATTGATGGCATTTGAAGATGTCACTTTAGCATGAAAAATGATAATTGATCCGCCTTAATCACCGGTGTTTACTATAAGATCGCACAAACTTATCAGATGGGGTAAGCATGGTTAACAAAGCAAGAAATAATTATTTAAGCAAAAGGGAAGGCTAATTAAGGCTATTCCCTCAACTTAGTCTAGTATTTTCCAGCATGCACAACGTACAATAAACTAAGACAGTTGTTTAGGGGACCAGCTTGCAACTAGCTCTTATGCTACCCAGTCCATGCGCTAATTGATGACGAAGGGACAAAGAGGATCACTTTTAAAAAACTCTTTCTGATGCCTCATCATTTTGTCAGAAGCTTGCACATTGTGGATTTAAGAAAGGTTGCCGCGGTTGTTGTTAATGTGGAAAATCAAGTCTACATTGCCATGCGTCGTGAACATGTGTTGGTGACTGGGAGTTAACATTTTTTTTGGCCAAAAAGTGGTAATTTTTTAAATGGTTTAGTACTTATGAATTGAGGACTCATCTTTGACATTTACGCCATATTGGTTTTTTTTACCGGAAGTGTTAACTATGTATTTAAATATTAACTACAGAATATGATTATTGGTTTAAAGGATAACAAAAGCAAAAAATGTAATGCCCACGACAAAAAAAAAACCCACTTTCTTCACATTTTGAAAAGAAGTTGAATATCAAAATAAAAAAATATAGATTTCTATGTCCGCCATTTTGAATATAACCGGAAGTAAGGGTTTTTAAGACATATGTCTTTTACATAGTATCACTAAGAAGCATCAAAAAAAGGTTCCTGCACAATTTGATGATAGAAGCAATACGTTAAAACACATTTCAATCACCCTCCCTAAATAAAAAGCTTATTTTAGTATAATGCCCGCTATGTTGGATTTTACCGAAATTAGGGTTTTTAAAGACAACTTATCTATATAATATATCCAAAATTAGTACATAAAAAGGTTTGTACCAAATATTATTATAGCAGCATGATAATCATGATAATAAAATTGAATGAAAAAAAATGTTTTCGGTTTGTCGCTAAAAAAATAGATTGTTCTTCGCCGAAGTCGAAAAAAAAAGTTTGTACAGAAAAAAAACCCATAGCCCCCCCCCCAGAAAATCAAATGGTTGCTACCTTAAAAGAACATGTTTAACCTGTTAACCCCGCCATATTCTGCATGTATGTGCCTGTTCCAAGTCAGGAGCATGTAATTCAGTGATTTTCTTTTGTTGATGTGTTACAAAATTTTTGTTTTTCTCTCAATTTTTGTACATAAATTAGGCCGTTAGTATTAGGTGGGGGGGGGGGGGGGGTAGGGGGCATTATTATTTGAATTGTTTTACATTTGTTATTCCGGGAGTCAGGATGGATCATTATCACATAAAAAAATTATCGGACCTCTATAACCAATATAATATCTGTTTACAAGTAGTTTTCATACCTCGGACGACCTGTTTAACAAAAATCTTTTGACCGCATCAATCTAAACTGCCTTTATTTGCTTTTTCTTTCTGCAAATCTATATAGGTGCACAGTACTTCAGTTTTAATTTTAGGTCTAAAGGGACTGTAATATACAAGTAACAGCAATTTTGGAAACAAAAAATGTACTAGTAATTGTTCACATCAATTTATAGTACCAGCATGCAGGGGCAGCTAGATCCAGGCTGGGGGTCCAACTATATGCTCCCATTCATATGCATTGATGTTAAAAAAAAAGTGGGGTTCCAACCCCTGGACCCCCTCCCCTTGATCCTCCTATGAGCATGTCCTTGTTTTATTCAAAATATTGAATCATAAACAAATATCAGTAGTTTTTATACTTTAGACTGAGTCGTTTAATAAAATCTTTTGACTGCATCAACCAAAACTTACCATATTTGCTTTTTATTATGTAAATCTATATAGCTGCACAACAATTCAGTTATAATTTTAATTCGAGAGGGACTGTAGTATATAAATAACTGCAATATTGGAAATCAATGACCACAAATTTTTTTTTTTGGCATTAATTGAGGGTGCCAGCATTTCCTATTTTTATTCAAAATATAGCATCAGAAACAAATATCAGTAGTTTTCATACTTTAGACTGAGTCGTTTAATAAAATCTTTTGACTGCATCAACCAAAACTTACCATATTTGCTTTTTATTATGTAAATCTATATAGCTGCACAGCAATTCAGTTATAATTTTAGTTCGAGAGGGACTGTAGTATATAAATAACTGCAATATTGGAAATCAATGACCACAAATTTTTTTTTCGCATTAATTGAGGGTGCCAGCATTTCCTATTTTTATTCAAAATATCGCATCAGAAACAAATATCAGTAGTTTTCATACCTCAGACTGACTCATGTTACAAAATTATTTGTCTATATCAATCAAAACTGACTATATTTGACAGCATCAACCAAAACTGACCATATTTGACCACATCAACCAAAACTGACCATATTTGCTCTTTTTTATACAACTCTTATAGTCGCATTGTAAATCTGTAATATTCTTATGTAAGGATGGAGTGTATAATCATTATAATACAAATGATCTATATTATAGGGTTATTGCATGAATATTGGGGAATATTGTTCCGTGTAGAATTGTATATTGCGCGTGCTTATATTTTTTATATCAGAATGGATTGTTCAATATAAACATGATAAAGGAAAGCAACATTGGAAAACAAAATTATGCTCACATCAGTTTAAAGTGCCAGCATGTCCTCTTTTTAATCAAAATTTTGAATCGTAAACTAATTTCAGTAGTTTTGATATCTCAGACTGACTCATGGATATAACAAAACTATTTGTCCGCAACAACCAAAACCATGAAAACTGACCATATTTGACCATATCAACCAAAACTGACCATATGTGACAGCATCAACCAAAACTGACCATATTTACACTTTATAATGTAAATCTTAATATATATATATATATATATATATATATATATATATATATATATATATATATATATATATATATATAAAAAACCGCATAGTAAATCACTTATACATGTAGTTACATATCACGATGGATTGTATAATTCAAATGACAGCAATATTGTAACACATTGGCTAAAAAAAAACTTCACATCAATTTAGAGTACCATCAATTTCCTGCAAGTCCTCTTTTTATTCAAAATATTGAATTGTAAACAAATTTCAGTAGTTTCGATATACATGTATCAGACTGAGTCGTTTTAACAAAATTATTTGACCATATCAACCAAAACTGAACTTATTTACACTTATCATGTAAATATATATGGCCTCAATGTAAACCAATAATATTTTTATGTCAGGACGGATCGTATGATAAAAATGACACCAACTTTGGAACACAATACACCTATATTGCTAATCCTGGCTGACCCGGCCTCTTGAACTTTTGAAGCATACATGTACAACAATCACTTTTCTATTGTGGCGTCAGATATTTTGTTTTATGATGTCAAATTTTTACGGGAACCTGTGCGATATCCAGTAATGGCAGACAAATAGCGGTAAGGTGTATTTATACCATATCTAAAAATTTAGCGCACCCTTATTTTCTCTCTGTATCCATTATAATGAACAGTCACTAAAGTGACTTTTTAAGTCAGTTAGTTTGTGATGTTTTTTTTTTAAACAAAACTATTTTACGGCATCATCCAACACTCACATGACTGATTTATATACTTTATTTTAAAATAAAAAGTACATGTATGGGAAGTTCTCTTCTTGGAATTATACTGTTAATATAATTTGAAGACAAATGGAAGAAGGCAAAGAAAAATGCATGATTTTGTTTGTAGCCGAACGTCCAGTGGCAAATGCTTCATTCATGTTCAGATGAGTATATTTTTTCTGAGTTTCAGACTCCCAGATATCATTTATAATCGTTATGGATAAGTCTGGCTAAATTGACGAGATGGTGCAAATGTATATAGTTTTTTTACGTTATAATACAACACTTTTATCATTAATAACCCATAATTCATACACTGTACAATTTTCGTATGAACATTTGTCAAAACAGAATCTTAAATGAATGTAAATCCAAGGCAAACAAGGTAAATTACGATTAAAATTCAATGAATTAAATGCAGAGATATATTTATGACATGTATGAAGAGACTGTTAAAAACGGGGAAGAAACGTAAACAATGATGTTTCCTATGCAATCTTATAAAAATATTTCTCCGATGAGTTGGATAACCTCCTATTCACTTCGATATTTGTACATGTAACGTATGATCAGAAAGAAATATAGAAATTCTGCTATTATATAGCAAAGTAATAAGTGATTTATTTCTTCTAAATTCTAAAGTGCCCTTACTGCAGTGACGTCAGTTTAGAACTGTTCTACAGTCCTGACTAATTTAGTCAGTTCTGCTGACAGTTCTACGGTTAGAACTGATTTGGACAGTTCTACCTGGAACTGATTTAGACAGTTCTACCCTAGAACTTATCCTGACAGTTCTACCTAGAACTGATTTAGTCAGTTCTACCTAGAACTGATTCTGACAGTTCTACTTAGAACAGTTCTAGGGTAGAACTGTTCTAGGTAGAACTGTTCTAGGTAGAACTGTTCTAGGACAGGTTAGAACAGTTCTATGACAGTTCTCCTGACAGTTCTAACGAGAGGTTAGAAGTGATCTCCACTGTACATGTATAATTTAGTAATGGATGTAACGCTTCTTCTGATTGGCTGACGTTGTTATGTTTAACAGCTCATAGACATAATTTTGTCATGTCAACCTGACGTCATCAACTTTTTTTCATGGTTTACTCCGGTTTAAAATGGCATTTGGCATTATAAGAAATGGCTGTAATAATTGTTTCAGTGTATTCGAAATAACATACAAAATGTAGTGGACACTTTAAAATAACTCGCTTAACAGTATGCACCACATGTTTTATGTTATTTCTTCAGAAAAAAAATTACAGTCATTACTTAAATATACGAAGAACGTCTCTATATTTGATGAATGGGATAATTTTCCAGAGAATAGATTAGTCTGGGATGGTTCATCAGAACTTGTCGTCATTTTTATTGATCATCAATGTTTATGCTATGTGATACTTGTAGTAAACCTTTTTTATCCTCAGGTCTAAACAGAAATCCATTCGTAAGTAAAGTATCAAGATATTTCAGCATGTGCACCCTTGATATGTTCAATTATAATGACTACGTCATGTTGTAACTAAATATACTTGAGTAACAAGTACAAAATCAGAGAACAACACAGACTCTGATGGAATTTTTGTGTACTCAAAAAAAGGAGGGAAAACTTGTGTGTCTCCTATAAAATTATATGCATATGGTTTCTGAAAGTACAACTCATGTCTATTTTACTTTCAACAATAAGTTAATTTTAGAAACCAGATATATGCTGATCTCCAAAGTTAATGAGTTCAAACTCAACCAATCCTTATAATATCGACCTGATCAAAACGATACTTAGAGTTATGAAATTGAAATGTTCGGCAAAATTATAAATATGTAGGATTACACCAGATGCCCAGTAGAATAAAATTCAGATGTATCTTTAATAACGGCAATACATTGTTTAATCCACCATTTTTGGAATTTGAAAATGCCTGTACCAAGTCAGGAATATGTAAGTTTTTTTCCATTCGTTTTTTATGTGTTTTGTTATTTGATTTTGCCATGTGATGATGGACTTTCCGAATTGATTTTCTTTTGAGTTCAGTATTTTTGTGATTTTATTTTTTGTTTAGCGATGAAAACTGTTTGGTTACAGTTTCTTTACATGATTTGAAGAGATTTTATTTTAACGTAGGGTTTCATTAGTTCTTTGCAACTTCAAAATACTACTACAAACTTGCACAAATCATTCAACTTACGTCTTTGAATAATTATATTTGTATGATTGAAATATAAAAATAAAGTAGACTTAACATATCCTCTTTGCCGTCGGATTGATGGAGATTCCCAAATTCGAAACTTTGATACAAACATGCTAAATGTGTCAGATTTTTTCGGCGTTGATAACTTTGATTCCTAGTTATATAGAAAATAATTCTTAACTTTCAATCAAGCAGATTATGACCAATCACACGCACTAGAATTCATATCTAGTGTAAAGTCCTTCTCCTGATTACATCAGTTTTTCGGGTCGTTTTTCTATTTTCAATGACAATGTGTATAGAAATGAAATTGCCTTTTATTTTTAAGAATACTCTTGGTATTGAAAGCTTTCGTATTGGCTTTAGTGGTCTGTGTTTTTTTCCGATTTAAAACTTTGAGATGTTTAACGAAATGACCATACAATTGAGTATTTTAAATGATATATTGTGTATGATAGTACCCATGAGGACATGCACATGGCCAGGAGATGTGTTCTTATAATTGTAATTGACTAAATGAATCAAAAGCAATTTTTATTCTTAAATTTCATCAGAAAAGATTATGCCCCAATTCTTAGAAATTCAAAATAGAACAAGTTAATGATACATCATATAGACAACAGAAATTCCAACAATCAGGTTATATGATATTCAAAACATCTTTATTACACTGTATTGGTGACGAAAACTAAAAAAGATATAAATAAAGGCAACAGTAGTATACCGCTGTTCAAAATTCATAAATCGATAAAGAAAAAAACAAATCCGGGTTACAAACTAAAACTGAGGTAAACGTATCAAATATAAGAGAATTACGACACAACAGAGACACAACACCGAAACGTAACACACAGAGAAACGAACTATAATGTAACAATGGCCATTTTCCTGACTTGGTACAGGGCATTTTATGAAAAAATGGTGGGTCTAACCCGGTTTGTGGCATGCCAAACCTACCGCTTAAATGGCAGTGTTAATTATAATATTAAAATTTCAACATTACACGACAGGGTTAAAATAAATAAACAGATAAATGGGAGAAAATATATTACAGAGAAACAAACGAATAATAGCCATCCAAAGGTAATATGTTGAAAAATATTTTTATACACCAGACGCGCGCTACGTCCACACAAAACTATGCTCAGATGTAAAAAGTTTGAAAGCCATAACAACTACCAAGTTGAAGATCGCCGTGGACCAAAAGTACCAAAAAAATGTGAGGCCAGGGTTATCCGACTGGGACAAAACATCATTATTATCAAGAATAATACATAGTTTTGCAAAGAGTAAATTCTATAAAATGTCTATATAATAGATATACGTGATTAAACTGAAGTGGTGATTAGCTATAGAATAAAAAACGACTAAATTACAAAATCACCGCCAAGCTGTCGTATTGAAAGACTAAGAGACTAAATTTTTAGTCTGATGTACTATAGGTTGCCTCTTTGTCTTTTTTCTTTGGCCATGGCATTGTCAGTTTGTTTGCGATCTGTGAGTTTGACTGCCCCTCTTGTTTCTTTCGCCTGGCTTTTATATGTTGAACAAATACTTGAAGCTATGCCTCTTGTGGTAAAGGATAATACAAAAGTCATTTAGTCTTTTCTTGTTAGATACAAAAAACCAGACAGATTGATTTAATGCATTTTGCCAATAATTTTACATAATTATTTTACATGATATTTTAATACTTGTTTTAAATGTCACATCCTGAATGTACATGTAGGAAACGATCACAAGAAAATAGTCATGTTTAACCCTTTCGGCGTCAAAACGACATTTTTGTCGTTTACCGCTAGCACGCCAAAACGACATTTTTGTCGTTTTTTAGTAGAAACCACAAAGCATTAAAAACATACATAAAAAACTTCATTTGACTTCCGAAACCATATTAGGTTTAAAGAAAAATAATCGACTTTGTTCTGTGTTTCATGAATAAACATAAAAGTCTCAAATACATACTTGATTTTTGGGGTTGAAAACTATTTTTTCTGTGATAATGTGCAAATTTTACATAATCTATACTCTAGTTATAAACTTTGCATGCCTTTATTTATTAAATTAACTGAATGAAATTAGTTCACATGGTTGACATAAAAAAATACAGTTGTTCTTTTATTTTTAAATTGTAACGTTTATCTGAATGACGTCATCAAAACTGGTGCTGTTTGTGACGTTTATGCGTATAAAAGTGGCAGGTACTTGAAATTACTGGAAACGTTTTGCAGTAAAACCATTTAGTTTTTACCGATTTTTACAATGTGAAGTGTTACAGATCGAAAATCATTCGATAATTGGTAATACAGTTTGCTGTTTGTAAATATATTCAATAAAACTGTTTGTTCAAATTTAGAAGGTTAGCTCGGCAACTATAGTCGGTAGAATCCGGGAATATCTCTTTTTGAATGCACTATTTTACCCATCATATTTCTTGAGAAATTTACCCATTTTGGGTTGGCTTAAACATAGGTTTACTTCACTAGTATTAAAACAATCAATTAAAGTTATAACTTATAAGGAATAATTTTGACAATGCTGGTCTACTAAGATAATTTCTGCTAAAACCAAATCAAACCCGGATTTTTTTGATTGATCATTCTAATACTTAATTACGGCATACAATCTGCATACTCCACCTTATGTGTACATGCGTCTCACTTTGTTGGCAATTCAATATGTTAGAATACATATTCAACTTTTAGTTAAGGTCGTGTTTTTATTTACCCATCACTTACTGAGTATTTTTGGATTTAGTTTTGTCCTTTGTTACTGTGCTGGTTTTTTATTTTTTTGTGCTTGGTCCAATTTTGACAAGTCAAGCTCTTTTTAAAATATTTGCGCTATTTATCTTATGTTAAACTGGTACCGACAGTTCTAGATTAGAGGAGGGAATTAACGACTACAAAAATTTACTGAGTTATTCACAAGCTAGGAAGAAGCCTTTGGCAAAGTTGTCGTATCACATACACTTTCTTTTTCATGTTTTTTTTTCGATCCTGCAATACTTAAACATGCATGTCGTGATTATCTCGTTTTAAATGTTTCACATTGAGTTGTAAAGTGACCAATCGTGCATACAAAAAGAGAGGTAAAAGATACCAAAGAGATAGTCAAACTCACAAGTCGAAAATAAACTAACAATGCCATGGCAAAACACTAAAACGGACCAAAAGACAAGTTAAAGGTACACAGGCAGCAAAGAATGCTAAAGACTGAGCAACATTAACCCAACCAAAAACTGGGGGAGATCATATATACATAACTATAGTCCAGTCAATCTAGCATAAATTTGACCCTAACCTGAAAGTAATTGCAACAGAAGATTTTTAAGTTTTAATCTTTAGCATTATACCCCAAATATACACAGAAAAAAGTCCCATAAAATCTAACTTGAGGAAAACTAAAAAAATCACCATTTAAAATTCCTATGGAGATTTGCATTGAAAAGGGAAATAACTCTTGCAAAAAAGGCAGAAATATCTATAAAAATTGATACAAAATTATAACTTTACCGCTTCTATTCATCAGAATGTATTGATTCTTGATTTTTAAGCGGTCTTTAGAGTATAACAAACAACTCTAAAGGTGTTTGCATATATTTTATCAAGCTATAATCAAGATTTCGTAATTTATTAGTTGACCATTTTATGAATTTTTCAACATGTCAAGGTAAAGAATCTCAAATTTAATAAAAATTATTAAGCATGTATTCTTCTTTTTGTGGTTTAAAGTTTCTTAAGATAAGTAAGTTGCTGAAAAAACATAATATACAGATATAAACAATACCAAATTTTCACAATATTTTTTTTTAAATGGTTACAAAGCTTCAAATTTGCAATTTCTTTAATGAAAAATGTACGAAAAAAATAAAACTACCCATAGCACTTCTGTTTTGTACATTTCATGAGCAGAAGATTATATAATTTAGTCAAATACAAACTTATAACCCCATCAAAGTATCATACTATACATAAATTTCAAGAAAAACAACCAAAAACTGACCAAAAAATACTAATTTTTGCAAGAGTTATCTCCCCTCCCAATGTTAATTTCCATAGGAAATTTAAAATGCTGATTTTGAGTTTTCTTCAAGTTAGATTTTATGGGACTTTTTTCTGTGTATATAAAGGACATAATACTATAGATTAGAACTAAAATATTTTCTGTTGCAATTAGTTTGAGGTTAAATCTTAGTTTGACTGGACTACTATTGTCGAAGGCAGTGACGCCGACGACCCGTAGTTTATAGCCTTGTTCCGATGACTGTGGTGGCTATATGTGTCTCATTTGTAAACCATACATACAGATATCATGACTTTCATATATCATAACGGACTCTTTCAAAAATAATACTGGTGCCAAAAGAAAATTCTGAATTATTTATTTTAACAAACATAATTGTTCAACAACAGCTAAAGAATAGAACAATATATAAACACGGACGGCAGTGCATGATTCTATAAAAAATACATACAAGCTTATACTATAGTACTGACAATTCAAAACCAACACACGCAATTGATATACGAACTTGTGTATATACAGAAGTTAACATGTGGATCAGTCCATCTGATTCATTAATATTATTACACTACTGTCATCATTTTGAATCCGGTTTTTTTTTCGTTACTAGGAAAGATTAAACAAGACTCAAATCTAGCTACTTCGTATGGCTATAACATGAAAAAGATCAAGATATAATCAAATAGAGCTATGGAAAAGAGTTAAAAATATAAAAAAAAACATATTATGAGGCATCTCTTGTGATTCTAAGACCAGTGGTTTTTTTTAATTTTCCGTTTGGTTTAAAAATCAAATTTTCAACTGGAAAATAAAGGGTCGTCTAAAATTGCGTATTATCTTCTATCTAACTGGATGGGATATGAATGACAACATTTTAACCCGGGACAATTTATCTGTGTCAGTCATCGGCGATGTTTTCCACTCATGTCTGAGAGTTGTTTTATTGTCCCAGTCGTTGTTTTCGATAGTATTTGAATGGGTTTTTTTTAATGTCCAAGCGATTGCGTTCGTTGATATCAGACTGCTATATTTTGATTAAGGAAATGAATGATAAAGCAAATACTGGTAGTCTCGAATAATTTTATTCACAGCCAATTTATACTTTTGCTTTTAGTGTTTGAAATATCGTATAGTGCATATGTCCGACTATCTTCAGACTGTAATTTGACCTCTATATATATCTTTGTTAATTTGTTTGTGTCCTGGAGTTAAAGTCTCATTTTCACCGAGTCTGGATCTCTTTTTAAAATTGAGAGAAGGGTTTTTGATGTAAGTCGACCAGCTTGTGATTATATTTGTGCATGTTTCAAATCAAATTCAAAACTTATAGAATCAATCACAGTCAAAAGGAAAGTACGTCGTCGGTAATTATGATTGGAGTAAACTATTGGTACCAACATTTACCTCTTTTATTTCAAAATTCAACCTTACCGTGTACATGTACTAGTTTAAACAAAAATAGACATACATCATAATGTAGGAATCAATGAAAGAAAATAGTTCAAGCATTTGGGGCTATATCGGTTTTAATGAAATCCCTAAAGAAACTCTTGCCAAAAGAATTTGTCTTTACGATTAGATAGTTTCTCCTCATTTTCTGCCGAAATCACACCTATGAAAAAGGGATCTATGATCAGATTATCGATGTCAATGATCGCAACAAGAAACATAAAATAATTTATCGACAGACCCCATTTAATGACAAAACTGAGGTTAAGTCGGGCATGTGTTTAGCGCATGCAGCAAAGTGTTTCTTAAACCAGGACCTATAATTGTGTTCTTTACTGAACTTAAGTTCATAACACTTTTTAGAAATAGTATCTGTAAAAATCAGCTTACACCATTAAAAGGTCAAGTGAACCACAGATATTAATACATTAAATTGAGACATCAAGTGTTGCATAAAAAAAAAAATTTAGTGAAATTATAAAAATTTGCATGCCGTTGACATGTAAAATATTAATTGACTTGAATACCAAAAAAAAAAAAATCAGTTTAGGATATATAAAAAAAAGAAAGAAGCAAAATAGATGCTAAATGTTCACTACTACATGTACTGGTCTAGTCAGAAAAGTGACATTCTTCAAAACCAAATCGGCAAATCAAAATGAAAGATAAGTCACACAATTGTTAAGTTAAAGCAAACTTATTTCAGATTATACGGTATCGAAAAAAAAAAGATAAGTATTGTTGTATATTTATGAAATATTTGCCGCTGAACTATTTATTACTCAATTAGTTGAGACATATGATGGTTGAATTATTACAATGCTATTTACTTGACTGTATCCCTAATTTTGTGGTGATATGAAAAGATCTGCAAAGTGTTAAGTCGAACTCTTCATCGATGGTGCTTTAGAAAAAAACAGACCCTCGCTAAGTATGAAGAAACTGAGAACACTGCTCGTTTTTTTTTTAATCATTTGATGATATCAAATCTTACATATGATGATGCTTTATAGAGGGGCGTAAAGAGAGGGGGTAACTGAATGAAGGAAGGCGAAATAAAATTGCCATTTCACGATGAACGAACAATTAAAAATTCTTGCACGTTGATTTTTTTACCGATTTCACAAAACACGGTGAATAACAAACCTTTTTCACGGCTGCACGTGAAATTAAAATGGCAAAACACGTTACACGAAAATAACCCTTTACCAACCTCTTAATATCAAAATACAGTAATTGAGCTATATTTTCTTCAATATATTTTCACTGTTAATAATATGTATCATGCTATAAAAATCTTCATTCATTTCCATATTGTCGGGTTTTTTTAATAGTATTCTAGAAAAGAATAAAAATAGAATTAAATTAACTTCGAATTTTAGCCCGAAAATTAAGCAAAAATCCCTGAACATACGCATAGTTTGCTACGTGTACTCAAGTTAATTCAAAGGTCGCTAGAGACATAGGAAATTTCCCCGAATGTATGAGATGTCCAATTAATCGATTAACGAGGATAACGTGCATGTGCTTGTAGGTAATGTGTTGACGTTACGTTACGTATCATTTTAGTATCGTCATTGAAATATGTATGGCAACGTAACCATGTGAAAAAACAACGTCTCGGCGCTCAAAGGGTTAAAATATAAAAATATATCAAAACATAAATTAAAGTGTTAAAGTACAAACGTGTAGGTCTTGGGGTAAAGAACATTTGCAATAAGAAAAACTTGCTGAATTGTTACAAAAATTTTCAAGTACATGCCTTTCCTTGTCAGCTTTCTCTAGAGTTGCAACAAGCACGATATGTATATTGGCAAATGATAGGTGGACCATAGATCAGCTATTTTGTCAGTAATAAATGGTGTTAGCCCTGTATAACGATTTGTTACCCGATGGAGAATGATTGTCATAAAGTTGTCACATGAAAAAATAGCGGATCAGTTTTTTTTTAAGTATTTTCATTGATTTCAAGCTTCCAATTATATGTCCTAGAAGATACGTGCGTAAGCCGTGGCGTTGTCAGTTTATTTTGAATCTATGCGTTTGATTGTCTTTCTGGTATCTGACATTATTGCTACTAGAATGTCTCACCAAGTAAATCTTGATCAACTTTGAATGTCCCGTTTAAATTGTAAATATAATCCTTTTGTATTTGTTTGGTGTAAGTAATTTGTTAAAAGTTAAAAATGTACATACTAAAAAACCATGGATAAATTATGATACACAAGAATTTACTTTTTGAAGAAATTAGAACATAAGGAGATTGCAATAAAAACCAAAAAACTCTCTGGTCTACCAAAATACTGTTTAATGGCATAATTTTATTTTATCAGTTATTCATAAAACCTAGCACACTTATAAATAGACAAATTCTTGCAAAAATGCTAGCTGTCCCTGATTACGTTTTAAAAAAAAGACGATTTTTATTTTTACAATGTTCTAGTGGTTTATTGTATATTCTGTCATCCTAATGACTTGTTGCTCAAAATATGTGTTTTGTTAAAAAAAACTAATTTACATTCGCAATATTTAGTCGGAAATAAAACAAAACTTTGAAAAATGTTATGGTACTTTCAATCATGCTCTTCTATAAGGATTTTTATTGAATGACGTCAAAATTATTTAGGCATGACCCTGGAAAAAGAATACAATGTCTTCCTTAAGTTTGCAAATTGGACCAAAACATTGTTAAAACAAGCCTTTCTGCATTATATCTTCCTCCTTGTTTTGTTTATGAAATAACCGAATGTGATCACATGTCATGGTGGGTGCAACTTATGATATAATCCATCTTTATGAAGTACCAGGGTTCATGTTGGTGTTTGTTTGGTTTGTTGTAGTAAATTGTATTTGTTATCTCGTTAGGGTTATGTTAAACGTTGTTTAAAGCTCGTCTTTTTTCGTATTGTTAATGGAATGTTTATTTTCCTTTGACTGATGGATTTTAATTACCGTTTCCATTTTCTATTTCTTCTATAAACATTAGAGCTTAATGAGTATTAACATACAAATTTATATATTACAGTTTCCTTAACCAGTGTCAATTAGTAAATTCTAATCGACATGCTGACAAATCTTATGTTTAAAACAACATGTAACAGCTTTAACAACATACCACGCACTACGTAGAATTATGTATATAAATACCTGGATATTCATATGTACATATCATTTCAGAAGAGGTAGGTTGAACGACGAAAATTTGAATTAAGGTTTGTTTATGTATAAACTGTTTGTTTTGTTCACTTATTGTTGTCAATATAATGGGAAGTATGCGACTGTCATATAAGTGCGAGGTTTTTGTAGCGATCAAAGCACGTTTAATCCACCATTTCAACATATAAAAAGAATGCATGTACCATGTAAGAAATACGACTGTTATTTTGCATCCGTTAAATAAGTTTGAGTCTTTCATTTGCAATTTTAAAATTGACTTTCTGTTTTGAATTCTCCACGAAGTTTGGTATTTTTGTTATTTTACATTTTACATCATATTTGTGATTAATACAAATATATTTTAAGTGAATATTTTCCCGCATTCATTTCTTCTCAGGCTGATGACGTCTTCGGTGGTCTCACAGTTATATTACATAAAGACAGATTTGTTTATGGCTTCACTGGAATATAACAGATTTTTTCAAATGTTATTTTAGCTTATATGATTAATTTTAATATAGATGAATTAGAAGAATGAATTAAGGTATGGGCATTTCGTATAGAATTTCTTTTTTTCTATTTCTATACAAGAAAAGTAAAGGTTATATACTAATCAAACTTGTTTTAGTTTGTTACCCAGATTTGTCGATTTACGAGTTTTGAACAGTGGTATACTACTGTTGCCTTTATTTGAAAAATACTAATTTTTGTTGAGGTAGTGATTAAACATACCTACTCTCCGACATTTTATCTTTATAGGAATAATATCAGACAAGAAAACATATAACCATGCAACAATTTTTTCTCTAAAATGGTAAAATTAAATGACTGCAAAGGTAAATACCATTACCCATAGTCGTTCTAACTAAAACAGGGGGGAAAATAGTTTCTCTTTCTGATAGTTCTTCAATCATGATATTTCATAGGATATCTCGAATGATAAGAATGTTTTCTATGCAAGTTGAGGGCCTGTGTTCACTAAATCAATTTATTTGAAATATGTCTGTGTCACTAAATATTATCATTAGACACAAGCAACACAAATAAATACGATACCGACTTTCGTTTGAATAAGTTCCTTGATGAATATAACACCTTAACATAGGTGAATGTACTAAGATGAAATCTAACATAGGATGACTAAATATGTACCTTGTACAAGCTGTCTAACATTCAAAAGTAAATGTTGATATATCTGTCATTTATTCTTTTATTGCATGTGGCATTATTCTAAAATATAACTTTATGGGTACGATATTTTGTAGAAATCAAAGGTTAATTGATAAATGAAGTAACGCCCTCATACAGAGGATCAGCGAGCCATCAGATGCACGTAACTCGCATTGTTAATCTTATTTTCAATTTCAGACGTGGTGTTGTTTGGAAACATGAAGATGTATCGAGTGCTCAATGTCAGTGTATTTGTCGGTAAGTTAATAATTAAATGTAATTACCTATATATTAAGTCGACAATAGTTTAACTATGTCCAAATATCTCAAATCGATTAGAAACAGACAAATCAAGATAATAATAAAAAAAGTAAGTTATCACATGTACACACAGAAGAGCGAGACTAAGTGCATAACAAGCGTCTTATGCTTTACTCGCATCAAACAAACAAACGAAATAGTATTAAACGGCAATTTGCTTTTGTTTCATCTAAAAATGTTTTTCAAGTTCTAAATAATCATTTCTTCAGTTATGTTGAGTCTTTTAAACAATTTTTAGGACATCCACTGCCATAAATTCTGGTTTCCTCGGAATATTGGCTAATGGTCAATTATATGGTATATCAATCATGATTGTACAAATAATTATGTTTTTGTCTAAAGGAGGGACCCAAATACCGTTCAAAAATTCATACATTTAAGAACAACGCAATGCTAAAAAAATGAAAAAAAAAAACTACATTATTATGAGTATACAAAAAAAAAACAAAAAAAACAGACACTTAGCAACTCGTTCAATAAAAAAAAGGGCTTTTCTAAGTTGCTCCTAATGTGTAACCAGTTTTTTTTTTTGCCGTATGTTGTACCTATAAACCCAAAGATAAGTCACACTCGCACTTATGTATTGTAATTCTAGTCATGAAAAAAATACATGAGAATGATTTTGATAATAGTAAAAATAATTTCATATATTTTTGTAGTGTTCTTCATGTCTACAGTACGTATATGAACATTAAGTTAATATAAGATGAACTTAGTTCAATTTTAAGAGTTTTCACACTGCTCCTTATTTTAAAATGAACATCAATATGTTTTCACATACAAAGGAAACGTTCTCGATAATTATATAAGGACAATGTATGTTGTGTACTACAATGTAGCAACAATTTGACGAATAACAAATGTAAATTAAAATCAATGTTGACGAAACAAATTAGAGGAACGGTATTATTTCCGTTTTCAAAGGAATTATCATAGCCTGTCTAGAATTGTCACAGCTTTCTCCGTGACTGGATGATGGGAATTGTACAATCGCTACACACTCTCTTTTCCTAGTGATTTCGAATTCATTATGATAATTGTATTTTCTTTAAGGAAAACTTCTTAAATGTTATCTTATTATTACTATAAATAAAATGTCTTAACTTGGAGATCTATTGATAAAAAATGTAGCATTTCTTTACTCTTTATGTATTTACTTGGGGCTTGCTATGCATATATCTTTAATTCATTTTCTATCATTGTGTAGACATTTTCGGCTGATACAAGTGTAAAGATAGTTAATGGTGACAATGCCAACATTGAAGATCATCCATGGCAGGTCTCTGTTCAGATCAGAAGAACCGAAAAAGACAATTTTACCCATATATGCGGTGGATCAATTATTGACAAAAGTTGGGTTATTACAGCTGGACATTGTAATACTTATCCTGAATTACCGTAAGCTATGTTATTTACAGTTGAAAATATAATACAATCTGTATTAATCATGATTACCCTACCGGGGCGTCTGAAATCATTCAAACTCTTTGATTGGAATCATTTCACTACTCAGTCGTTACATTCTATGAAGTGTTTCGTTAATTGTTTCCTTCCTATCATTATTATCAAATTGTTGATATGTTTTGGCATTGTTTGTTTTTTGTCCTTTCTCAAATCAAAGAATCCTATATTTTTTCACGAATAAGGTATTCTAAAGACTGAGTTTTCAATGTCAAAATACTGTAGAACAAATATAGAGGCTAATTTACAATTGACATGAGTGTTAATCAAGAGTTAAAAAACTATTAAATACAAAAGTCAGAAGACATCCAAATAGAGACCTTTTAAAGAAAAACTTCGTTGTCGTCATACTATTATTTTTACACGAAGCTTCTAAGAATTATTGATGTGCATTAGTGCCCCCTTCTTTTGTATTTTAGAACATAAACAAAACTTCATATGCCCTGAAACAATATGGTCTTTTTAGTTTTAAGATGTTTATAGATGCGGTTTAAATTTTAAAATCAATACTGCATAACTAAAAAAACCGGTTAATTGGCATATAATTGGAATTATTTCTTCTTTGCCAATTAATAAAATCTACAGCCATTTTTTCAAAATGGGGGTTTCAAATCATAATATAGGAGTGGGGTTCAACAATATGTCCCCATTCATTGATCGTTAAAAATGGGAGTTCCAACCCTCAGATCCCGCCACTAAATTGATATGTGGTTGTAGGATAGTGCTGACACGAGGGTTCAACCACCCAATATTTCCTTTGTTCTAAGATAGCAGGACAGGAATGCTCATACCTTTACGTGTATACGCAGTTTAGTCCTTCATATAGTTGTAGTATGAATGCGTCTCGTCACCGACCAAAATTCAGCAACGGTTCTGCAAAGTGCAGAAACCTATTAGGGATATTCAAGTCAAGTTCAGTTGTCATAATCAAATTATCACCTTTGCCTCTTTTCACTACTCATCAAAAACGATCTCAGTAAAAGTTATTCACATTTCTTTTTTAACAAGTTGAGATTTGATAAAACTAAAATCTTTCATGTGTCACTTTCTTCAACTGGACATAGATTATGATATATTTTTTTTTCAAAGAATAAATGAAATATGTATTTAAAACAAAAATTCAATTAGGGTTTACTTGACGGGTTATGTAAAGTGATATAGATCGTTGTCCAAAAAACTCTTGAAGACCTTATGTGGCAGATAATTGTTAATTTCTGTGTCGGTCAATTATAGAGAGTTGTCTCATTGACAATATTACCAAATTTGTTATATATATATATATATATATATATATATATTATATATATCCAAATCAGTTTCCTATATCACGCTACAGTTTGATTATTTTCATTTTAGGGTAAAGAATATAAGAGTAGCAGCTGGAAGTTCTCGTTTGAGTCAGATGAAAACAATTATACCTTTGAAAAAATTCTATAAGGTATAGACTTTAAGTGGCATATTTTATACCCAACTATATATTTGGGCAATAATGCGCCCACCCTGATTGCCCGTCTCTCCGTTCTTGATTATGATTACAACACAATGTTGACTGATGTACACTTATTTTTGATATTTTTACCTATCATGTATGTTGGTTTTTTTGACGCATCGTTGTCAATATAATGGAATTTGATGCGACTGGTATACAAGTGAGGGGTTAAACTAGCTTTAAAATCAGGTGTAATCCAACGTTTTCTACATCAGAAAATGTCTATACTAAGTCAGGATTATGACAGTTAGATTTGTTTAAGCTTTTGATTTTGCCATTTGATTACAAACTTTCCGTTTTGAATTTTCCCCGGAGTTCTGTAGTAATTTTACCTCTTTATATTCTATTTTGTAGGTGCCTCCTTAACCACTATATGTATCAATATTGCATCATAGACATATGCGTTTAAATAGGGCTTAAATTACCCAAGATTATGTAATGATAAGTTCGTAAACTGCGTCCATCCGTAGATTCACATTCTTAAAAATCTATCAACTGAGGTTTCGATTATTTCTAGATATTTAGAACAATGTGGCATAAGTCCTTGAATAATATTAGCTGGATATACAAGAATATTGGCGCATGAAAATCCTTTTATAAAACACTAACAGAGTAATTCCTTAAGTACAAAAAAGAAAATAATCACGATTTGTTTTAAAAGATTTATATTTGAACACCTATTAGTTATACCATTAGTGTATCCTAATTATAAAAGTAATATCTTTCAGCACACGAACTTCATATTTACTGATACAGAAATGAAAAGGGACCTTATGCTACTACAACTTAGAAGGCCGCTTAAATTCGGGTCTACCATTAATAAAATCGACCTAGACACTGATGTAGGGAAAAATTATACCGGAGAGTTGTGTACAATATCCGGATGGGGAAATACAGTTTCAAGAGGTATGTTTTATCATAAATTGACGTTTAGTTCTATAGAGAAACAATAGCTAAATATACCAAAGGGATATTCAAACTAATATGTCGAACACAAAAGGACAATATCATGAATTTTTGTTTTACCAAAAAACAAATCAAACAACAGACAGAACTATGAATAGCATTACCACTGAAAATAAATCCCACACCTAGACTTTCAATTTTGTCTTTTCTTCTCTAGAAAACGCATAACAACAGAATCAGTTGTTACAAATAACATTTTATTTAATGTTTTATCAAGATTGGAAACCTTACAAAAGAGAGGCGACAGGTACTAAAGAAATAATCTAGAAAACAAACTGACAATGCCAAGGCAAAATTGTCCACTTATCGGTTATCCATGGCTTTGAATCATTATTCCTTATGCATTGTTTCATGTTGATGTTGTAATTTCTTATAACATGTAGAATAATCTTCATTTTCAATAGATTTCGTAAATGATTTCGTCATATTTCGTTGGTGTAAACTTCAACTCACTCAGTTATATTAGCTGTTGAAGACATTTTCTTTTTATATATATATTTCTAAATTGGAAACAAATTGTAGTTCATTTATTTTATTTTTAGAAATTATATGCACAGGAATTAATTTGTCTTACACAGTTTTGATTTATAAGTAAAAACATGGATCGAAAATACAAATAAATACACCATTACTAAACTGTATTAGCACAATTCTATACTATTTCCAATGACTATTTTATAAATTTTATTGTAATGGTTACATTTCAAAATACATACAACAGCACCATTAAAAACTGAATCCCAATTCCATATACTATCAATGAACATGACCTGTGACAATACTGATTGTGGTGTTGAAACAATAGCTCATTTCTGGAATCATGTCTTTCACTGACAAAGATCGTCAATTTCGCACGCCGGTATGACGTTATTTGCCAGATAGAAGGCGCGTCTGTATCCCAACTCTATTAAAAGTTTCCAGCACTTTCATAATCGTCATTCTGTAGGGTAGTATATAAATAGTAAATGTTCCGTAAGATCGAAATCTTGATTACCGTATGACTGAGGGAGGGTGACCATCTTATTAGCTTTTAATTTCCAAAATATTTTCTGCATGATAAAATCAAAATTTTTCACCCGTTTTCTCAACACATGTTGGAAATGACAATGCATACATTTTTGTCACGTGGTGATGGAAGTCACTTGATATATTCGTCCGTGTCCTGGAACTGGCCTATTTTGTAACACGCAGATTATATTTCTATTATGGTGTATTTGTGTACTGTCCTACACTTTTTCATTAACCGATTTCACATCTGTCTAATTGTGTTCTTAATCTGAAAAAGATCTAATGATAGCAAAATTAAAAAAAGAAAAATAGGATGGATTGTATAAAGGAAATAGAGCCATATAATTAGGTTTACTCTTTCAACTGCAAAAAAACAAAACCACATCAATAGCGTGGATGTAAACAGATACATATATAGATCATAGTCCGATTTCGACTAACGAGAAAATTCAAATGATGAGGCGTGGTTAAACTTCTCTTTTAGCGTTTAACTTTCACGTAACTTTGGAAACTGATGTAACGATACATAATTATACAGGATTTAATTAAATTTCACAACCTTTGTACTATTTAACAATTTTGATTATAGGGGAGAATTATCCTGATCGTCTGCAAGTAGTGTCAATGCCAGTTGTCACCCATGAATACTGCCGAACTTCTTGGTTTGGTCTTGCTTTGAAGGACATGATATGTCTTCAAGAGGGAAAAAAGGATTCTTGCACTGTAACTATATTTCATTTACTCAAATTATAACGCAATTTTTCAAAAGATTAATAAACATTGTAGCATGTCGACCCTGCTATTTTCGTTTTATATTTTTCTAAATTAAGATAACAGAGGGACAAAATAAATCAGAGATTTCCAAATTCATCAGTCGAAATGAGACAGACAGCACCATGGCAAAAATGAAAAAAAGACCAAAATGACAAACAAATGATTATAAAACACAATATAGATAACTCAAGACTGAGCAACACGAACTCCAACAAAAATAGATCGGGAATGATCTGAGTTCCTCTAGAAAGGTAAGCAGATCCTGCTCCAAATGTTGCACCTGTCATGTTGTTCATGGAAATACTAAAATGAAGGTTAGTCTTATTCGGTATGCAGAAGTTCGGGATTACGCTGAAGACGTTTAAAACATATCAGTCGTTATTTGTGAAACAGATTTTCCGTCATTGACAACCAACTAGTTGCAGTGTCCGTAAAATAATCGAGGGGGTAATTTCAATTTAAACACTTCGAACTCTTTTGTTTCATAATTTTCTTGTGAGCACTTACCCTCTACCAAGACAATCATGATATAAAACCTAATCACGGGAATACCTTCTAATAGTACGTTTATCTGAAGTCGTGATCGAAGCAAAACAATATCATTGCACAATTAAAATTAATTGAATGACCATCAAAAACTATTGCCATTTCTCATATCAAAATTAAAGATGAAATCACAAATATCTAACATTAAAATAAGTCAATATGACCAAAGTGGTCAATTGACCCCCTTAGACGTTATTGCCCTTTATAGTCAATTTTTACCAATGTAAACTATTGGGCCAAATTCATTTAAGATAGAGATAATTGTTAGTAGCAAGAATATTCAGTAAAATAAGATCTACAAACACATCACCATCACCAAAACGCAATGTTTCATGAACGCATGAATCAATGTGTGTTCTGGGTCGATGCGACAGCTAGTGTAGATTTATTTCCCCGAGGGTATCACCAGCCCAGTAGTTAGCACTTCTGTGGTGACTTGAGTTATCATTGATATGTTCATAATTATAAATTGCCTGTTAACAACACTTCGAATTTTTTAAATACTAAGGCTTTTCTACCTCAGAATTAGATTACCTTAGCTGTATTTGGCAAAACTGTAAGGAATTTTCGGTCCTCAATGCTCTTCAACTTCGTACTTTATTTGACCGTTTTAACATTTTTGATTTGAGCGTCACTGATGAGTCTTTTGTAGACGAAACGCGCGTCTGGCGTATATATCAAATTTGAATCCATGTATCAATGATGAGTTTATTTGTTTAATATTCACATATACCAAAGTGAGCGACACAGGCTCTTTAGAGCCTCTAGTTTTATGATGATGTTTTTTTTGCCTAGCTAATCGAAATAGAAACAATAACATAATGTAATAAGAGGGGAAATAAAAAAAATACACGTTGTCCTGGAAACACCTGTGCCAAGGTAACAAAAAACAAATCTAACTTTATTTCGAGGTTCGTGTGGTTCAAATTACGTTTCAATATAATAAAGATAGTACTCTAAGTTAGAATTGAATATAATAACATGAGTTGTAAAAATGATATGGCAAATTGTTTTCTACCTGTCAGCGATAAAAATTAGAGTTGATGCTGGTTTCCTTGATTTACCGAAGATTGTGGTTTTACATACTGTCATATGTATTTATTACATGTTATTTTGTATTTTCAGAATGATAGTGGTGGACCAATGGTTTGCAGTAAAAAACTAGTAGGAGTACTATCGGGTGGTGTTCTCTTTTGCGATGGAAATAGACCTAGCGTTTATTCCAGAGTTTCTGCTTACTTAGCTTGGATTAAAGAAACAATGAATAAGAAAAATAAGAAGAATAAGAAGAATAAAAGAGAAAAGAAAAGAAACAAGAATAAGAAAGAAAAGAAAAATAACAAAAATAACAAAAATTGAATTTGACACTTGAATGAGGTAGATAAAGAATTTTAGAAATTTATTATGTTTTTGTTTCTCACCTAGTTTATTCTTTGAATTTCATTCAAAAGGTAAAGAAAGGATAAGGTCCCAAACCAAAAAAGTAAAAAAAAAACCATCAATGCTAAGAAGGTACGCTTTTGTGATTTCATAGTTGGTTGAACATTAACTTAAGTTCCTAAAGTGAGAGAGTGTTTTAAGGAAAATTGAAAAAGGTCCTTTAACAATTTGATTGACATTTTTTGTGAGCCACCGCATTTAGGATTAATACCACTATTGAGTTTCCACTATAAGCCTTTGGTAAATTGTCACTTTTGAAAACCAAATATGCCAGATTCATCTTCTGGTCAAAGAGATAAATACTTCGTTTGAGTAAACCATTATCCTGTCTTATACTACAGTGAAAATTAAACATAACATTATTGCATTGCTTGTTTTATATTAACCATCACTGGAAGTAAAGAAATCCACCCCTCTTTTCCTGTAACAATGTCATCTGACAAACTGGTACTTTTTAACACCAAACGAATATGACTCAGAATTTTTTCTGCATTGAAATACAAGCTAGACCGCCAATATGCATTACCTGTATTACTCCTTCAACTAAAGCCACTCTGATGAACTCATCAAATAGATAATTAATGAATGTGCTATAATTAAAAACCTTTTTGTGCAGTTTTCATTGTAATTCAACGAAAAGAAATGATCTAATTTCATAAAGAGGATTTTTTTCTGTACTTATTGTACCTCTTACCTATTACCAAGGTGTAGGTATTTAATGTGAGGTTTGTTTGAAATCATATCCTCACATTAAAATCGCGGTGAAAAAATACCGAAAAAGCTCCAAAAATACTATTATCTATTATTTAAACGAACATTCGATTGATCATCTCCAGATTAACATCAGATTGTTATAAAATGGCAACTTGGTTACTAAAGGACCATGCTTATAATTTAATACATCAGATACGCGTTTCGACTTCATTAGACTCATCAGTGACTTTTAGATCAAAATAGTTATAAAGCCAAACAAGTACAAAAATGAAGATAAAATTGAGAATGGAAATGGGGAATGTGTCAAAGAGACAACAACCCGACCAAATAAAAAACAACAGCAGAGGGTCACCAACAGGTCTTCAATGTAGCGAGAAATTCCCGCACCCGGAGGCGTCCTTCAGCTGGCCCCTAAACAAATATATACTAGTCCAGTGATAATGAACGCCATACTAATTTCCAAATTGTACACAGGAAACTAAAATTAAAATAATACAAGACTAACAAAGGCCAGAGGCTCCTGACTTTGGACAGGCGCAAAAATGCAGCGGAGTTAAACATGTTTGTGAGATCTCAACCCTCCCCCTATACCTCTAACCAATGTAGAAAAGTAAACGCATGACAATACGCACATTAAAATTCAGTTCAAGAGAAGTCCGAGTCTGATGTCAGAAGATGTAACTAAAGAAAATAAACAAAATGACAATAATACATAAATAACAACAGACTACTAGCAGTTAACTGACATGCCAGCTCCAGACTTCAATTAAACTGACTGACAGATTATGATTTCATCATGTTAACATCAGGCACAATCCTTCCCGTTAGGGGTTTAGTATCATACCATCATAACATATATGAGAAGAACATAACCCGTGTCATGCCAACAACTGTTTTTAGAATAAATGTGTTTAGTTCCGATGCAAAGACCTTATCAGTGACTCAATATTAACGCCAAAATATGCAATCTTTAATGACTTGACAACAGTATCGTAATTATATCCCTTCTTAATAAATTTATTGAGCATTGAGGACCCAAAATTCTAAAAAGTTGTGCCAAATACGGCTATAGTACTCTATGCCTAGGATAAGAAAATCATTTGTATTTCGAAACTTTCCTATAAACAGACCATATATTTGATATTCATGTGAACATCCAAATGCTGGCTACTGGACTGATGATACCCTCGGGAACGGAACCAGCAGTGACATCGACCCAGTGGTGTAAATATTTTTCAAAAGTACCAGGCTTATAATTCAATACACCAGACGTGCGTTTCATCTACATATGACTTATCAGTGACACTCAGATCAAAATAGTTATGTAACAAAATAAGTTTTGAGCATTGAGGGCCCAAAATTCAAGATGAAAAAAGTTATAAAGCCACACAAGTATGAAATGAAGAGCATTGAGGACTCAAAATTCTTAAACGTTGTGCCAAAATACGCTAAGGTACGTTATGCTTGGGATAAGAAAATCTTAAGTATTTCAAACTTTCATATAAAAAAGACCATATAATTGATATTAATGTTATCACTGAAGTTCTGACCTCTGGGTCAAACAAGTATAAAATTGAAGAGCATTGAGGTTCAAAAATACGGCTAATGTAATCTATGCCTGGGATAAGAAAATCCTTAGTTTTTCGAAAAATTCAAAGTTTTGTAAACAGGAAATTTATAAATATGACCACATAAGTGATATTCATGTCAACACCGAAGTGCTGACTACTGGGTTGGTAGTACCAGACAAAGAGAGCAACAGCAGTGGCATCGACCCAGTGGTGTAAACAATTATCAAAGGTACCAGGATTATACTTTTGTACGCCAGACGCGCGTTTCGTCTATCATTAGACTCATCAGTGACGCTCATTTCAAAATAGTTACAAAGCCAACAAGTACAAAATTAAAGAGCATTGAGACTCAAAAATTCCGAACAGTTTTCCAAATACGGCTTAGGTTATCTATGCCTTGATTAAAAAAATCCTAAGTGTTTTGAAAAAATCAAAGTTTTGTAAACTGGAAATTTATAAAATGATCACATAATTGATATTCATGTTAACACCGAAGTGCTGACTACTAGGCTGGTAATACCCTCGAGGACGAAACTTCAAGCAGCAGTGGCATCGACCCAGTGGTGTACAAAGTTATCAAAGTTACCAGGATTATAATTAGTACGCCAGACGCGCGTTTCGTCAGACGACTGTGGCTTTTGTTAGTCTTGTATGTTTTTTAATGTTAGTTCATTTATATGTCTTAGGGTCTAGTACAAAGTCCATTTTCACTGATCTAATACACCTTTTTATATGTTCTGTGGTCGGGTTATCGTCTCTTTGACATATTCCCAATTTCCATTCTCAATCTTTAGATAACAGAACATTTAATAGCATGCTAATCATAAATTACATTTGGAGATATGACTACACTGAGGTGATTATCCACATTAGGCCGGTGACCATGGTCAAATTTATGAAATTTTAATCGTCAAAAAAGGTACACGGCTATATCATATTTTATTGGAATCGGAAATGAGTGTACTTTGAGATTATTCTGGTCGTCAAAAGAAAATGTGGTGCAGTTTTTCAGAAATCTTGATAAAATAAACAACTGAAAACTTATTTTGCCTCCAATTTAAATAAAATCACTTCAACACTTAAAGAAGAAGTACAGACATCCAAATAATTTAACGAAACAATAAAACACAACACAAATAAGTAATTATCAAGTCCAAATTATAACGGGAAAACTATGTATTCAGCCCAATAATGGACGGGATACAACTATCCGGAATTTTTTTTAAGTTAATGATTGAATAGCAGAGATTTTGGAAAGTTTAAAAATTATAGTTTTAAACCATCTTATCTCATAAAAAAAATGTGTACATGAAAAGAAAAATTCCATTTTTTTACTTTTTTTAAAAGAAACGATAAAATCTATTCATCAGCGCTTCGTGTATGATGTCGGAATCAGAAAAAAAAAACACAAAATGTTCCGGTTAGTTTTTAGTTTTAGTTTTTCCTTAATAATTTTTCATCAAAAGTCTTTTAGGATTATCTTTTTTCGCCTAATGCATAAAGCATTATGTCTGATGTTTGAATAAAACAAAAAAGAAGAATATTCGATGGAAGTTTTATACATAAACAAAAAATGGAGACTAACTGCATGCCAGTATGATCTGCATTTGAAGGCACATTTGATGACTTAAAGCTTAAATTAAAAAAACCTGCACCAATCGACGATTTGACGACCAATCTTAAATTCAAGTAAAATCATTTTTCTAGGACTGTGCCAATTTTTAGCCGTGTACCATGAGGTGAAATTAAACTGTTTTAATAATCGACCTTTTCCTATTCTGTCATCGCACTACATATGTTTATTTACATCATATGTATCATTTGTTTCTATATTTATAAACATGTTTACATGTACATGTAGTGACAATTGTTTCCCCGCATTTATTCTTCACAGGAGGTAACAGAAATTGTAAAATATTTTGGGACCTTTTTTTAAGGTTAAGTTACTCACTTACGTAAATATTAAGTGTCTTAGTTTTTTTAAAACTTTTCACAATATGAAAGTCTTCCAATCTTGTATTCATTTATGTCAATCGTAATTGAATTTTTTTAGGAAAATCTAAACAAAAACAAAAAACGAGCAAGGAAATCAAAATTTTTACCTACACGCATTTATAAGTTAGTTCTTAACTATTCTTTTCATTTACCTGATATCCAAAACATCTTTACTACATTGTACCATATACTGATAACTAAAACAAAAAATCGAATATTACTTCAAGAGCAAATTTTGAATGGCTAAAATAATCAACAGGCTGAAGTCATGGGAGAAAAATAAATTGAACCATGTACGCAACAAGTTTTAAAACAAGTAGACAGCTCAGTATTTAATAAAGTGAAACCAGATAGGTCAACTAGAAGCGAAAATAAAATCTGTGTTCTTATTTGAAATATGGTAAAAAAAAACACTTAGCAGCCTTAATAGAGGGACGAAAGATACCAGAGGGACAGTCAAACTCATAAATCGAAAATAAACTGACAACGCCATGGCTAGAAATGAAAAAGACAACCAGAAAAACATAGAAAACTAAAAAATAAGCAACACGAACCCCTAAAAAACTAGAGCTGAGCTTATATGCTCCGGTAGGGTTAGCAGATCCTGCTCCATATGTGGCACCCGTCGTGTTACTCATGTAATACCAAATCCGCTAAATAGTCTAATTCGGTAGGTCATATTCATGAAAGGGAAGGGGATTGTAGTTACGACGTAAGGAACATCCGATATCATTTGTGAAACGGTTATTCCATAACGGTTAACCAACTCGTGATGGTGTCCGTAAAATTTACGAAGGGATGGTTCCAACTTCACCATTTGGAACTCTTGGTGAGCAGCAACCCTATATCAAGAAAAACATGATAGAAAATTCAAGCACAGAAATATAGTATCAATTTGGAGATATATACCCCGTATGCAGATGCTGCTGAGATGTTGCTACTTAGAAATAGAAAGTTCACAATTGGAAAGCTGAAATCATCTCTTTTGTCGTAAAGTTTTGTTCTAAACCGACCTTCATTGTCAATTTCTAGATGTAAGTCAGGATATGAGGCCGACTTAACTGTATCTATTGTATCCTGTATCTCTAGTTCGATGGGATAGATGCGTTCAACATAGTAACCAAATTTTGAAGAATTTAGTGAACAAACATCATCTATATAGCGGAAAGTAGAGTTAAAGGATACTGTTGACTTCTTATCTTTCTTCCTAAGAAGTTCCTGTATGAAGACAGCCTCATAATAATAAAGAAACATGTCGGTCAGAAAAAGGGCACAATTGGTTCCCATTTGAATGTTAAAATGTATTCTAACTTGGATTTATTAGTCATAGTTAAGTAATTTGCATGTAGGTGTATGAAAGAATTTCTATTGATACTGTAATTTGGTGGCCCGAGTAGTTTAAAATATGACGACACAGCAATATATCAAGTAAACAAAAAGAGAAAAAAAGATATGACAACAAAACAAAATAAGTTATTTCACAGCAAACAGAATAACAGATAATTGCAATTTATGAAGTCCAACAGATTGAATAATGACATAGAAGATTGTTCTCTTTTTATAGTGCAAAACACCATTTGAAGCCCGTATTGATTAAAAGTAACATGGACATGTCATAAAGGTTAAAAAGTAGAAACAACAACCTTGACAGGTTGATATTTTGAATTTGTTTGCAAGTCTACTTTTGAGATATTCACAATTTGATTGCACCGAAATTAAAAATAGTGTATAAGTACTAAATTTGTAACAATGTTGTCTTTCATTCCACGGTTCTCATGGTTCTAAAGTTCTAAAACCTCACCGAAAGCAACCTATATAACATTATTCTTTTCATTCAATAAAATGGAGCTATGCCTCTTGGGATAAAAGACTTCACATTTTATCTTTTCTCGTTAGACACAAAAACACAGTCAAATTAATTAAATGCATTTTGCCAATAATTTTACATCATTATTTTACATAATATTTCTATAATCCTATTCATTGTGTCATCTTGTGTGTGGGAAACTACACAAGGAAAAACAGTTATATTTAACAGTTAAATAATATAAATTAACATTAATTGAAACATAAGAGTACAAACATGTAATTCATGGGTTAACGAACGTGTACAATGACGAATATTTGCTAAAATGCCAGAAAATTTTAACAGTACATGCAGTTTTGTAAGATAAATATTCAAAAAACAAAGTTTGTAATTTCTTTGGTAATATACAACAAGTATTCCCGAAGAGTGGTGTTTAAGATAAACAATTTATATATTGTATGTTGACGGATTTAAACAAAGTTTCTTATTGAATGGCCTATTGTCAACGATTTGAAAAAGAATCATGACTTAAATTAAGTGAATGTCATATTGTATAAATATTTGGCTTGGCTTATAAATACACCTTATCGTTATTTTCCCGCCATTACTAGACATCACACAAGTTCCCGTAAAATGTTGATATCATAATACAAAATCTCTGACGCCAAAATGAAAAAGCAGGAGAAATTCTCGGGTCGGCCGGGAATAGCGATAAGGTGTATAACATAACATAATAATTAAAAGAGAATTTGACCCTTAGGTGTTGCTTATATATAGATCAATATCCGAAAAAAAAACTGCAAGTAAACAAAAAATGTCTTTAACATGATAATAGTATCTATCCTATATCGCTTATGTAAATCACAAATCACTTGATCATCATAATAATTAAATTAGCTGCATCAGATAGAAATCGACCTTATGCAAGTGTAGGTAAATATGTATATGAATGAGACTCTGAATGATTTTGGAATATTCATAAACGAAATACAATGAAATATTAAAGGAAATTTGGTTCGTTTTGTAGCATTCGAGTAACAATTTAATTTGTACACAGTCCCAGACTTTCCGTTCAATTCATTTTCAAAACAGAAATAGGTTTACAGATGTATTGATGTTGATTTGCACAAGGTCGATTTCTATCCGACGCAGCCCATTATATAATACTGTTGGACCCTGATTGTCACTATCATATAAGTTAAGAGTCTGCAAAGGAACCCCACATGTGTCTTCATCATAATAATAGTATTTCAATAGTGTTGTTTACAAGAACACCCGTATGTCGATAAGGCTTTTTGGATTAACTTTTTTCTACTGGAGGTTACAAAATGTTTCCGGTCTTGGCAAATGCATCACTATATGCATTCTTTTAAGTATTTTTATTTCATCTTTATATTGAATTACCAATTAATATCATTTTGGAAGAAAGAAAAAATAAAGGGAAAACATAAAATCCAGTAAACTGCGTCAGATGCAAGATAAAAAAAAAACACCTCGGGCTAAAGATTCAAGCATTTCACCATTTATAAACAATGAACAACTTCACTTAAGGTCATATACAATGATAGTTAGCAACCTCAATATTACAACTATTTAAGCAATTACATGTGTATACGGGTAAGTTCGTATATAGGAAACAGTTTTGACAATTTATGTAATTTTAAATAATATGTAAATATCACAACAAAGGCACTACTTGAATAAATCAACTTAAACGGAATTTGATCCAAAAACAAATAGCAATAGTGTTTGACGGATTTCTTTCATGC
Organism: Mytilus galloprovincialis; assembly: GCF_965363235.1. Lineage (NCBI taxonomy): Eukaryota > Metazoa > Mollusca > Bivalvia > Mytilida > Mytilidae > Mytilus > Mytilus galloprovincialis. The sequence continues at coordinate 34,446,699 of NC_134844.1, read as the reverse complement.
TTAATTCTTTATCACAAAGCCTTCAAATTCATTATTCAGCTAATAATATTTGTTTTTGTGATTTCATTAAGTGATATATAACCGAAGTCGTATACAAATGAATTTTACTTTAGAAAATAACCAAAGTGGCCCTATGAATTGATTGTTTTAACCATAAGATGAAAAACTTTTTTAATAAAATTATGAGTAGCAGTAGACATTTAATATTAGGGGTTTCTTTTCTCAGACCTGCATAAAAGGTAAGAAAAGGCAACAACAGTATACCTCTGTTCAATTGTCGTCATAAATCGATTTAGCAGAAGCAAATCTAAAACCGAGGGAAACACATTAACTATTAGAGGAAAACATCGGAACCAAAGACACACTGAACTGCAACAAAAACAAACGCCAACAAATGTAGAAACGGAAGTTTTGAAAGCTAAAACTATATTGATATATCATCATGTCTCAAACCTTTTAAACATTTTAACAATAAGATGAATTCTTTTCCTTTCAAGAATGAAGTTACATCATTTTGCATTCATAAGTTAATTTATGTATCATTATGTAAATATATAATTAAATGCGAAAATGCTTACCTATTATGTTTCTCTTGACATGCAAGATGTCGCATTTAGTTATATTTCATATACAATTATTTAAAAAATATACATGTACAAATTCTGAAAAAAATGTATTCATATACATGTTATTGCAAACGTGATTTGTCATCATCATCATCTAAATTGTTTAAAAAACAAACTACTACAATGTTAATTACACTAATCGACTAAACAACCGAACATTTTTAATGCAACAATATTGTAAAAGATAGACAATCTATCTAATAATGGCTAATTTAGAATACCGACGATTAAAATATACGTGTGATTCAAAATTAAAAAACAACATAATAAAAAGAATACATTTTAGCAAAACGTATTCAAAGCTTCAAGTGGCGGTTCATTAAGGACCAGATCAAATGAAGGCTTATTTTCTGGCTGTCATGTTATATGTCTTATTTTTTCAAAGTAAAAACGCTCCTACTAACATATATGCATTAATCATTTAAGTTTCCAATGGAATTTTCATCACTATTTAATTTCATAATAGACTTATCTAAAACAAAACAATTGTTTGCACAGAATAAGATTAAAAAACCTAGATTCACGTATTCATATAGATATTAATAAAACTGTTTGGTTTAAATCCTGACGTTAATTTTGCTGTAGAAATATGTCTGCTATTACAGGCAACTTTTGAATGGCTGAAATAATCAATAGACTGAAGTCACGGGAGAAAAATAAATCAAACCAATTTACGTAACAACTTTTAAAACAAGTAGACAGCTCAGTATTTAATGAAGTGAAATCAGATAGGTAAACTAGAGGCGCAAATCACGTCTTTGTTCTTATTTGAAATATGGTAAAGTCTTAAAATGTATTCTAACTTCGGTTTCTTTGTCATAGTTAAGTAATTTGCATGTTAAATGTAGGTGTATGACACTTATGCTGTTATTTGGTAGCCTGAGTAATTTAAAGTATTAAGAAACAGCAAAAAACCAAGTTAACAAAAGTTTGGAATAAAACGAAATGAGATATGACAACAAAACAAAATAAGTTATTTCACAATAAACATAATAACAGATAATTGCAATTTATGAAGCCCAACAGATGACATTGGAGTTTGTTCTCTTTTTATAGTCTAGACATCGTTTGAAGCCCGTGTTGATTAACAGTAATATGGACATGTCATAAAAGTGAAAAACTAGGAACAACAACCTTGACAGGTTGATATTTTGAATTTATATGTAAGTCTATTTTTGAGATATTCATAATTTGAATACGCCGAAAGTAAAAATATGGTAAAAGTAGTACATTTGGAAAAAGTTGTCTTTCATTTTAAGGTTCTAAAGTTATAGAATCTTACCGAAAGCAACCATTATAACATTAGTCTTTTCATGCAAATAGATGCCTCTTGTTGGAAAAGACTACACATTTTGTTTTTTCTCGTTGGACACAAAAACACAGATATGTCAAGTAAATGCATTTTGCCACTAATTTTACGTCATTATTTTGCATAATATGTTCATAATCAGATTCAATGTGAAATCTTGTGTGTAGGAAACTACACCAGGAAAAATAGTTATGTTTAACAGTTAATAAATACAAACTAACATTAATTGGAATATTAGAGTCCAAACATGTAATCCATGGGTTAACAAACTTGTACAAAGACGAAAATTTGCTAAAATGCCAGAACATTTTAACAGTTTTGTAAGATAAATGTTCAAAAACCAAAGTTTGTAATTTCTATGGATATATTCAACAAGTATTTCCTAAGAATTTATTCCAAATGTGCTTTTATCCCGATAGACCAACATATAGACCAAAATAAGTTGACCTTTAAATTGAGTCCTCATTAAAAGATTTTGTAAATTGTGATTTGCCCTACGTAAATAAAAGTTTCCAAAACCTTCAATATTACTATTATATTAATTGTTTGTTTTTTTTACAGAATTCACATTTTCAGTTCCAAATTACTTTGTTTGTACACTGATCTTGACAATGTATACAACCACGTGGGCAATTGGACATGCAATATCAAGGTTTTAAAGATTAACTGTTCATAAATGATACATTGACGAATTTAAACAAAGTTTTTTATTGTATGTGCCTATTTTCAACGATTTGAAGTTTTTAAGTGAATTTCATATTGTATAAATGTTTGGCTTGGTTTATGGATACACCTTATCGCTATTTGTCCGCCATTACTGGACATCACACAGGTTCCCGTAAATTTTGACGTCAAAATGTGATTGTTGTATGACCCCAATAATTCAAGCGGGACAAATTTTCGAGTCAGCCGAGAATAGCGATCAGGTGTATGGTGCTACATGTATATACTATCGTTCCATTTGTAAAGTGCTTGAACACATAAAGAGACTGGAACATGACATAACATAATAATTTAATGAAAATGTGACCCTTAATTGTTGCTTATATATAGATCAATATTAAAAAAGGAAGCGGCAAGTAAACAAAAAATGTCTTTAAAATGAGAGTAGTGTCTATCCTATATCGCTTATGTAAATACCAACTCGCTTGAAGAGAAACTGGGATAGGACCATCATAATAATTTGATAAAAAGTAAGGTCCCTAAGTGTTACTTTCATATAAATTAATATTCATCAAAGAGCCTGTAACTGAACCCAAAACATGTCTTAAGCATTAGAACAGTATTTCAATATTGTTGTTTACAAGCACACGATTAGGCTTTGTGAATAAACTTTGTTATAACGGAGGTTACAAAATTTTAGGTCGTTTCTGGTCTTGACAAATGCATTCCCGTCTCATAAAAAGTATTTGTATTTCATCTTTATATTGAATTACCAATATAGCAGTATATCTCAAACATTTTAAACATTTCAACTTAAAGATGAAATTATTGTAATTTTAAGAGTAAGATTATATCATTTTGAATGCATAAGTTAATTCATGTATCATTATGTAAATATATAATTAACTGCGAAAATGCTTACCCATTATATTTTTCTTGACATACATGATGTCGCACTTAGTTTATAATATTTCATAATTTCATATACAAATATTTCAAAAATATACATGTACAAATTCTAAAAAATGTATTAATATATAATATGTTATTGCAAACATGATTTGTCCAGCAGAGAATAAATTATTATCTAAATTATCATAAAATAAAAACTACTACATTGTTTGTTATAATAATCGACCAAACAACTGAGCATTTTTGATGCCTTAATATTGTAAAAGATAGACAATCTATCTAATCGTGGCTCATGTATAATAATGACGATTAAAATATCAGTGCGGTTCAAAGAAAAACATAATAAAAAGAACGCATTTAAGCATACTTATGCAAAGCTTCAAGTGGACGTAAATAAGGACCATACCAAGTCAAGGCTTATTTTCTGGCTGTCATGTTAGATTTTTTATTTTTTCAAAGTAAAAACGTCTCTACTGCCATACATGTATTATTCATTTAAGTTTCCAATGGGATTTTCATCATTATTTAATTTTATAATAGACTTATCTAAAGAAAAAACACAATTGTTTGTACAGAATAAGAACAAAATACGTCATAAGATCTCTCTCTCTAAGGAAATAACCTTGATACACACATTCATATAGATATAAATAAAACTGTATGCTTTGAACCGTCACGTTAATTTTGCTGTAGAAATATGTCTGGTATTTTAGTTTTTCTGGTATCATTCGTCCATCTCTTCTAGAAAACATAATGCCCATAAATGGGGCATAAAAAAATATTGTTGAAAGTGAAAGTAGTGATATGGCAAAAATGAAAGAAGGGTAGAAATTAGAGGGAGGCAGGACCTTTTTCGGGACGTCGGGATCGGGATTTGGGGATTGATCCTCATATGATCATGGAATATTTTTTTGTATTTCGGGATTTTGGGATATGAATTTCATGTTTTTAAGCCCGGGATTTCGGGATCAGGACCCCTCCGACCACCCCATTTAATTAGCCTTAGTCGGTCTTGGTCATTTATATAAGATTCATATATCCTATCATGTGCATGTTAATTAGGCTCTCAAAAGAAAAAGGACGGATGGATTGCCCTAGAAGCATATTTTATTAGACTAATAATGGTATAAATATAAGCAGCTACAATTATTTCATGTTTGAAGCGGTGCACAAATTTTTAATTTAATTAAACTTTTACCAAAAGATGCAAAACAAAACAACCTACCTCAATTTCACAAGCTGTATATGCCCGAGATTTCGCGGGTGTGTTCTAGTATATTTTATTTTGGGATGATAGTTAAAAACTCCTAATCGATAGAGGTTGTTCTTGATTATCATATGATGAAGACATAATCTTTAAATCAGTTTAACTGAGGTCTGGAGCTTACATGTCAGTAACTGCTAGTAATCCTTTATTAATAAATGTATCATTGTCATTTTACTAAGTTTGTTTTGTTACAAATGTTGCCATCGGATTCGGACTTCTTTAAAGCTTTGTTTTACTGTGTGCATTGCTAGATGTTTCCTTTTTTCTACATATGCTAGAGGTATACGGGGATGATTATAATCTCACAAAACATGTTTAACTTTGCCGCCTTTTTGCGCCTGTCCCAAAAGTTATCAAAGGTACCAGGATTATAATTTAATACACCAGACGTGCGTTTCGTCTTTCCAATACTCATCAATGATGCTCATATCAAAATAGTTAAAACGCCAAAGTTGAAGAGAATTGAGGATAAAAAATTCCGAAAAGTTGTATCAAATACGCAAAGTTTATCTATGCCTGGGAAAAGAAAATCCTTGGTTTTTCGAAACATTCAGAGTTTAGTATCCAGGAAATTTATAACAATGACTACATAATTGATAGTCATGTCAACACCGAAGTGCTGACTACTGAGCTGGTAATACCCTCAGGGACGAAACGTCCACCAGCAGTGACATCGACCCATTGGTGTAAACAGTTATGAAAAGGTACCAGGATTATAATTTAGTACACCAGACGCGCGTTTCGTCAGGCGCCTTTGACTTTTGTTAGTCTTGTATGATTTTAAATGTTAGTTCATTTATATGTTCTGGAGTAAAGCACGAAGTCCATTTTCACTGATCTAGTACACCTTTATATATGCTCTTTGATCGGGTGTTGTCTCTTTGACATAATCGCCAAGTCAGTTCTTAATCTTTAGACAAAAGAACATTTAATAGCATGCTAATCATAAATTACATTTAAAGATGTTTTGACTACAATGAGGTGAGAATCCACATATGTTTATTAACATCATATGTATAATTTTTTTTATATGTTTACTTGTACATGTTGTAGAGGCAATTGTATCCCCGCATTCTTTTTTCAACAGAAGGTAATAGAAATTGCAAAATATTTTGGACCTTTTTTAAAAGTTAAAATTCCACATTACGTAAATATTAAGTGTCTCATCATTTTTTTTAACTATTTACAATATGAAAGTCTGCCAATCTTGTATGCATTCATGCATATATATGTCAATCGTAATTGCAATGTTTGAGGAAAATCTAAACAAACAAAACGAGCAAGGCAATCAAAATGTTTACCTACACGCATTTGGAAGTTAGTTCTAAATGGAATATAAATTCACAGACAACTTTTGAATGGCTGAAATAATCAATAGACTGAAGTCACGGGAGAAAAATAAATCAAACCATGTACGCAACAACTTTTAAAACTAGTAGACAGCTCAGTACTTAATAAAGGGAAATCAGATAGGTAAACTAGAGGCGCAAATCAAGTTTGTGTTCTTATTTGAAATATGGTAAAAAAAAAAACTAGCAGCCTTAAAGTGTATTCGAACTTCGATTTATTTGTCATAGTTAAGTAATTTGCATGTTAAATGTAGGTGTATGAAACTGATACTGTAATTTGGTAGCCTGAGTAATTTAAAGTATTAAGAAACAGCAAAAAATCAAGTTAACAAAAGTTTGGAATAAAAAGAAATGAGATATGACAACAAAACAAAATAAGTTATTTCACAATAAACATAATAACAGATAATTGCAATTTATGAAGCCCAACAGATGACATTGGAGTTTGTTCTCTTTTTATAGTCTAGACATCGTTTGAAGCCCGTGTTGATGAACAGTAATATGGACATGTCATAAAAGTGAAACACTAGGAACAACAACCTTGACAGGTTGATATTTTGAATTTATATGTAAGTCTATTTTTGAGATATTCATAATTTGAATACGCCGAAAGTAAAATATGGTATAAGTAATACATTTGGAAAAAGTTGTCTTTCATTTCAAGGTTCTAAAGTTATAGAATCTCACCGAAAGCAAGCAACCATTATAACATTATTCTTTCGATGCAAATAAATTGAACTATGCCTTTTGTTGGAAAAGACTACACATTTTGTCTTTTCTCGTTGGACACAAAAACACAGACATGTCAAGTAAATGCATTTTGCCACTAATTTTACGTCATTATTTTGCATAACATGTTCATAATCATATTCAATGTGACATCTTGTGTGTAGGAAACTACACCAGGAAAAATAGTTATGTTTAACAGTTAATAAATACAAATTAACATTAATTGGAATATTAGAGTCCAAACATGTAATCCATGGGTTAACAAACTTGTACAAAGACGAAAATTTGCTAAAATGCCAGAACATTTTAACAGTTTTGTAAGATAAATGTTCAAAAACCAAAGTTTGTAATTTCTTTGGATATATTCAACAAGTATTTCTAAGAATTTATTCCGAATGTGCTTTTATCCCGATAGACCAACAAAAATAAGTTGACCTTTACATCGAGTCCTCATTAAAAGATTTTGTAAATTGTGATTTGCCCTACGTAAATAAAAGTTTTCAAAACCTTCAATATTACTATTATATTAATTGTTTGGGTTTTTTTTCAGAATTCACATTTTCCGTTCCAATTTACTTTGTTTTTACACTGATCTTGACAATGTATACAATCACGTGGGCAATTGGACATGCAATATCAAGGTTGTAAAGATTAAATGTTCATAAATGATACATTGACGGTTTTAAACAAAGTATTTTCATTGTATGTGTCTATAGTCAACGTTTTGAAGGATTTAAGTGAATATCATATTGTATAAATGTTTGACTTGGCTTATGGATACACTTTAGCGCTATTTGTCCGATATTACTGGACATCACAGGTTCCCGTAAATTTTGACGTCATAATAAAACCATCTGACGCCAAAATGGAAATGTGATTGTTGTATGACGCCAATATTTCAAGCGGGACAAATTCTCCAGTCTGCCGAGAATAGCGATAAGGTGTATGGTGCTATATACTATCGTTCCATTTGTTAAGTGCTTGAACACATATAGAGACTGGAATATGACATAACATAATAATTTAATGAAAATGTTTCCCTGAATTGTTGCTTATATATAGATCAATATTAAAAAGGAAGCGGCAAGTAAACAAAAAATGTCTTATTAATGAGAGTAGTGTCTATCCTGTATCGCTTATGTAAATAGCAACTCGCTTGAAGAGAAACTGGAATAGGACCATCATAATAATTTGATAAAAAGTAAGGTCCCTAGGTGTTACTTTCATATAAATTAATATTCATCAAATAGTCTGTAACTGAACCCAAAACATGTCTTAAGCATTAGAACAGTATTTCAATATTGTTGTTTACAAGCACACGTGTGGGTCGATTAAGCTTTGGGATAAACTTTCTTATAACGGAGGTTACAAAATTTTAGGTCGTTTCTGGTCTTGACAAATGCATTCCCGTTTCATATAAAGTATTTGTATTTCATCTTTATATTGAATTATCAATTGATATCATTTTTGAAGACAAAATAACAATAAAGGGAAAACATAAAACATAAAATCAAGCGAATTGCGTCAGATGCAAGACCCGATACCAAGATAATAAAACAAACACCTGGGGCTGTAAATCAAAAAGTTATGTAGTAAGAAGATTGATTATACATAATTTCAAAACGTGTTTGTACTCTTACGAATAGAACACAATGTTATAATGTTAACAGTGACACTTTGAATGCACAGGATGTGGATTTCAACAATGAACTATATATTTCTTTCATATTTGAAAACAATTGTTTTTCCCATTAGGGAATCAAACATTTCACCATTAAAAAACAATGTTTAATTCATGTAGTGTTCATGTTGCGATATTCATGTATTATACAAAATCACAACTTTTCAAAACTGTTTCCTACAAACAAACGAACTCCTATACACTAAAATTTCCAATGTAATTGCTTAAATAGCTGTTATATTGATGTTGATATCTGTCATTGTATATGATCTTAGGTGAAATTGTTAGGGTTAAAGAAGGGTTGAGCGCTTACAAACATGTATAACGCCGCTATATGTGTCTGTCAAAACTTCGAAGCCTATACTTCGGTTGTTGACATTTTTAACGTCTATCATATTTTGTTTTATTTTGTAAATGCTTTTGTGGATATTTGTCTCATTAGCAATGATGACACATCTCCTGACTTTTATATTGTCCATGTATACAGAGTAGTTTCATATAATAATAAATCAACGAATTGAAATAACGATGATAAACAAAGCGTGACTGAACACCACCGATAAAAGATTCATGCGCTACGCGTATTCGTCATTTAATGTGATGTTCTGTATCTCGTTAATTTTTTTTCTTTATTTTAATGATTCGATTAAACATTCTCTTGTCTTCCCTATAAAAATGATAACATGAAATTGTATATCTTCAAAATGAAACAGTCTTCATTTTTACGAAATGAGAAATTGTTTTTTTTAAATAATAAAAACTTGTTCAATATGTAGATGTGTGTAAACAGGTAAAAAACATAATAACAATTAACACGTAATGATCAATGCATAACGCGTTTAATGTTGGTGATTGTAAGACGCGCTACCCAACCAAAAATATCTCCTGTATAACGGTACCTGAAATAAAATGATATTGTCACATTATTTCAATTCTTAATTATCGACTTAACACTTTTAAAGTATCAACAAATTCAACATGCTCCAGGTTCTAAAACAAATTGAGAATGGAAATGGGGAATATATCAAATAGACAACAATCCGACCAAAGAGCAGTCGAAGTCCACCAATGAGTCTTCAACGCATGTTCACAACATCTTTAATCAAATGACATGATCGTATTTTTACAAACGACATACTCTACTTTCTGACCCATCAGCATTATATAATCTATGCTTATCATAGGATTTTTTTTCTAATTACGAATATAAATGATATCTCATTATCTTACAACTACAACGCTTGATTAACTCCCTTCACTTTTGTGATTGTCCAGTAAACGGATTAAAAATGGTCACATAACGATTACGTAAATTGAATTATGTTTATATTTAACGTGTCCAATAAGATCATACGTTTTTCAATTATTTATTATTACTTTTTAAACAAAGGAGATCTAAATAGCAGGCGATTTGATATCGAATAAGGAAGCGGTCGCTGCATCTAGATGCACTTACACGTTATTCAATCCCGAAAATAAGCAGTTTGTATAAAAGCAATGGTTTATTTAATTTTGAAGTTTACCAGTTCTAGGTATATACTAGTAAACAAAAACGTAAGAACACTAAACATTAAAAAAGATAAATCAATAGCGAAACTATTACCTTTGCTACATTTTTGGTTTTATACAACATACAAAATGTTATTAACATTATAATAATTAAATGAAACATGGAAATACCAGCCGGACATTGACCCCGGAAAAAATCAATCGATTCATGGTAGAAACTTATGATAAAATATATCTCAGTGTGCAATGTACAATGTGCATTTCTGTAACAACTAACAATTCGGATCATGGTATTAGGAGGAACGAAATATACCAAAGGGACAGTCAAACTCATGCTAAAAGTCATTTAAAGTATGATAAAAATATATGCAAGCAAAAATTGAATATTTTATAAACCAAAAAGAGTTTCTTGCTCAGCTGATTGAGTTGTTTGGACAGGTTAAAGATAGATATAAATGACGTGGTATGAGTGCCAATGAGGGAACAACTATCCATTCAAGTCACAATTTGTAAAAATAAACCATTATAGGTCAAAGTACGGTCTTCAACATGCGGCCTTGGCTCACACCGAGTAGCAAGCTATAAAGGGCCCAAAAAGACTAGTGTATAGACCCTATTTATTTATTTTTTTCACTCGAAGCAAAAAACAAGCGTTTAGCGTACACAATTTCGTTTTATGATGAGTTTATAGTAGAAGACAAACATACTACTGACCTTATTTTACAAACATATTGAACACATACTGAAACATTATTACACCAGGGTTTTCGATATCACAAACTAGTAAAAACGTTTATCAAATTAAATCATCGGTACTAGGACATCATTCGTAAATATAAATCAACATGCAGACAGCTTATACGTCCAGGTATTTCACATCCAATCTTTTAAGGTAATATGCTTTACAAAATGTCAACATTCACATCAAAAGCTAACCAAACCTGTAAATAGACTAATTCAGAAGGGATATAGTTACGATACTGTTGTCAGGTCAGGTCATATTTTGGTATTAATATTGATTCGCTTATAGGATATTTGCATCGGAAATAAACACTATTATTCTAAAACCTGTTGTTGGCATCATACGGGATATGTTTTTCTTATATATTTTATGATGGTATGATATTAAAACCCTTACGAAAGGAATTGTGCTTAATTTTTATATGATGCAGACACAAACTTTCAATCAGTTAAACTGAGGTCTGAAGCTTGCATGTTGTAATTGCTAGTAGTCCTTTGTTAATTTATGTATCATTGTCATTTTGCTAAGTTTCTTTTGTTACCTATTCTGACATCGGACTCGGACTTCTTTCAAACTGAGTTTAACTGTGCGTATAGCTGTGTATTTCTTTATTCTTCATTAGCTAGAGGTATAGGGGGAGGGTTTAGTTCTCACAAAACATGTTTAACCCCGCCGCATTTGTGCGCCTATCCCAAGTCAGGAGCCGCTGGTCTTTGTTAGTCTTGTACGTGTTTTTAATTTTAGTTGATTTATAAGTTTTGGAGTTTAGTATGACGTCCATTTTCACTGAACTAATACATATTTTTTATTTAGGGTTGGGCTGAGGCCCACCTCAGGGTGCGAGATTTTCTTGCTGCGTTGAAGACCAATTGGTGGTCGTCGGCTGTTGTATGCTCTTTGGTCGGGTTGTTGTCTCTTTGACATATTCCCCTTTTTCATTTTCAATTTAATATGATTTGCCACGAACACAGTCGTTTCATTTTCATTTTTTATAGAACTCATCTCAAAACAGTTTTGAGCGCCTGGATTATTTGGTTGACATGGACCCCAAGTAGTGCAAGGACGTCCCCGACCTTAAGAAGACCGTACTATGGCCCTATTAAGATTACCATCTCGTGCACCAAGCCAGTAGCTGTCGTTTAGACACAATAATAAAAAGATTCACGTAATATAATATGAATTAGATCAACTGGGTTTTATTCCAGCTATTTGAGCAAATATGCAAAAGTCGTAGGGAACGAGGTTTTTGTACTCATATTATTAAGGAATGAAACCGATGCATGTATAAATACTAAACTTTGTCCCTAAAACACTTTTGAATATTCAGTGAGTGTTGATGGCAAACTATATTTTCTTACCAAACTACGGGTTGATTGAAGGATTCAACAATCAACACATAATCAAGTAGCACATGGAAAAAAGTGAGTGGATAGCACGATGTTAGTTTTGTTTTGTATGTTCAAAATATTTCTATTTGTGAATTAAACGTTTCCAAAACAGTTTTTAAAATATTTAGTGAATTAAATTATTCTTAAGAATGAACTAACATATGCACCTTCAATTGCAAGTTTGTTTCACTGTTTTCACCCACACTTGCGCTTTGTGAAATTTTAACGAAAGGTGTTGATTAAGGTCACTGCAAACGGAATATGTATCGGCGAACTAGCGTACGGGGAGACAATAATTCAAAAGGGAATTTTTTTCTAAATATATTGAACCCTGATGTCACTTTGATGTATAATCTCATATCATGTTTCAGTGATTTTTTTTTTTTGTTTTTTTGTTTCTCTGCATCTTTTTTCATGTTTTTGTTCCGTATATGTACATTTCGTTTTTCCGACGACAACAATTATCACTCTGTGATTAAACCTGAATCTAACACCACATTTTGAACAGTAAATTATCAACCAAGTAAAAAAACTGACACGCTTCACCAACCTTAAATTGTGTTGCATTCTTGGAGCCTTACATCTTGATATATTTGACGTTGCAATTAGATCAAACTTTAAGTTCTGATTTCGTCCTCTAATGACTAAACTTTTTAATACGATTTCTTGTATTGGTTTCTCTCAAATGATTGTACAAATGGACTTGATTCTGAAAAAAATACATACCTGTTCCATTGGTCATGGGGATCAGATAATCGGATTCAGTTATATTTTTAACTTCAGCCAGCATTGCATGCTGAACTAGACATCAACTCTATAACAAACTAAAGCATTTTTAAGAGAAAAAAGTTCAAAGATCAATTCTGAACAGAATATATGAATATCTGTTTTAAACGAAAGGATGAAGATACATTAAAACTCACCAGTCGACAATAATCTGCCAACGCCATGGCAAAAACACATATCAATATCTAAAAGATACACAACGGGATACAAAACACAACATTGTTAACTAAAGACTGAGCAACAAGAACCCAACTAATAACTTGTGTGATCTCGGGTGATTTGCAGGAGTAAGTAGAAATTGCTCCACATGTAACACCCATTGTGTTTCTCATGTAAGTCCAAAACCAGTGAAAAGTCTTACAAATGTATTCAGCAGGTCACATTTTGAAGAAAAAAGGAGGAGGTAAACAACAGTGTCAACCATCTCAAACTGTATAGCATTTCATTTAAAAAGTTGCGTTTTGAATATTGAGAACATAATAAGAACGTTGCATTGTTACATATAGTTTTCTTGCACTGATTGTAGAATGCATTTGTGAGCAGGTGTGGTAGAGTGTTATTGAACCTGTCTTGATATTAGAGGTCTGTTTCTGACTTTGTTGTTGTTTATCAATTATGTTATGTATTTAAGGATGAAGTGTTAACTTTATGTTTTTATTATATAAATTATTTCGGTTGCTGAAGACCATGTAATAAATTAGTTCCATTTCATGGCAGTTAAAAGAAAAAAAAGTAGATGTAAACTGGCTTCTTTAAGCATGTGTCCCGTAAAATATGCTCACATACACATATGATGATTACCTGTCAAAATTACACGTTTACATAGATAACAGTCATTTCCAGTAGTATGTTGTGAAGTTAACGTCCAAATTCAGAATAAGTTTTTTGTTAGTAGTAATTCTGTACCTCAAAATAGATAAACTTTAGTAAGATTCCTTCATGTCCTATCAAGGTCCATTTTATAAGCAAACATGGTCTGGCACTATTCAACACCGGCGTTGTAGTTTGTGCTTTCAATCAAACTATACATGTATGGGCTTTGCTCATTGTTGAAGGCCGTAAGTTGAACTGTAGTTGTTAATGTCTGTGTCATTTTGGTCTTTTGTGGATAGTTGTCTCATTGACAATCATACCACATCTTCTTTTTTATATACTTAACTGTGTGTATATTCAGTATGAACAGCAGAGTGGATGATTTTACCCATGCAAGACCTTTATCAATGACCTTTTTATGTACAAAGCTTGTCATGTATTTGTACCACAAGGTGATTGTGAATTAATTATTAAGAAACTCATTTTACATGATAAAAGACAAATTACGTTCTTTAGTAGAATAAACAAGGAGTCACAGAGCGGAATAATTAAATTAATAAAAAACAAGGATTAATACATGTCACAACTTTAGGAAAACATGAAACCTTACCCGGCACAATAATAAAAAAAACTCTGAGGAAATTCAAAACTGAAAGTCCCTTATCAAAAGTCGAAATCAAAAGTTCAAACACATTAAATGAATAGATTACAACTGTCATATTCCTGACTTGGTATAGGTATTTTCTAATGTAGAAAATGGTGGATTAAACCACTAGCTCAACCTTTCACTTGAATGACAGTCGCATACAATTCCATTATATTGACAACGATGTATGAACAAAACAAACAGACATAACAGGTAAAAATTGTCAAAATAGGGGTACTACACTCCACATAGTATTACAATCTTAATCACATTAAAAACAAACAAATATAGAACCAAAAACACAAAAGGACATATAGACAAAGTACATAAGCAAAAATGAAAGACAAAAATACAATAATTTACCATAGCACAATAACACAATGACGGGATGTACAAGTACCGAGCCACGTCAAATGGATACGAGGAAAAACATTCAAAATGATACAAGTTACACACAATAATTACTTGTATACAAAGGGAGATCAACCAAGACAATATATGAACAACTGCCAACACAATATATAAACATGGGTCTAGCTGTATTGCAGAGCAGTTGAAGTCTATCTTATCACTTTTAATAAATAATGATCAAACAGGGTAAATTCCTGGGAGATATATACTTGTGAAAATACGAGACTAATTTATGATATGTTATTGTATACGGAAGAAAATGACATACTTGGTATTATTCTCCTCTTATTGATTTTGAAAAGGCGTTGTTTGACTCAAAAACTTGGAGTTTTATTAAAAGTGTATTGGACTTTTTTAAATTCGGACCATCTATTAAACATTTGATCACTACTATTAATACTAAAATTCAATCTGCAGTAACACAAAATTGCCATCTCTCAGCATTTTATGAGATTCAGAGAGGCTGTCGACAAGGGGAACCCCTGTCACCATATATAATTTTACTGTCTACAGAGACACGTGGGATACTTGAACGAAATAATAACAAAATTAAAGGAATCACTATAGGTGACTCAGAGTATCTCATTTCACACTATGCAGATGATACTTCTCTTATACTTGATGGATCACCAGAATCTTTGGATGCATCTCTCCGTACTCTAGATAAATATTCATCAGGTATTAATATAAATTTAGACAAGACCAAGGTTGTTGGGATTGAGAAGAAAACGTTTAGCCATTAACCTATGAGTGATAAGTGGGGATTGGAGTGGGGTTCCAGCAGATTTACACTTTTTGGGATAAATTTCTCAGTGGATCTTAATGAAATTGAAATTTTAAACGATTTCACCAGGTCTGAAAGAAATAAAAAATATCATAAAAACTTGAACATACCAAATACTCCCCCCAATTGGAAAAATAACAGTGATAAACACACTTCCTATTTCAAAATTGGACAATTTATTCCTGTCAATACCTCGTCCAAAAAGAACAAAGCTTAAGCAATTTTACTGACAAATTATTTTTCTTTATTCTTTATCAGGGATAATAAACTAGAAAAAAAAAGTGTGTTATGATTGCCAATGAGACAACTATCCACAAACGACCAAACTGACACAGACATTAACAACTATAGGTCATCGTACAGCCTTCAACAATGAGCAAAGCCTATACCGCATAGTCAGCTATAAAAGGCCCCGATAAGACCATGTAAAACAATTCAAACGAGAAAACTAACGGCCTTATTTATGTAAAAAAAAAATGAACGAAAAACAAATATGTAACACATAAACAAACGACAACCACTGAATTACAGGCTCCTGAGATAAAGATAATAGAGACACTTTATCCAAACCACACTGTTTAGGAGGTCTAACATGACAAACTACATACAAAAGGTTTAAAATTAACCTGGATAAGAAAAAATAATAGAAATAATTCAAAACTTGTGAAACTATTCCTCTTTTAAGAAAAATAGATTTTTTTGGAAATGCAACCTTTTGTCCCTATAAAATTCTGAAAAATCCATTTTTATAGAATTATATCATGATTGGCAAGATCTTCAAAATATACAAAATAGCTCCCAAATTAACACATACCATATATGGAAGAATAATGAAATAAAAATGTATATGTTACAGGCATTTTCTAAATTTAGACATGTTGTAAAATGACTGAAAACTTAAGGCATTTTCTAAAATACCTGTAAGATTCAGTCATTTTATAAAATGCCTGAAAAAAATGAAAAGGTATTTTACAAAATGCCTGAAATTAATTTATAGAATGAAATGTTAAAAAACAATTGAAGGGTTGAACACTGGAGCAGTTTTATCTATGATAATTACTGAAATAAAAATGTTGAAATAATTTAGATTTAATTTTACTGAATTATTCCAAATCAACACAAGTACACAACTCGATATTTTTTTTAATTGCTCAAAATGTTTGGATGACAATATTTGTCCTGATTTTTTCATATTCATTTATTGACGCAAAAATCTGGTTTTTGCACTTCCACCACATTTGGAGAAACATGGATTATCACTAATTAAGCACTCCCATTACCATTTCTGATAAAACACTTAACATTAAACATTATGGGGTTTGTGCAATGAGCACATAAGTCACACATGTATATCTTCTTTTTTCATGTGATCCAAGAAGATTCAAAGTACATTATCATGATTAGTTTGACTTGTATATTTTTGCTAAAAGCTTTTAATGGACTGAACTTAGTGACTCAGATCTGCCCATAACGGGTGACGCAAAACCTATGCTGTAGATGAACAAAAAGAAAAGTCACAAAAATACTGAATTCCGAGGAATATTCAAAACGGAAAATCCTTAATCAAATGGCAAAATCAAATGATATAACACATCAAACGAATAGACAGCAAATGTCATATTCCTGAATTGGTACAGGCATTTTCAAATGTAGAAAATGGCGAATTGGACGTGCATTTAAAGCGCTAAACCTCTCACTTGTCTCACATCAATTTCTATTATATTGACAATAATGCGTGATAAAAATGTCACAAATAGGGGTACAAAGACAACACGGACCCAAGCAAGACCTAGGAGTGATTTCAGGTGCTGTGGAAGGGGAAGCAGATCCTGCTCCACATGTGGCACCCGTAGTAATTCCTGTCCTTTATCCAGATTAATCCACTGCAGAAAATAATCATATGGATTATAACCAAATGACTTTCATTTTATAAATTCATGAAATATTTGCTACTGAAAGCAAACAATCAGTCAATTATGAACAAACCTCTTTTTCTCTGTTTAATATGTTTCAGTTCACTGTTTTGAATCTGGACTTTCTAAAAAAGTGTTTGGAAATTTTGTTCTATTTAAAAAACAATTTGTCCTCATAATCAGATAATTAGATAAAATTTACGCTGAAGTACACGGAGTGAGTACGTACTTAACATAGTTTCATTAAAAAGAACACAGCATATGTAATACAAACATCCGTTTCCCAGCTGGGGTTTGGAAAAAAAATAATTCTATTGATTCAGAAGTTATTTTCTATGCAAGATATTGTGTTTTTTTTCAACTTTTGTCATATACATCTCAATGATATTTTTCTTCTACAAATTGCCTGAAACTGAACAGGCAATTTGTGGAATATTGGTTCAAAATTACAGTCATTTTACAATATGACTAGGTATTTTTAGTCATTTTGTAGAATGCCTGTCAAGATAAGGCATTTTATAATTTGCCTGAAAATTCAGTCATTTTACAAAATGCATAAATTTAGAAAATGCCTGTAACATATACAATATCAAAACTAATTTCCTTACATATCAAGGCCTAATTTCTGCAATAAAAAAGTATTTAAAAGAATATAATACATGTCCAAATGACCTAGTGAGAGAAAACGTCCCGGTTGTGCCCTCGGTTATAAAGTTTGTGTTTTTTTTTAAATCCGAGAGAGGTTCAAAAGACATGTATAATATTTAAATATTAAAACGTCAAATCCTGAACAAAAATGGTCCTTAATTCTCAATACAAAATACAATTGGAAAAATTTCCATATATTGCCCTTTTAGAAAAGGACTGTCAACGACAAAAGTAATAAATTCAAGAATAGTATTAGTGTCCTCTTCAATAGTATTCTAATCATACTGGTATCAGGTTTAGTAGCATGTATCAGTTGCTATACACATGTACTTTACCTGTCACAAATCTACCACTACAACAACATGAAATATCTTAAAGAGTTATCAGTACCTACATATTTGATTTGACCGTCCATGTGTTTTGAAAAAACAGAAAACAAACAGTCTGATTTATGACAAAACAGTTACCGAAATTTGAAAATATTATAGACGACCACTAAATTATCAGCTCTTGATTTGTGACATGCATAGAACAAATTCGTTGGGGCTGAATATATAGTTATGAGAGTTAAACTCATCTCTAATCCCGGACAGCACTATAAGAGCACAACGAAAAAGTTAAAATCAGCTATGTTTTTTTTTTGTTTTTTTTTTTTTTTAAGGGGATATCAAAGGGATAGTTGTCTCAATGGCGGTGGTCAAGTAGCTGTAACTATTAAGTGTTCTTCTCATATATAAGGTTCAAATAACTTAATGATCATAATTATTTACAGTTATTTTCCACCTTCATATTGAGAATTCAACAACCAAAGTCGTTGTTTTATACATGAACATATACTTCAATTGATAAGCATGGTAAGTGTCCTCTCTGAAGATGAAATGCACTGGACATATAAACATCTAAATATTTGAAATGATAGCAATGAATTTATTTCAAATTAGTACGTAATACTATATGATTTTTATTTTGGTTAATTTTACACGGTGATCTTTTCCACTAAAAAGGTATGCAATGTGTAGAAATGTATATGTCAATGGGTCATTAGTCGTACTTTTCTTTTAAGACATCTGTTACAGCAGGATTTATGTATATAAAATAAACGTCGAGGAGAAATGCTGAAATCTCGGTTCGCATGCTTTCTTTTGTAACATAGTTTTTTCAAAGTATGTCGTAAATATTCTTAATTTCAGAATGTTATTGAAGTAATGCTACATGTATGTAAATTTGAAATCTAATGAAAGAATAGATAATACAATTCGAAGAATAAAGTTGTGTTAATCCTTTTGACATTTTGAAGTCTCGTCAATTTCTACAACACAGTTGTTTGCAAGATGTTCTGAAAACTGTATCAAATATTAAATAAATTACAGGATTAACAACGTTATTCATTAGATATCCTCTGTAAAAACACAAAACTGTGACGTATTGAGTGTCTGTTAACGTATCCCAGAAACTTGTTATCACAGATTCTATAATCATCAATGCAATTCTAGGGAAATAGGTGATGAAAAATAATAGCGTGATAAGGAAAAACATTATAGAGAATCGATGTTTGCGTTTAATTCGACTACAAATATTGATTAGTTTTGACTTTCGTCTTGTATGAATTGCAGAAGGAGCAGTAGACATATGACCTGGCATGTCGAATCCTCCATTCGTGGCCTCTGTTCGTCTGCTTGTCGTCTTTGATACAATGTCCGTGTTGTAGGAATCAGATTTGTCAACAGAATAATCCTCATCTGCAAAATTAGTGGAGCCAGAATCTTTTATCATTTTGTTCTCGAAACCATGATGTTTACTGACGCCTAAAAAGCGTATGGTTGACCTATTTCTCTTTCTGAAAGATTCTTGTTTATATATGATACGAAGTAATACGCAGTATAATGCGATGAGTGCAAAAATTCCAGCCAAACATAATAGTAACAGTGTAACTGAATAACCAAATAGAAAATCTCGATTTACGTTAGGCAAAGCGCCACAATTGTATCCCGTTATTGTTGTGTTTTCACTTTTCAATGGGACCTCCGTTTCGCCATACAAGATAAAACACGGAAGTGATATAACAATAGATACAATTATGATTGCTGTAATTGTCAATCGTTTACTTCGTAGACTCATAGAAGAGTTCGATAG
Organism: Mytilus galloprovincialis; assembly: GCF_965363235.1. Classification (NCBI taxonomy): domain Eukaryota; kingdom Metazoa; phylum Mollusca; class Bivalvia; order Mytilida; family Mytilidae; genus Mytilus; species Mytilus galloprovincialis. The sequence continues at coordinate 34,426,390 of NC_134844.1, read as the reverse complement.
TCGACTGACCTTAATATACCGTTGCACAGCAATTGCTAATAGCATCAGACCTGAACTCGTTGCAGTAAATTGATTTGCACTCCAGATGAATTTACATATTACGCCCTTTCGAAAGTTCAACGGATTAAAGTTCAAACAAATCCCAAATGATACTCCAAGGCCACATGCGATCATATCAACAACAGCTAAGCATGGAATGAAATATCTGTCATCTGTTTTTGATTTCATTTGGAAAGTGTAAATGTACACAACTAAACCATTACCAACGATACTGACGATTAAAAGCACAAATAAAAGTACAGTATTTGGTATTAATAACGTAACCATAGCATTGTTCAGTTCTTCAAGGTATATGCTATTCTGGCTTTCGTTTGAATAAAACATTATTCCCAGATACTACAATCTAAAATTATAGAGCACATATGTTAAACTAGGTATACTGCTTCAAGCACCTATTGATGGCAAAAACTTTAACATATACATACTTTTTGTTGTTATTTATTATTTATCAAACAGTTTAACATTTATTATTTTCCTATGCCTTTTGAAAAAAGACCCAACATAACACAATTCATAACCTACAAACAAGTTCAGGAATGTCTATAAATTCATTGTATATGCTACATTTTAAAAAAAAGTCTTAAAAATTTAGGAAGGTCTATTTAAATTTACCTGTTTGAATTATTCAATACGCTTATAAATATCTGTCCAATCGCCTAATGTATGTGTATTAGATAATATCCGAATGTTTGTCTCTTACGTTTACTGTGGTAATTAAGCATAGCATCACTTGAAATTAAACTTATAGGACTATCTTATATTAAAGTTTCCATTTTGATTTCACTTTATAAATAGATCTTAAGATCATATATCTACTCAGATGCATTGCATCATGTGATATATATTTAAAACATAAGTGTTCCCACTAACATTAAAATGTCAAGCAGTTTGTACCTGTCGGGATGAAGATGTATTACTTAGGTACAGAAAGAGATTGGTACATTTGTGCAAACGAAATTTGTAAAAAGGTTACTTACATATGTTAATAACAGGTTTTTTTTAATGCATTGTTATCATAACCGCCAATATTCCAAGTCAATGGATGAACAATTTGAAAAAAACAACATGTATACATTTTTATACGGTGGTCTCTTCCGCTGAAAAGGTATGCAAAGACGTATGTGTCATCTTTTGAGAATATCCAATATGTAAATGGGGTGTAATTTCGCAGAGGTAATATAGCAATGTGAAGAAATGTATATGTCAATGGGTCATTAGTCGTACTTTTCTATCAAGATATTTGTTAGAGCAGGATTTGTGTATATAAAATAAACGTCTAGGAGAAATGCTGATACCTCTGTTAGCATACTTTCTTTTGCAACATATTTTTTCAAAGTATGTCGTTAATATTCTAAATTTCAGAATGTTATCTAAGTTATGCTACATGTATGTAAATTTGAATATTATAAAAGAATAGATAATACAATTCGAAGAATACAGTTGTGTTAATCCTTTTGACATTTTGTAGTTTAATCAAATTCTACAACAAAGTTGTTTGCAGGATGTTCTGAAAACTGTATCATACTTCTTATTCGTTCGGTATTTAACATCCAATCTTTTATGGTAATATTCTTTACAAAGCACAAACATGTCAGTATTCACCTTACAAGGTAGTAAAACCTTTAAACAGACTTATTAAGAAGAAATATAGTTACGATACTGTTGTCAGGTCATTAAAGATTGAATATTTTGGCTTTATTATTGATTCCCATATAGGGGATTTGCATCGGAATTAAACACATTTATTTAAATGTTGGCATCATACGGGTTATGTTTTTCTCATATATTTTATGAAGGTGTAAAACTAATCTCCTAACGGGATGGATTCTGCCTGGTATTCATATCTTTCAATCAGTCTAATTGAGTTGTGGAGCTGGCATGTCAGTAACTGCTAGTAGTCTGTTGTCATTTATGTGTTATTGCCATTTTGTTTATTTTCTTTTGTTACCTCTTCTAACATCGGACTCGGACTTCTCTTGTACTGAATTTTACTGTGTGTATTGTTATGCGTTTACTTTTCTACATTGGCTAGAGGTATAGGGGGAGGGTTCAGATCTTAACAAAATATGTTTAACCCCGCCGCATTTTTGCGCGTCCCAAGACAGAAGCCTCTGGCCTTTGCTAGTCTTGTATGATTTTTTATTTTAGTTTCTTGTGTATAATTTGGAGTTTAGTATGACGTCCATTATCACTGAACTGGTATATATATTTGTTTAGGGGACAGCTGAAGGACGCCTCCGATGCGGGAGTTCCTCGCTGCATTGAAGACATATTGGTGACCTTCTGATGTTGTCTGTTTTATGGTCGGGTTGTTGTCTCTTTGACACATTCCCTATTTCTATTCTCAATTTTATGTAATCTTGTCAAATAATAGGAAAAGAATAACATCAACAATTGTCGTCAGGAGGTATAATATATATTTAGATGTAAGTTGCCAAGTAAATTTGCTTATAACAATATGCGTGTAACATAGCGAAGGTGTACACACTACGTTTCATAGATTTTAACGAGATTTTATTTTCTACTTTGTTTGATTAATTACAAGTCATTTGTTTTATCTGTAAAATTCTGGAACTGAAAGTTTGAATGTCAATTCAAGATATGAAAAATGGGAGATGATGTCAGCAGATCAACAGTTGGCAATACAAAAACAATAATATGAAGAATTAAAATGTCAATTGTTCTTGAACAATTGAGAGGTCTTTCCTTTTATAATGTAAAATATATGTTCAAATAGACGTAGAATGTATTGAAAAGCTTTAAAACACACTGACAATCCTTTATATAAGGTCAAAAACACATAATTCGCTATATGGGACATGACCTTGACCTTTGACCTTTTGACTTTGTCACGGTCATTAGTCCCCAATGTCATTGCTGAAGACCCCATGGGTCTAGGACCTTTGGTTATATAGTAAAAGCTGATTTTGTCTTTTCAGAAACCTAAAACAGGGGTTATGCCCCTTATAAAAAGGTCAAATCTCTTTGGTCAAAATGTAACAAAGTTTCGCCTTAATGACCCAAACATTTTCCACTATTCAAAACTTCTGTAAGTATAATGGTTTCTGAGATTATCCCATAACAAGGTGTTAGGTCAAAGGTCAAGGTCAACATACAAATTTGACCTTGAGGTATTTTTCAAAGATACATGAATTGATGATGATTGGTGAAGATCCTAGGTGTCTACGACTTACGGTTTCTGAGTTTTGGTGGCCAACCGACACCGGTTAATTTTCATAGGGGCATAACCCTACCAATGAGTCGTTGAATATTTTCGATCCAAATGTAACGAAGAACCGGGGTCTGGTCCTGAACAAATTTCACCCTTTGTTTTTTTTCTACCTATTACGGTTATGGTGTTGGAACGATAACAAGGTTTTTGGGTTTCGGAGGGATTACTCCGAACCGACAAAATATTTCGACTCACAGGGTGAGTTCCAGATAGGTATTCATGACACCTATACAAAGTGTGAATATGAAAGCGACACGTCTTACGGTTAACGCGGCTAAATTTGTCAAAGTTTGACGGAATAATAATAATAATAATTAAACTGTCAATTGTTCTTGAACAATTGAGAGGTCTTTCCTTTTGTAATGTGAAATACATGTTCAAATAGACGTAGAATGTATTGAAAAGCTTTAAAACACACTGAAAAACCTTTAAATAAGGTTAAAAACACCAAATTCGCTATATGGGACATGACCTTGACCTTTGAACTTTTGACCTTTGTCAAGGTCATTAGTCCCCAATGTCATTGCCGAAGACCCCATGGGTCTAGGACCTTTGGTTATATAGTAAAAGATGATTTTGTCTTTCCAGAAACCTAAAACAGGTGTTATGCCCCTTAAAAAAAGGTCAAATCATTTCGGTCAAAATATAACAAAGTTGTGTCGTAATGACCCAAACATTTTCCACTATTTAAAACTTCTGTAAGTATAATGGTTTCTGAGATTATCCCATAACAAGGTGTTAGGTCAAAGGTCAAGGTCAACATACAAATTTGACCTTGAGGTATTTTTCAAAGATACATAAATTGATGATGATTGGTGAAGATCCTAGGTGTCTACGACTTACGGTTTCTGAGTTTTGGTGGTCAACCGACACCGGTTAATTTTCATAGGGGCATAACCCTACCAATGAGTCGTTGAATCTTTTCGATCCAAATGTAACGAAGAACCAGGGTCTGGTCCTGAACAAATTTCACCCTTTGGTTTTTTTCTACCTATTACGGTTACGGTGTTGGAACGATAACAAGGTTTTTGGGTTTCGGAGGGATTACTCCGAACCGACAAAATATTTCGACTCACAGGGTGAGTTCCGGATAGGTATTCATGACACCGATACAAAGTGTGAACATGAAAGCGACACGTCTTACGGTTACGGAGGCTAACTTCGTCAAAGTTTGGCGGAACAAAAAGAATAATAATAATAATTAAAATGTCAATTGTTCTTGAACAATTGAGAGGTCTTTCCTTTTATAATGTAAAATATATGTTCAAATAGACGTAGAATGTATTGAAAAGCTTTAAAACACACTGAAAATCCTTTAAATAAGGTCAAAAACACATAATTCGCTATATGGGACATGACCTTGACCTTTGACCTTTTGACCTTTGTCAAGGTCATTAGTCCCCAATGTCATTGCTGAAGACCCCATGGGTCTAGGACCTTTGGTTATATAGTAAAAGCTGATTTTGTCTTTTCAGAAACCTAAAACAGGGGTTATGCCCCTTATAAAAAGGTCAAATCTCTTTTGTCAAAATGTAACAAAGTTGCGCCTTAATGACCCAAACATTTTCCACTATTCAAAACTTCTGTAAGTATAATGGTTTCTGACATTATCCCATAACAAGGTGTTAGGTCAAAGGTCAAGGTCAACATACAAATTTGACCTTGAGGTATTTTTCAAAGATACATGAATTGATGATGATTGGTGAAGATCCTAGGTGTCTACGACTTACGGTTTCTGAGTTTTGGTGGCCAACCGACACCGGTTAATTTTCATAGGGGCATAACCCTACCAATGAGTCGTTGAATCTTTTCGATCCAAATGTAACGAAGAACCGGGGTCTGGTCCTGAACAAATTTCACCCTTTGTTTTTTTTCTACCTATTACGGTTACGGTGTTGGAACGATAACAAGGTTTTTGGGTTTCGGAGGGATTACTCCGAACCGACAAAATATTTCGACTCACAGGGTGAGTTCCGGATAGGTATTCATGACACCGATACAAAGTGTGAACATGAAAGCAACACGTCTTACGGTTACGGAGGGAAATTTTGTCAAAGTTTGGCGGAACAAGAAGAATAATAATAATAATAATCAGAAGAAATACAGTAAGGTCTTTCCCTTTAGTAAAAGGAAAGACCTTAATAATAATCAGAAGAAATACAGTAAGGTCTTTCCCTTTAGTAAAAGGAAAGACCTTAATTAAACTGTCAATTGTTCTTGAACAATTGAGAGGTCTTTCCTTTTGTAATGTAAAATACATGTTCAAATAGACGTAGAATGTATTGAAAAGCTTTAAAACACACTGAAAAACCTTTAAATAAGGTTAAAAACATCAAATTCGCTATATGGGACATGACCTTGACCTTTGACCTTTTGACCTTTGTCAAGGTCATTAGTCCCCAATGTCATTGCCGAAGACCCCATGGGTCTAGGACCTTTGGTTATATAGTAAAAGATGATTTTGTCTTTCCAGAAACCTAAAACAGGTTTTATGCCCCTTAAAAAAAGGTCAAATCTCTTCGGTCAAAATGTAACAAAGTTGTGCCGTAATGACCAAAACATTTTCCACTATTTAAAACTTCTGTAAGTATAATGGTTTCTGAGATTATCCCATAACAAGGTGTTAGGTCAAAGGTCAAGGTCAACATACAAATTTGACCTTGAGATATTTTTCAAAGATACATAAATTGATGATGATTGGTGAAGATCCTAGGTGTCTACGACTTACGGTTTCTGAGTTTTGGTGGTCAACCGACACCGGTTAATTTTCATAGGGGCATAACCCTACCAATGAGTCGTTGAATCTTTTCGATCCAAATGTAACGAAGAACCAGGGTCTGGTCCTGAACAAATTTCACCCTTTGTTTTTTTTCTACCTATTACGGTTACGGTGTTGGAACGATAACAAGGTTTTTGGGTTTCGGAGGGATAACTCCGAACCGACAAAATATTTCGACTCACAGGGTGAGTTCCGGATAGGTATTCATGACACCGATACAAAGTGTGAACATGAAAGCGACACGTCTTACGGTTACGGAGGCTAACTTCGTCAAAGTTTGGCGGAACAAAAAGAATAATAATTAAACTGTCAATTGTTCTTGAACAATTGAGAGGTCTTTCCTTTTTTAATGTAAAATACATGTTCCAACAGACGTAGAATGTATTGAAAAGGTCAAGGTCAACCTAAAAAAGCTCGAAAACACACTAAAAATCCTTTAAATAAGGTTAAAAACACTAAATTCGCTATCTGGGACATGACCTTGACCTTTGACCTTTTGACCTTTGTCAAGGTCATTGGTCCCCAATACCATTACTGAAGACCCCAAGGGTCTAGGACCTTTGGTTATATAGTAAAAGCTGATTTTGTCTTTTCAAAAACCTAAAACAGGGGTTATGCCCCTTATAGAAAGGTCAAATCTCTTTGGTCAAAATGTAACAAAGTTGCGCCATAATGACCCAAACATTTTCCACTATTTAAAACTTCTGTAAGTATAATGGTTTCTGAGATTATCCCATAACAAGGTGTTAGGTCAAAGGTCAAGGTCAACATACAAATTTGACCTTGAGGTATTTTGTAAAGATACATGAAATGATGATGATTGGTGAAGATCCTATGTGTCTACGACTTACGGTTTCTGAGTTTTGGTGGCCAACCGACACCGGTTAATTTTCATAGGGGCATAACCCTACCAATGAGTCGTTGAATCTTTTCGATCCAAATGTAACGAAGAACCGGGGTATGGTCCTGAACAAATTTCACCCTTCATTTTTTTTCTACCTATTACGGTTACGGTGTTGGAACGATAACAAGGTTTTTGGGTTTCGGAGGGATTACTCCGAACCGACAAAATATTTCGACTCACAGGGTGAGTTCCGGATAGGTATTCATGACACCAATACAAAGTGTGAACATGAAAGCGACATGGTTTACGGTTACGGAGGGAAATTTTGTCAAAGTTTGGCGGAACAAGAAGAATAATAATTAAACTGTCAATTGTTCTTGAACAATTGAGAGGTCTTTCCTTTTGTAATGTAAAATGCATGTTCCAACAGACATAGAATGTATTGAAAAGGTCAAGGTCAACCTTAAAAAGCTTGAAAACACACTAAAAATCCTTTATATAAGGTTAAAAACACTAAATTCGCTATTTGGGACATGACCTTGACCTTTGACCTTTTGACCTTTTTCAAGGTCATTAGTCCCCAATGCCATTACTGAAGACCCCAAGGGTCTAGGACCTTTGGTTGTATAGAAAAAGCTGATTTTGTCTTTTCAGAAACCTAAAACAGGCTTTATGCCCCTTAAAAAAAGGTCAAATCTCTTTGGTCAAAACGTAACAAAGTTGCGCGGTAATGACCCAAACATTTTCCACTATTTAAAACTTCTGTAAGTATAATGGTTGCTGAGATTATTCCATAACAAGGTGTAAGGTCAAAGGTCAAGGTCAACATACAAATTTGACCTTGAGATATTTTTCGAAGATACATGAATTGATGATGAATGGTGAAGATCCTAGGTCTCTACGACTTACGGTTTCTGAGTTTTGGTGGTCAACCGACACCGGTTAATTTTCAGAGGGGCATAACCCTACCAATGAGTCGTTGAATCTTTTCGATCCAAATGTAACGAAGAACCGGGGTCTGGTCCTGAACAAATTTCACCCTTTGTTTTTTTTCTACCTATTATGGTTACGGTGTTGGAACGATAACAAGGTTTTTTGGTTTCGGAGGGATTACTCCGAACCGACAAAATATTTCGACTAACAGGGTGAGTTCCAGATAGGTATTCATGACACCGATACAAAGTGTGAACATGAAAGCGACACGTCTTACGGTTTAGGCTGCTAACTTCTTCAAAGTTTGGCGGAAGAATAATAATAATAATTAAAATGTCAATTGTTCTTGAACAATTGAGAGGTCTTTCCTTTTATAATGTAAAATATATGTTCAAATAGACGTAGAATGTATTGAAAAGCTTTAAAACACACTGAAAATCCTTTAAATAAGGTCAAAAACACATAATTCGCTATATGGGACATGACCTTGACCTTTGACCTTTTGACCTTTGTCAAGGTCATTAGTCCCCAATGTCATTGCTGAAGACCCCATGGGTCTAGGACCTTTGGTTATATAGTAAAAGCTGATTTTGTCTTTTCAGAAACCTAAAACAGGGGTTATGCCCCTTATAAAAAGGTCAAATCTCTTTGGTCAAAATGTAACAAAGTTGCGCCTTAATGACCCAAACATTTTCCACTATTCAAAACTTCTGTAAGTATAATGGTTTCTGAGATTATCCCATAACAAGGTGTTAGGTCAAAGGTCAAGGTCAACATACAAATTTGACCTTGAGGTATTTTTCAAAGATACATGAATTGATGATGATTGGTGAAGATCCTATGTGTCTACGACTTACGGTTTCTGAGTTTTGGTGGCCAACCGACACCGGTTAATTTTCATAGGGGCATAACCCTACCAATGAGTCGTTGAATCTTTTCGATCCAAATGTAACGAAGAACCGGGGTCTGGTCCTGAACAAATTTCACCCTTTGTTTTTTTTCTACCTATTACGGTTATGGTGTTGGAACGATAACAAGGTTTTTGGGTTTCGGAGGGATTACTCCGAACCGACAAAATATTTCGACTCACAGGGTGAGTTCCAGATAGGTATTCATGACACCTATACAAAGTGTGAATATGAAAGCGACACGTCTTACGGTTAACGCGGCTAAATTTGTCAAAGTTTGACGGAAGAATAATAATAATAATAATAATAATAATAATAATAAACAAAAGAAATACAGTAAGGTCTTTCCCTTTTGTAAAAGGAAAGACCTTAATTAAAATGTCAATTGTTCTTGAACAATTGAGAGGTCTTTCCTTTTCGAAATGTAAAGTACATGTTGCAATAGGCGTAGAATGCATTGAAAAGCTCTCAAACACACATAAAACCGCTAAAAAATGACAAAAACAATAAATTCGATAATTTGGACATGACCTTGACTTTTGACCTTGTGACCTTTGTGAAGGTCATTGGTCCACAATACCATTGTAAAAGACCCCATGGGTCTAGGACTTTTTGTTCAAGAGTTAAAGCTAATTTTACCTTTTCAGAAACCGTTAACGGCGGTTATGCCCCTTAAGAATATGTCAAATCCTTTCGGTCAAAATGTAAAAAAGTTGTGCCTCAGTCACCTTAACATTTTTCACTGTTTACTATTTCTGTAAGATTAACCGTTTTTGAGATATCGACTAAAAAGTTGAAAGGTCAAAGGTCAAGGTCAACCTTAAAAACACTTAAAACACACTCAAAATGCTTAAAATAAGGTCAAAAACACATAATTCGCTATCTGGGACATGACCTTGACCTTTGACCTTGTGACCTTTGTCAAGGTCATTAGTCCCCAATGTCATTGGTGAAGACCCCACGGGTCTAGGACCTTTGGTTATATAGTAAAAGCTGATTTTGTCTTTTCAGAAACCTAAATCAGGGGTTATGCCCCTTACAGAAAGGTCAAATCTCTTCGGTCAAAATGTAACAAAGTTGCGCCATAATGACCCAAACATTTTCCACTATTTAAAACTTCTGTAAGTATAATGGTTTCTGAGATTATCCCATAACAAGGTGTTAGGTCAAAGGTCAAGGTCAACATACAAATTTGACCTTGAGGTATTTTTCAAAGATACATGAATTGATGATGAATGGTGAAGATCCTAGGTGTCTACGACTTACGGTTTCTGAGTTTTGGTGGCCAACCGACACCGGTTAATTTTCAGAGGGGCATAACCCTACCAATGAGTCGTTGAATCTTTTCGATCCAAATGTAACGAAGAACCGGGGTCTGGTCCTGAACAAATTTCACCCTTTGTTTTTTTTCTACCTATTACGGTTACGGTGTTGGAACGATAACAAGGTTTTTGGGTTTCGGAGGGATAACTCCGAACCGACAAAATATTTCGACTAACAGGGTGAGTTCCAGATAGGTATTCATGACACCGATATAAAGTGTGAACATGAAAGCGACACGTCTTACGGTTAACGCGGCTAAATTTGTCAAAGTTTGGCGGAAAAAGAATAATAATAATAATAATAATTAAACTGTCAATTGTTCTTGAACAATTGAGAGGTCTTTCCTTTTTTAATGTAAAATACATGTTCCAACAGACGTAGAATGTATTGAAAAGGTCAAGGTCAACCTTAAAAAGCTTGAAAACACACTAAAAATCCTTTAAATAAGGTTAAAAACACTAAATTCGCTATCTGGGACATGACCTTGACCTTTGACCTTTTGACCTTTGTCAAGGTCATTGGTCCCCAATGCCATTACTGAAGACCCCAAGGGTCTAGGACCTTTGGTTATACAGTAAAAGCTGATTTTGTCTTTTCAAAAACCTAAAACAGGGGTTATGCCCCTTATAGAAAGGTCAAATCTCTTTGGTCAAAATGTAACAAAGTTGCGCCATAATGACCCAAACATTTTCCACCATTTAAAACTTCTGTAAGTATAATGGTTTCTGAGATTATCCCATAAGAAGGTGTTAGGTCAAAGGTCAAGGTCAACATACAAATTTGACCTTGAGGTATTTTTTAAAGATACATGAAATGATGATGATTGGTGAAGATCCTATGTGTCTACGACTTACGGTTTTTGAGTTTTGGTGGCCAACCGACACCGGTTAATTTTCATAGGGGCATAGCCCTACCAATGAGTCGTTGAATCTTTTCGATCCAAATGTAACGAAGAACCGGGGTCTGGTCCTGAACAAATTTCACCCTTCATTTTTTGTCTACCTATTACGGTTACGGTGTTGGAACGATAACAAGGTTTTTGGGTTTCGGAGGGATTACTCCGAACCGACAAAATATTTCGACTCACAGGGTGAGTTCCGGATAGGTATTCATGACACCAATACAAAGTGTGAACATGAAAGCGACACGTCTTACGGTTACGGAGGGAAATTTTGTCAAAGTTTGGCGGAACAAGAAGAATAATAATAATAATAATTAAACTGTCAATTGTTCTTGAACAATTGAGAGGTCTTTCCTTTTTTAATGTAAAATACATGTTCCAACAGACGTAGAATGTATTGAAAAGGTCAAGGTCAACCTTAAAAAGCTCGAAAACACACTAAAAATCCTTTAAATAAGGTTAAAAACACTAAATTCGCTATCTGGGACATGACCTTGACCTTTGACCTTTTGACCTTTGTCAAGGTCATTGGTCCCCAATGCCATTACTGAAGACCCCAAGGGTCTAGGACCTTTGGTTATATAGTAAAAGCTGATTTTGTCTTTTCAAAAACCTAAAACAGGGGTTATGCCCCTTATAGAAAGGTCAAATCTCTTTGGTCAAAATGTAACAAAGTTGCGCCATAATGATGCAAACATTTGCCACCATTTAAAACTTCTGTAAGTATAATGGTTTCTGAGATTATCCCATAACAAGGTGTTAGGTCAAAGGTCAAGGTCAACATACAAATTTGACCTTGAGGTATTTTTTAAAGATACATGAAATGATGATGATTGGTGAAGATCCTATGTGTCTACGACTTACGGTTTCTGAGTTTTGGTTGCCAACCGACACCGGTTAATTTTCATAGGGGCATAACCCTACCAATGAGTCGTTGAATCTTTTCGATCCAAATGTAACGAAGAACCGGGGTCTGGTCCTGAACAAATTTCAACCTTCGCTTTTTTTCTACCTATTACGGTTACGGTGTTGGAACGATAACAAGGTTTTTTGGTTTCGGAGGGATTACTCCGAACCGACAAAATATTTTGACTAACAGGGTGAGTTCCAGATAGATATTCATGACAACAATACAAAGTGTAAACATGAAAGCGACACGTCTTACGGTTAAGGCTGCTAACTTCGTCAAAGTTTGGCGGAACAAAAAGAATAATAATCAGAAGAAATACAGTAAGGTCTTTCCTTATAGAAAAGGAAAGACCTTAATTAAACTGTCAATTGTTCTTGAACAATTGAGAGGTCTTTCCTTTTGTAATGTAAAATACATGTCCCAATAGACGTAGAATGTATTGAAAAGCTTTAAAACACACTGAAAATCCTTTAAATAAGGTTAAAAACACTAAATTCGCTATATGGGACATGACCTTGACCTTTGACCTTTTGACCTTTGTCAAGGTCATTAGTCCCCAATGTTATTGCCGAAGACCCCATGGGTCTAGGACCTTTGGTTATAAAGTAAAAGCTGATTTTGTCTTTCCAGAAACCTAAAACAGGTGTTATGCCCCTTAAAAAAATGTCAAATCTCTTCGGTTAAAATGTAACAAAGTTGCACCATAATGACCCAAACATTTTCCACTATTTAAAACTTTTGTAAGTATAATAGTTGCCGAGATTATCCCATAACAAGGTGGTAGGTCAAAGGTCAAGGTCAACATACACATTTGACCTTGAGTTATTTTTCAAAGATACATGAAATGATGATGAATGGTGAAGATCCTAGGTGTCTACGACTTACGGTTTCTGAGTTTTGGTGGTCAACCGACACCGGTTAATTTTCATAGGGGCATAACCCTACCAATGAGTCGTTGAATCTTTTCGATCCAAATGTAACGAAGAACCGGGGTCTGGTCCTGAACAAATTTCAACCTTTGTTTTTTCTCTACCTTTTACGGTTACGGTGTTGGAACGATAACAAGGTTTTTTGGTTTCGGAGGGATAACTCCGAACCGACAAAATTTTTCGACTAACAGGGTGAGTTCCGGATAGGTATTCATGACACGAATACAAAGTGTGAATATGAAAGCGACACGTCTTACGGTTACGGAGGCTAACTTCGTCAAAGTTTGGCGGAAAAAGAATAATAATAATAATTAAACTGTCAATTGTTCTTGAACAATTGAGAGGTCTTTCCTTTTGCAATGTAAAATACATGTTCAAATAGACGTAGAATGTATTGAAAAGCTTTAAAACACACTGAAAATCCTTTAAATAAGGTTAAAAACACTAAATTCGCTATCTTGGACATGACCTTGACCTTTGACCTTTTGACCTTTGTCAAGGTCATTAGTCCCCAATGTCATTGCTGAAGACCCCATGGGTCTAGGACCTTCGGTTATGTAGTAAAAGCTGATTTTGTCTTTTCAGAAACGTAAAAGAGGCTTTATGCCCCTTAAAAAAAGGTCAAATCTCTGCGGTCAAAATGTAACAAAGTTGCGCCGTAATGACCCAAACATTTTCCACTATTTAAAATTTCTGTAAGTATAATGGTTTCTGAGATTATCCCATAACAAGGTGTTAGGTCAAAGGTCAAGGTCAACATACAAATTTGACCTTGAGGTATTTTTCAAAGATACATGAATTGATGATGATTGGTGAAGATCCTAGGTGTCTACGACTTACGGTTTCTGAGTTTTGGTGGCCAACCGACACCGGTTAATTTTCATAGGGGCATAACCCTACCAATGAGTCGTTGAATCTTTTCGATCCAAATGTAACGAAGAACCGGGGTCTGGTCCTGAACAAATTTCACCCTTTGTTTTTTTTCTACCTATTACGGTTACCGTGTTGGAACGATAACAAGGTTTTTTGGTTTCGGAGGGATTACTCCGAACCGACAAAATATTTCGACTCACAGGGTGAGTTCCGGATAGGTATTCATGACACCGATACAAAGTGTGAATATGAAAGCGACACGTCTTACGGTTACGGAGGGAAATTTTGTCAAAGTTTGGCGGAACAAAAAGAATAATAATTAAACTGTCAATTGTTCTTGAACAATTGAGAGGTCTTTCCTTTTTTAATGTAAAATACATGTTCCAACAGACGTAGAATGTATTGAAAAGGTCAAGGTCAACCTAAAAAAGCTCGAAAACACACTAAAAATCCTTTAAATAAGGTTAAAAACACTAAATTCGCTATCTGGGACATGACCTTGACCTTTGACCTTTTGACCTTTGTCAAGGTCATTGGTCCCCAATGCCATTACTGAAGACCCCAAGGGTCTAGGACCTTTGGTTATATAGTAAAAGCTGATTTTGTCTTTTCAAAAACCTAAAACAGGGGTTATGCCCCTTATAGAAAGGTCAAATCTCTTTGGTCAAAATGTAACAAAGTTGCGCCATAATGATGCAAACATTTTCCACCATTTAAAACTTCTGTAAGTATAATGGTTTCTGAGATTATCCGATAACAAGGTGTTAGGTCAAAGGTCAAGGTCAACATACAAATTTGACCTTGAGGTATTTTTTAAAGATACATGAAATGATGATGATTGGTGAAGATCCTATGTGTCTACGACTTACGGTTTCTGAGTTTTGGTGGCCAACCGACACCGGTTAATTTTCAGAGGGGCATAACCCTACCAATAAGTCGTTGAATCTTTTCGATCCAAATGTAACGAAGAACCGGGGTTTGGTCCTGAACAAATTTCACCCTTCGGTTTTTTTCTACCTATTGCGGTTACGGTGTTGGAACGATAACAAGGTTTTTTGGTTTCGGAGGGATTACTCCGAACCGACAAAATATTTCGACTCACAGGGTGAGTTCCGGATAGGTATTCATGACACAGATACAAAGTGTGAATATGAAAGCGACACGTCTTACGGTTAACGCGGATAAATTTGTCAAAGTTTGGCGGAAGAATAATAATAATAATTAAAAACCAATTCTTCAGAGAACAATTGAAGGTCTTTCCATCTCGATAATTAGAATGAAATTGAGAAAAAGATGTTAGAAAGGGTCACTCCTTGTTGATGTAATTTGGTACCTCAACTGATATAGAAAAATAAGATTAATAAGTATATGCAGAAGACTTAATTGTTTTATAATGAACAAAAACAAATTTAAAGCAAAGGTCAAAATCTAGAACGTCAAGTTGACCTTTGACCTTGACCTCAATTTCAAGGTCATAGGTCAGTGATCTCAAATCAAAAGACCCCAGGTCAATCACTTGTATGGTTGAAAAGAAATATCGATTTCAAAGACAAAAGGGGAGAAAACTCATAAAAGGGTTGACCAAAACACTTCGACTTAAATGGGTTGAAGTTGCCCCTTGTTGTAAACAATAATTTGGCAAACACATCGTATCATTAACTGTTACATTTTCTTTTGAATAACGATAACAAACAAAAATCAAAATTTATAACATGACCTTGACCTTTGACCTTGACCTCAATTTGAAGGTCATGGGTCAGTGAACTTAAATTAGAAGGTCCGAGGTCAATCACTTGTATGGTTGTGGAGAAATAATGATTTCAAATACATAAGGGGAGAAAACTCCTATAAGGGTTAACCAAAACACTTCGACTGATTAATTTGAAGTTGCGCCTTATTGTAAACAGTGATTTTGCAAACATATCATATCATTAACTGTTACAGTTTCTTTTGAATAACGATAACAAGCAAAATTCAAAATTTATAACATGACCTTGACCTTTAACCTTGACCTCAATTTTCTTTATTTGGACCAAGGACTTCATATCAAAAGACTGTAGGCCTCTACAACTTATACTGTATGAATTAACCCAACATATCGTTTATTTTAAATTTTCAAAGGGAAATAACTCCCATAAGATGTCTTCTGATTCCCTCAGTCAAAGTAAAACAAATCATTCTTAAGAGTAGACGAACAATTTGGTGAAAACAGTTTGTAAAAATCTTATACGGTTTTAGAGATATAGCGATAACAAGAAAAAGGGGACGCGGGGAGATAACTCCTATAAGAATAAGTGTTCGGTCACACAGGGTGAGTTTTGAAACCTCCATTACTGAACAACATCGTTGGCCAAACATCCATTAGATATGTTGTAAAACAAAAAAGCATCTCAGACGGCAGAAGAAAAAAAAAAAAAAAAAAAAAAATAATCAGAAGAAAAACAAAAGGTCTTTCCACGAAAAGTGGAAAGACCTAATTAAAATGTCAATTGTTCTTGAACAATTGAGAGGTCTTTCCTTTTATAATGTAAAATATATGTTCAAATAGACGTAGAATGTATTGAAAAGCTTTAAAACACACTGAAAATCCTTTAAATAAGGTCAAAAACACATAATTCGCTATATGGGACATGACCTTGACCTTTGACCTTTTGACCTTTGTCAAGGTCATTAGTCCCCAATGTCATTGCTGAAGACCCCATGGGTCTAGGACCTTTGGTTATATAGTAAAAGCTGATTTTGTCTTTTCAGAAACCTAAAACAGGGGTTATGCCCCTTATAAAAAGGTCAAATCTCTTTTGTCAAAATGTAACAAAGTTGCGCCTTAATGACCCAAACATTTTCCACTATTCAAAACTTCTGTAAGTATAATGGTTTCTGAGATTATCCCATAACAAGGTGTTAGGTCAAAGGTCAAGGTCAACATACAAATTTGACCTTGAGGTATTTTTCAAAGATACATGAATTGATGATGATTGGTGAAGATCCTAGGTGTCTACGACTTACGGTTTCTGAGTTTTGGTGGCCAACCGACACCTGTTAATTTTCATAGGGGCATAACCCTACCAATGAGTCGTTGAATCTTTTCGATCCAAATGTAACGAAGAACCGGGGTCTGGTCCTGAACAAATTTCACCCTTTGTTTTTTTTCTACCTATTACGGTTACGGTGTTGGAACGATAACAAGGTTTTTGGGTTTCGGAGGGATTACTCCGAACCGGCAAAATATTTCGACTCACAGGGTGAGTTCCGGATAGGTATTCATGACACCGATACAAAGTGTGAACATGAAAGCAACACGTCTTACGGTTACGGAGGGAAATTTTGTCAAAGTTTGGCGGAACAAGAAGAATAATAATAATAATAATCAGAAGAAATACAGTAAGGTCTTTCCCTTTAGTAAAAGGAAAGACCTTAATAAACGGAAGAAATACAGTAAGGTCTTTCCCTTTAGTAAAAGGAAAGACCTTAATAATAATAAACAGAAGAAATACAGTAAGGTCTTTCCCTTTTGTAAAAGGAAAGACCTTAATAATAATAATAATAATAATAATAATAATAATAATCAGAAGAAATACAGTAAGGTCTTTCCCTTTAGTAAAAGGAAAGACCTTAATAAACAGAAGAAATACAGTAAGGTCTTTCCCTTTTGTAAAAGGAAAGACCTTAATAATAATCAGAAGAAATACAGTAAGGTCTTTCCTTATAGATAAAGGAAAGACCTTAATAATAATCAGAAGAAATACAGTAAGGTCTTTCCCTTTAGTAAAAGGAAAGACCTTAATAATTAAACTGTCAATTGTTCTTGAACAATTGAGAGGTCTTTCCTTTTGTAATGTAAAATGCATGTTCCAACAGACGTAGAATGTATCGAAAAGGTCGGGTCAACCTTAAAAAGCTCGAAAACACACTAAAAATCCTTTATATAAGGTTAAAAACACTAATTTCGCTATCTGGGACATGACCTTGACCTTTGACCTTTTGACCTTTGTCAAGGTCATTAGTTCCCAATGCCATTACTGAAGACCCCAAGGGTCTAGGACCTTTGGTTAAATAGTAAAAGCTGATTTTGTCTTTTCAGAAACCTAAAACAGGGGTTATGCCCCTTAAAGAAAGGTCAAATCTCTTTGGTCAAAATGTAACAAAGTTGCGCCGTAATGACCCAAACATTTTCCACTATTTAAAACTTCTGTAAGTATAATGGTTTCTGAGATTATCCCATAACAAGGTGTTAGGTCAAAGGTCAAGGTCAACATACAAATTTGACCTTGAGGTATTTTTTAAAGATACATGAATTGATGATGATTGGTGAAGATCCTAGGTGTCTACGACTTACGGTTTCTGAGTTTTGGTGGCCAACCGACACCGGTTAATTTTCATAGGGGCATAACCCTACCAATGAGTCGTTGAATCTTTTCGATCCAAATGTAACGAAGAACCGGGGTCTGGTCCTGAACAAATTTCACCCTTCATTATTTTTCTACCTATTACGGTTACGGTGTTGGAACGATAACAAGGTTTTGGGGTTTCGGAGGGATTACTCCGAACCGACAAAATATTTCGACTCACAGGGTGAGTTCCGGATAGGTATTTATGACACCGATACAAAGTGTGAACATGAAAGCGACATGGTTTACGGTTACGGAGGGAAATTTTGTCAAAGTTTGGCGGAACAAGAAGAATAATAATCAGAAGAAATACAGTAAGGTCTTTCCCTTTAGTAAAAGGAAAGACCTTAATTACATTCAAGTTATAATTCTATCAATTTATGTGTATGTTTAACTTAAATGTAAGATAGTGTTACACTTCTGATCGCTACTTGGTATTCCTTTTTTTTTAAAGTAAATTTTATTGTAAAAATATATAAGTTGATTTATCAATTTTAAAAGAAATAATGACTCATCAATTAAATGCTTTTGATTTTTTTAAAGTTATGTTCTTGTTTTAGTTAATTTATTTTTCAGATAAAATCCCAGAAATTTAATTATCGACGTTGACACTATGTCTTGTATCAAAAGCAATATCTGAATTAAGTTTTCAAGTAGACATCTCTCAATATTGTGATTGTAAGAGCATGATACCTATGTCTTTGATGCGCCTTGTACCAGATACATATATATAAAATCTATGAATAGATATTGTAGGCATGTTTGCATCCCAAACAAGCAGGTATCAGATATCAGGTATCAGGTAAAAACAAAACACACAATGAAAGCAATAGGTATCAATGAATTATTCAAAACAAATTCAATAGCTTTGAAATAATGACTTATTGGTTGTTGCGTGAATGCTAAACGTTACAGTAGTTGGAACGTTCTGGATTAGGGGTAGAAAATTTGAACTGCCACTGAAGACAACAGTACGTTGGATATGAACAGGACTACTACGAACCCCTTAAAGAGTTGTTGCCAGTGTGTTTTAATATGCAGAGAACGTGTGACTCACGTACAAGTGACATTAAATTTAACGTCCTCCCTTCAATTTTTTCTTGAAAACAAATATCTATCTAAAAGTAATTATCCCTGAAAGTGTCACAAAATACCACAACAGTATGTGCTTCATCACAATGTCACATTTCCGTGTTTGGTGAACCACTATTTCTTGAAAAAAAACATAATTTTCCATACTCAGTTTTTTTTTAGTGTTGACAAATTAATTCAAAGTTTCGCATACTGTCAAGCAGGATCTGCTTACCCTTCCGGAGCACCTGAGATCACCCCTAGTTTTTTGGTGGGGTTCGTGTTGTTTATTCTTTAGTTTTCTATGTTGTGTCGTGTGTGCTGTTGTTTGTTTGTCTTTTTCATTTTTAGCAATGGCGTTGTCAGTTTGTTATAGATTTATGAGTTTGACTGTCCCTTTGGTATCTTTCGTCCCTCTTTTGTATCACAAGGCAATACAATTTAATTAAAATAAAATTGAGAATGGAAATGGGAATGTGTCAAAGAGTCAACGACCCGACCAAAGAGCAGAAAACAGCCGAAGGCCACCAATAGGTCTTCCACACAGCGAGAGAGAAAAAACGCATCCGGAGGCGGGCTTCAGCTGGCCTCTAAATAAAAATCTGGACTAGTTCAGTGAAAATGAACGTCATTATTAGATCCTAATCATATAAATGAACTAAAATTAAAAAAACACAAACAAGACTAACAAGTTAAGAGGTTCCTGACTTTGGACAGGCGCAAAAGTGCGGTTAAACATGTTTTGTGAGATCTCAACCCTCCCCCTATACCTATACCCAATGTAGAATAAATACACACACAGCAATACGCACAGTTACACTCAGTTTAAAAGAAGTCCGAGTCCTATGTCAGAAGAGATAACAAAAGAAATTAAGCAAAATGACAATCTACTAATAAACTCAAAATCGTTAAACTTTTTACTTTCTACCTTTTTTATTTTCCCTCGTTTGCGCAAAAATCTCTGTCTTTCTTCCGGTCTCGTTTGTCACGAGACTTTGAGTAAAATATATATTTATCAGTCTAGTACATGTAAATCTGTTTTCAAAATCTGACTTAAATCCTTCAAGAGTACCAGCCAGGTTAAATCAGGCATATCACTTTAACCGTACATGTATACACCCAGTGTATTGATTATGGAATTCCCAAACAAGATCGTAAGCAACTATAAATAGTTGTAATCATCAAGTTACCAGAACACTTAATAATGACCTGACCACTTAATATTTACATACACTTCACCAACCTATATGCGAAACAGGATACTGACACGTAGGCTAATACATGGTATGTCCAGTAGTTTATTTAAATGTTCTGTTGATTCATTTATATTAATGGGTATCAATTTTCGTGGATTCAAGAAATTTTACATTTTCGTGGATATTTGATTTCTTGATCGGGTTTTACCAATCTCTGAATACAATAGAAAATGTTTAATTCGCTGAGTATTTGAATTATTTTGTTAATGTGACTAAGCAAAATTCCCGAAAATTGGTGTATAACCAATAACAATGACTCAACAGTAGATAACAATACAATATCAATGGTTTAAATATTTAATTGTTGTCTCAAATTCCGGCTGTCAAGCTTATGAACCGTTTTGGGTGATATTTTTTTCAATTCTCCACATTGTACTCTCATGTTCTATCCACGGTAACAAACAAATTAATTCAAAAAAAAAATGATGTTTTTTTTCTCAAAACATCACTGTCTGATTCTACTGATGACATGGGAGTAATTCAGAGAAAGACTATCCAACATTATAAGAAAATGTCGCGTTCTATTTTCTTTTTTCAGAATTGACAAGTCGTTTTTTTGGTTAAAACAAATATCGTTATCAATAAGTCTTTCTAAAGCAATGTGTATTGAATGTCTAAATTAATGTAGACGTAACGCGCGTCTGGCGAACTAAATTATAATCATGGTACCTATGATAACTATTAGGAAAATGAGATGTATTTGACATTACTGTCAGAAAAAACTGACTAAATGCTTACATTATCTTAGAAATAGACCAAAACACAACTTTGACCACTGTAACATGAAAATATGATCAAAATCAGATAACAGTAGGCTTGTCAGTGATATGGACATAACAACGAATACTAAACCTTGTTCACAGATCCATGAAATGAGGTCGAGGTAAAGTGAAAACTGTCTGACAGGCATGAAAACCTTAAAAGGTGTACACTAGTCCAAATAATTATGACGTCTTGCAAGGCTATTTTTTTTCTGGGACGCCTTTCTACATGTACTGCGTTTTAATGCTGAGGTCATTTTTTACGTCTGGACTTTGAGAGCAAATTTTGGGTGAACTTTGAGACCCAATTTTGGCATGTAATCTTCATTGCCGGCTTATAAATTTTACACAATTACAAAGTCCTTCCTTTTTTGTGCTTATTGATGCAAATTATTACCAAAAATATCCAGAAGAAATGATATAATAAGATACGATACCATTCGAGTTGGGCAAATATTTATTTTGTTTTCAAAATGGTATCCCAGAATTAACAAGAAACGTCACTTCCGGTGAATATATAATATTAATAACGGTAAAAACAATGAGAAAAAAAAACATCACTTAATTGTCAGCTATTAAAGACCCGACATGAGAGATGTGACACAATTCAAACAAGAGCATAAATAATGGTATAATCTTTCAACTGTTTGATTTGCTACAAACAAACATGACTGACATTAAACAACGACAATTAATGACCTACAGGCTCCCAATATGAAGATGTAACGAGGTGAAACATGTATTTCAGCATTCCACTTTCACCTTACCTAGGACAGTGGTCTTATAGAACAATCTCGAAATTATTCGTACAAGAAATAAGAAATAAGAAATAAATGACACAACCTATCATTTTTAAGAAATTAACAATTATGGCTTTTAAACTTTATCTGGTTACAGGAGGCAATATGCCGGATCGTTTACAAGTACTGACAATGCCTGTTGTCACAAATGCACATTGTGGAATTGCTTAGCGTATACCAAAGACGTTTTGGAACAACATGATGTATAAAAGATAAGAATAAGGATTCTTGTAGGTTAATTGCAAGTTATTTGACTCATACCTTACATTTGTTGTAATTGACGAGAATTGCAAATTAAACATTGATTTGATACATTTCAGGCAAAGAACTACTTGATTAATAATATTGTAAGGCTGTGTTCGTTATTACAAAGGATGTCAAAACTATCAGACGTTTTTTTTTTTCCTGAGATGCCTGATTATAGGTTGCATTTCTGTAAATATTGACAATGCAATTTCCCATTGGAACTCCTTTTACGGCTAAAACTGTACCACTTTTACTATGAAGTTTTGAATTTTTTTTATCCTAAATAATGAAAGTTCATATGCGCTACAATTTTTTTTTTTCAAAGGTCAAAATATAGGGCTTTTGTGGCATATTTTCAACGTATATATGTCCAGAACTTTTTAGTTTAAACTAACACTAATTTTCTTAACTATCCCTACCTCGAATGAAGGGTTACCACAGATTTCAATGTAAACAATATGCCCGTGTATTTTTACTGGTAACATTCCCAAATTATGTCTCGATGAGATGGAACACAGAGAGCATAACTGGAAACCAGTATGCAAACAAAATTAATTTTCTATAAATATTCTAAATCTCCCCAAAAGAGGCGTGGTTTGAGAAACAGCTGTATTTACAAAGTGCAACCTATATATGTACATATAATATTATATCACTTGAAAGCTCCAAAAACATCATAGCATTACAACACTTCTAGTTTCTCGTTAACGCACATAAAGGTGTGTATTTTAAACAATTTGTAAAGGTATTGTTTTTGATTTGATAAAAAAAAAAGAGGCAAAAGATACCAATATTCAAACTCTTAAGTTAAAAAAATGACAACAACATGGCAAAAACGTTAAAAAGACCACCGACAAAAACCAATGAAATAATATGTCGTTATCTGGAATGATAATCTAGACAATACACTAAGACGCATGGCAAAATCATTGATCAGTTGAAACTATTATCATAATCAATACAATACAATTATCACATTTCTTATAGCAAAACGGAGGTGTAATCAGGCATTTTTTTATAAACCAGTTTTTGGTGGGGTTCGTGATTCTCCATCTTTATTTCTTATGTTATGACTTGTAAACTTTTGTTTGTCTGTTGATGATTTTCCGTTTTTATCCATGGTCTGTCTGGTCAGTTGTTTTTTGAATAACAAGTTTGAATTTCCCTCTGGTATACTTTGCCTCTCTTTTATGATTCCCAATGGATAAACAGTGGTGTTCTTAAAATATAATATTTTGACATGTGTGTCACTGGTGAGTCTTATGTAGACGAAACGCGCGTTTGGCGTACTAAATTATAATCCTGGCACCTTTGATAACTATCTGTGTCAAATCGTTCACTCAGAGTCTTCTTATAGTCATCGATAAAAGTAAGTGTTGCAACTGATAAAAGAAGCATTAATTTAAGATTGTGTCTATGCACACTCTAACGTGTTTTATTTCAAGTTACTTTTATTATTTCAGGCTGATAGTGGTGGACCTGCGATTTGCAATAGTAAACTTGTAGGGACACTATCATATGGTAATAATAGCCCTTGCGATGGATCTTTTCCAAGTGTGCATTCCAGAATTTCTGCAGATTGAATAAAGAAAAAATGAATACAAAAAATAAGAAAGACAAGAAAAGATCACCCAATACGAAAGGAAAGGGAAAGAAAAAGCAAAAGAATAACAGAAATTAAAATTGTTACTGCAATAAGGTTAAAAAAAGAAAGGAAATAATTCATTATGGTGCTTTTGACTTGTTTCTCTGAGATTGTTTACTTTCTGTTAAAAGGAAAATTGTTAAGGCCACTAATAAAAAAACACATAAACAAGTTTTTAGTACCTTCAGTCTTTTTATATATTGATGAACATTTAGTTTCTAATCTGACAATATGTTATAAGCACAAATTGCACATCTGTAGACATTTTGGTGGCTTTTTATTAACAAATGGGTACAAGGTCAGTAGAAGTAGAATAAGGCCATATTGATAAAAAAAAAAAAAAAAAAAAAAAAAAAAAAAAAGGAGGCAAACGATACCAATATCCAAACTCTAAAACATAAAACAACTGGTTAGTCGAATTATTTTAATACTTCAGGTAACAAGTATGATATGCGAACTAAAGTAATTATATTTGATATTAATATACTTTCTCTCATCTAAATAAAGGCAACAGAAGTATACCGGTGTTTATTTTGTGGTCATTTTCATAAATTTCCTGTTTACAAAATTTTAAATTTTTCGAAAAACTAAGGATTTTCTTATCCCAGGCATAGATTACTTTAGCCGTATTTGGCACAACTTTTTGGAATTTTGGATCCTCAATGCTCTTCAACTTTGTATTTGTTTGGCTTTATAACTATTTTGATATGAGCGTCACTGATGAATCCTATGTAGACGAAACGCGCGTCTGGCGTACTAAATTATAATCCTGGTACCTTTGATAACTATTTAAAGGGCATAAATCGATTGAGAAGAAGAAATCCGGTTCACACATTAGGCCTCAGATCACAATTAATTCCCTTTGTTCGTGGTCTAGGAATATAGTTCCCAATTATTATATGGGGTATTTCTTCCCAAGTAATCTGTCTACTGTTTTCTTTGAAATGTTTACTATTTAAGTGGTCCTATCAGTTGCATATATATTGAAATAAGTAAAACATGTGGAAAAAAATTATTGTTGAAAGTGAAAGTAGTGATTTGGCCAAAATGAAAGTAGGGTAGAAATCAGCCTTCGTCATTTATTCAAGATTCAAATCCTACCATTGGCATGCTAATAGGGCCCTCAAAAGAAAAAGCACTGATGGATTGTCCTGGGACAAGCATATTTTATTAGAATAATAATGGTCTATAAGCAGTTAAATTTATTTCATGTTTGTAGCGGTGCAAATTTTTTAATTCAATTTGACTTTAACTAAAAAATGCATTGTAGCCAAGGGGACGAATAATTGTGTTCTGAGGCCATTAATACCGAGGGAAACACTTCTACTACATGTACTATAAGAGAAAAAAGGAAAAACATGAATACCGAAGTGCAACAAAAACAAACGTCAGGACACATAGAAACGAACTGGTTGATGACAACTGTCATATTCCTGGCTTGGTACAGGACATTTAAAAAACATGGTTAATTTGCTAGATCAGATTTTACTAAGTTTCCAACTTTGGTAGTACAATACCAATATAAATATTTTAAACACTAGGGATATAAAAAGGATGTATTGAGTTAATAAAGGTTGGGTTTCTCTACCTCGTTATCGTGTTAAAAAGTGTTCTCGCTTAGTCGATTCATGACTATTGAACAGCAGAAAACTACTGTTGCCTTTATTTCTCATTTCAAATATTTCCGTGTAATGGTCATTGTTATTCAACGCAAGATTAAAATCAAAAATATCTTTGACCATTTTAATCTTGCGTTGATACCCTTAGTTTGCTGTGCTTTAATCCTATTAATCTGATGTAGGTCTTTTTTAATAGTCAGGTTATTTATACCAAAAACAAGTAAACTAAGGAATGGCACAGTTACTTCTAATGTGCGCAACTGGAATTGCTATACACAAAAAGTACACATATGTTTACTTATAAAAAAGGAAGTACATGTATTTTTGCCAGTAAAATATAATATCCCTCTGGTATCTTTTGTCCTTCTTTTACATGATAAGTTTGCTATTTTTTACTATATAATAGAAAAACAAAGGATATAGGGTATCTATCCATGACACACAGTTAGTACATGCACAACACTACAAGTAATACAATAGCTAAGACGTCTCCTGGGTTACAAATATCACACAAAAGTACAAGGCTCTTTTTAGCACTTGCTTCGAGTGTTCCATCAATTATACTACCGGAAATATTTAATGTACAGTCTGAAGACAATTCGCAAATATATACATTTCTTTAGTCACAAAAATTAGTTTTTCTATCTACAAGTCATATTATATAGCTAAGTGGAGAGTAAATTCCATTTTAGTACACATAGCATGTCTGAATGATGGTATTTACAGTTAAAGTAATAACATTTTATATGTACATACGATGTAGTTTATCTTACATAATGTTGGTTTAACAATAATCCTGCCATTCCTTTTCCTGGTCTTAACTGCTTTCTTTTACTAGACGGAAGTTTAAATCTACACCAAGATGAGATATTGTTGATTTAGTCCAAGTGTGTTTTCTAGTAAAATGTCTATGTAACAAGTATTCGATTGAATAATGAAATGGGTATTTTTACACCTGATGCTCGCCTTTTTTTGCATATTTTTATATACCATATTATAGATCAACTTTTGATAATTGTTATGAATCGAGACTCATTTGTTGATTAAGAAACGGATATTGAATTTTACTCTTCACCTGACGATGTTATACTTATGGTTTGAAAAATTTAACGAAAAAGGGCACTATATAGTTTGTGAGTAATGATAGTATGCATACTACAGTAACTGTATACTGTTGATTAATTAATTTTTGTGGCTACCAATTTTCGTGGATTGAGGAAAATATGCATTTTCGTGGATATCTGATTTCGTGGTTTTGCCAATTTATGCATACAAAGCCTATAGACAATTTTTAATTCGTTGAACATTTAAATTCGTGTTTCCCCTCTACCCAAGAATCTGATGATAGTTGGTATCGAACGAAAAATGATGAATCCAGAGTAATGATAATCACAACAATCCAAACTGCTATAGTCTGAAACTTGTATCGTTATCTAAATATAAAAAAGAAGATGTTGTAAGATTGCCAATGAGACAACTGTCCACAAGAGACCAAAATGACACAGACATTAGCCTACTAAAAGACTAACAAAACAATTGCTTGCCAAGGATTTTACATTTTGTGGGGCGAATGAAATCAGGGTTATAGACCATCCATTCGGTCAATTATTTTTTTCCCGATTGTGCTTTCACTTATTGTGTATAATATTACAATTTTTTCCGACCATGAATTTCTGCGAAAAAGATTTTTTTTATGTTGAAAACGGCTTTTTGATGGTGAAAACGAATGATAATGCAAATAGAATAATAAATTCAAATATCATTGTTCATAATGTTTAAATGGACAAGATACATTTATGTCGTTAGCGTTCGATTTTACCGCAATTACTCAACAATTTGTTGGCCGAATTCATTTTGGAACAAAGCCATTGAAATTTTTATTTGTTGTTTGTTTTATATTTTGAATTTCAAGAAAAAATACTGTCCAATACTTGTAAGTACATATTAGTCCAGCGGCTACAAGCATATTTCAGACGAATTGTGCACATCCTGCTACAAGCATGAATTTGGCATAGACCTTCCTGAACTATTACTTTTATTTCAGATAGGGAGGCATTTGAAAAAAAAAATGACTCACTTCCGGAAAAATCCAAAATGGTGGACATCATACTTAAATCGGCCCAATATCGAATGCTAGCATTTGAAAAGATATTATTATCATGAAGCTATAATAATATTTGGCACACACCTTTGTTATGTACTATTTTTGGATATATTATACAGATTAGATGTCTTTAAAAACCCTACTTCCGGTCAAATCCAATTTGAACCCCCTTTTAAAACTGTAGTTCCTATTTTTACAGGATTTTTTATACCGATGCTTCATTTTATTTGGGAAACATTTTAATATATTAGTCCACCGTTGTTCCAGGTACCTATCAAACTTATTTGATCTCGCCACATTGACTGCTGTGTGTAGGGGGTTGCTGTTCAGTTGTTGCTGTATATATAATTTTATTTTTTTTTCTATAAGTGATCTCATTTGAAATGTTTTTACAATAACATTTTTGTTACTTCTTTTTTTTTTAAATATTTCTTTAGAATACTATGCGATCTGGGCAATGCTCTATATGGGTTTGCTCATTGTGCATTTGTTGTGATAAAATCATCCCACAGACTTCTTATTTTTATATTGAAAAGAAGAATGTTTGTGAAGTATTTTAATTTCTCATTTTGTTTTGGTACTGGCCAGTCATAAAAAGTTATTGTTACAATGAAGTTTAGGCTAATTGCCGGAATGCGGGTCTATGTAGGGTTGACTAAAGGAACTGCATGAATACTTACGAATGTATCAATGATATTTATGTCTACTGTAACGTTGTGTTATTGTTACGTAAATACACTCCAATGAGAACTTTTTTTACAATATATTATACATTTTTTTAATTTTGATTTGATTGACAGTTTCCACACAACAAGTATGTTGTTTCAGTCCTATGCATTTTTGGCCCGGTGAAACCACTCTAGACAGCCATCACAACCGAGTAATGAGGGTGGGTGTATGATTATCGGAACTCCGGGATCGGGTGTTTTTAAGCTCGGGATTTCAGGATTGATCTTTTCGGGATCTGGGAATTCTTTTTTGAATGTCAGGATGTCGGGATTTAAATTTCTTTTAAATTCTGGACCTCGGGATTACATGTTTTTAAGCCCGGGATTTTAGAATCAGGACCCCTTCGCACTATCAGGGACCCCCCCCCCCCCCCTCTTTTCTCCTCAGTGATGCAGCAATGTGCACGTCGGTTTTACAGACTTTATTAAACTCTGCTATTATATATAAGAAGATGTGGTATAAGTGCCAATGAGAAAAGTACCATGTTCATATAAGTCGCAATTTGTGAAAGTAAACCATTATAGGTCAAAATACGGTCTTCAACACCGTGCCTTGGCTCACACAGAAGAGCAAGCTATAAAGGGCCCCACTAAGGACTAGTGTAAAACCATTCAAACGGGAAAACCAATGGTCTATAGATATAGGAAAATGTGGTATGAGTGCCAATGAGACAACTCTCCATCCAAGTAACAATTTATAAAAGTAAACAATTATGGTCAAGGTACGGCCTTCAACACAGAGCCTTGGCTCACACCGAACAGCAAGCTATAAAGGGCTCCAAAAAGTACTAGTGTAAACTATTCAAACGGGAAAACCAACGGTCTAATCTATATAAAAACGAGAAACACTTATAAACCACATAAACAGACAACAACCACTGAAGGACCCAAAACATTACTAGTGTAAAACCGTTCAAACGGGAAAACCAACGGTCTAATCTTTATGAAAACGAGAAACAC